>NW_012115044.1:4204299-4333858 GCF_000951035.1 Colobus angolensis palliatus
GCTGGGATTACAGGCTTGAGCCACCGCGCCCAGCCCGAAAGAAGATGTTTCTAAGAATAAACTTTGAGAAGGTTGATTTCATCTAAAATGTTTGCCTTATTTAGAGGAAACTGATGCCTAGAAAGCTTAATGATTTGACTAAGAAACCAAAGCTGAGAAAAAAGGCTGTGAGTATCCCAATGCTAAACCTTGCCATCTCTCATAAAGCTTGCTGAGAGGTTCTATTTCAGCTGAACCAGCATCACCACCCTTCTTCTCTCCATAGTAAAGAAGTTTAAAGTTTAACATAAACCTCCCCTATGATCCAATTACTCTTCTCCCAGCTATTACCCAAGAGAAAAAAAGAGATTCTGTCCACATAAACAATTCTACATGAACGTGCTTATCAATTTTAGTTCTAATAACCTCAAACTGGAAAGAGCCCATATGTTCATCATAAATGAATGGATCAATATGTGGTATATCCGTACAGTAGAAGAGCACTCAGAAGTAGAAAGGAATAGATGTTTGATACATGTAACAACAAGGATGAATTCTCAAAGTCATTATAAGCGAATGAAGTCAGACAAAAACCACTGCAAACTGTATAATTCCATATACATATAAAATTGTAGAAAGTTCAGATTAATCTACAGTGACAGAAAACAGATCAATGGTTATCTATAGGCAGGAGGGGGCAAAGAAGGGCAGGAGGGAGACTGTATTAGTCCATTTTCATGCTACTGATAAAGACATACCCAAGACTGGGAAATTTACAAAGGAAAGAGGTTTAATGAACTTACAGTTCCTCATGGTTGGGGGAGCCTCACAATCATGGCAGAAGGCAAGGAGGAGCAAGTCACATCTTACATGGATGTCAGTAGGCAAAGAGAAAGCTCATGCAGGGAAACTCCTCGTTATGGAGCCATCAGGTCTCATTAGACTTATTCACTATCATGAGAACAGCACAGGAAAGACATGCCCCCATGATTCCATTACCTGGCACCAGGTCCCTTCCACAACATATGGGAGTTCAAGATGAGATTTGGGTGGGGACACAGGCAAACCATATCATTCCACCCCTGGCCCAACCCAAATCTCATGTCTTCACATTTCAAAACAAATCATGCCTTTCCAACAGTCCCTTAGAGTTTTAACTCATTTCAGCATTAACTCAAAAGTCCACAGTCCCAAGTCTCAACTGAGACAAGGCAAATCCCTTTCACCTATGAGCCTGTAAAATCAAAAGCAAGTTAGTTACTTCCTATATACAATAGGGGCTACAGGAATTGAGTAAATACAACCATTCTAAGTGGGAGAAATTGGTCAAGACAAAGGGGCTACCAGCCCCACATAAGTCTGAAATCCAGCAGGGCAGGCAAATCTTCAAACTCCAGAATGATCTTCTTTGACTCTATGTCAAACTCCAGAATGATCTTCTTTGACTCTATGTCAAAGAAGGTCATCCAGGTCATGTTGATGCAACAAGTATGTTCCCATGGTCTTGGGCAGCTCTGCCCCTGTGGCTTTGCAAGGTATCACCCCCTACCTGGCCGCTTTCATGGGCTGACATTGAGTGTCTGCAGCTTTTTCAGGCACATCGTGCAAGTTGTTGGTGGATCTACCATTCTGGGGTCTGGAGGATGGTGGCCTTCTTCTCACAGCTCCACTAGGTGGTGCCCCAGTAGGGATTCTGTGTGGTGGCTCCCATCCCATATTTCCCTTCTGTATTTCCATAGCAAACATGCTCCATGAGGACCCCACCCCTCCAGCAAACTTTTGTATGGGCATGCAGGTGTTTCCATACATCTTCTGAAATCTAGGCAGAGGTTCCCAAACCTTAATTATTGACTTCTGTGTACCCATAACCTCAACACCACATGAAAGCTGCCAAGGCATAGGGCTTGCACTCTCTGAAGTCATGGCCTGAGCTCTATGTTGGCCCCTTTCAGCCATGGCTGGAGTGGCTGGGACATACAGCACCAAGTCCCTAGGCTGCACACAGCACATGGACCCTGGGCATGGCCCACTAAACCACTTTTTCCTCCTAGGCCTCTTGGCTTCTGATGGGAGGGGCTACTGTGAAGACCTCTGACATACTATGGAAACATTTTCCCCATTGTCTTTGGGATTAAAATTCGGCTCCTCATTACTTATGTAAATATCTGCAGCCCGCTTGTACTTCTTCTCAGAAGATGAGATTTTCTTTTTTACTGCATTGTCAGGCTACGAACTTTCCACACTTTTATTCTTTGCTTCCCTTATAAAACTGAATGCCTTTGACAGCACCCAAGCCACCTCTTGAATGCTTTGCTGCTTAGAAATTTTTTCTGCAAGATACCCTAAATCATTTCTCTCAAGTTCAAAGTTCCACAAATCTCTAGGGTAGGGGTAAATTGCTGCCAGCCTCTTTGCTAAAACACAACAAGAGTAACCTTTGCTCCAGTTCCCAACATTCCTCATCTACATCTGAGACCACCTCAGTCTGGAGTTTACCGTCCATATCATTTTCAGCAATTTGGTCAAAGCCATTCAACAAGTATCTAGGAAGTTCCAAACTGTCCCACATTTTCAGGTCTTCTTCTGAGCCCTCCAAACTGTTCCAACCTCTGCCTGTTACCCAGTTCCAAAATCACTTCCACATTGTGGGTTATCTTTTCAGCAGTGCCCTGCTCTACTGGTACCAATTTGCTGTATTTGTCCATTTTCACACTGCTGATAAAAACACACTTGAAACTGGGCAATGTACAAAGGAAACAGATTTAATGGACTAACTGTTCCACATGGCTGGGGAAGCCTCACAATTATGGTGGAAGTCAAGGAGGAGCAAGTCACCTCTTACATGGATGGCAGCAGGCAAAGGGAGAACTCATGCAGGGAAACTCCCCTTTATAGAACCATCAGATCTCATGAAACTTATTCACTATCATGAGAACAGCACGGGAAAGACCTGCCCCCATGATTCCATTACCTTTCACTGGGTACCTCCCATAAAAAGTGAGAATTCAAGATGAGATTTGGGTGGGGACATAGCCAATCCTTATCAGAGACATTACAAAGAGGCATAAGAAAACATTTGGGGATGATAGAAATACTCACTACCTTGCTTGTGCTGTGGTTTCACAGATGTGTACACATGTTAAAACTAATCAATGTGTACACTTAAATATGGGCAGTTTGTTATATGACAATTACAATTCAATAAAACTGTCTTAAAAAAGAAAAAATTAAAAGGACTAATATTCTTTTGCCCAAACTGGGAAACTCACTAGGGAAAAGAATAATACTTTTTTTTTTTTGGAATTATAAACTTGAATTGTCCTCCTCTTCCCCATGACAGACTTCCCACACAATTTCCAGTGATAGATATACAATTGTGCCTGTCAGAAAATCCTCAGAGCCATGAGAACCTCTCTTTTTCTCCCCTGTGCTAGAGGACACAGTGTCTACAGAACAGAATTGTTGATTTTCTCTTTCTAAATGGTATCTCTATGAATTACTGCAGTGTGTATATAAAGGCAGCTCTCAGCAATTAGTTCTCTGCTGTGCACCCAGCTCTAACCTTTCCTCATGTGAAATTTCATTGTTGCTCAAATGTATTAGAGCTGCTTTTTCCAAGAACAGTTTTTCCAGTAACATCCAAACATAAAAGAGCTTCTGGTGTTCAAAGGATTGACTCAGAGATATGTTTTCTTGTTAATTGACATAGTTACTGAGCATCATCAAATTTTAGAAATTCTGTCGAAAGTGTCTGTTTTCCACATTGATATGGTGTTCTCCGTGAGGGAGCAGTGACAAGATAAAAGTGTTGCACTAGTAAACTCAGATCATATCTGTATTCCTATCATTTGTGATGTGTTTTTAAATAAAATTAATCATTTTAATACAGTAATTTTAAATTAATGTGAAAAGATACATTTTATTATTGTTCATAGTCTGCTAGACAGAATAGGCCAAAGTGCATTTGAAGAGAAATGTTAACTCTCACAAAATCTATTAAAGGAAAACAGTTTAGGAAGAGATATCGAAGTCCAGAAAGCCAATGGAAATAGAAAAAGCAATAAGTTGGGGGGATGAACCACTGATTTTGAGTCCTAGCTTTGCCATTAACTGTGAGGCCTTGGGCAAAGTAGTTTCCTCTTTGGGACACAGATTCCTCATCTGTTTAATAAAAGGTGACAATAAATGTTCCAAAAATTCTATCCAGCTCTCCACTAAGGATTAGTACCTTCCTCATGGTATAAAATGTGAGAGAGAGAAAAAACTATATAGTCCTTACTTTTAGTTATACGACTTTACAAAGCTGTAGATTATGTATTTACAAATATAAATGTGTTGTTACAAATATTCTGGCAATATCAAATATAGTGCCTAATTCCGCCCATTAGCTATAGTTAAGGTATTTAGGACAAGTATTTGTTCTGCCCTGACAAAATGGAGTTTACTATAGGAATAGTAAACATGAGAAACTCTATTAAAGAACAACAGCTCATAAGATAATTCAATTAGATAATTCAGGTTTGAAATAACACCATCATCCTGGCAATTTGGAAACACTGATGACATGACAATTCAGTGCCTGGAGCTTAGCACGAAAATGTTTTCTTTAGACTGGGTGCTTGTACGTGTATGTACTACACAGAATCTACACAATGTACACAGCCTAATCCCTTTACATTCCTATGACCCGTTAAAAATAAAACACAAAGATCAGCCTGGCCAACATGGTAAAACCTTGTCTCTACTAAAAATACAAAAATTAGCTGGGTGTGGTGCCACACACCTCTCATCCCAGTTACTCAGGAACATGAGGCAAGAGAATCACTTGAATCCGGGAGATGGAGTTTGCAGTGAGCAGAGATAGTGCCACTGTACTCCAGCCTAGGCGACAGAGTGAGACTCCATCTCAAAAATAAAATAAAACTTCTTTACTTTCCATGCCATATTATTTAGTCATTGGCTGTCAGTGTTATGAATATAATTTCTTTTTTCAATGAAACTGTAAAAACATTTTTCTGAGTATAATGTCATGTGGAATTATGGAAAATGCTAGAAAAGTGATCATAGATTGTCCTTAAGTGACACGCAGAAAATATTCATCTTATTAGTTTCATAACAGCCATCCAGCATACAGAAGGTAATAAAATAATTTTAGTGAACCCTCACGAATAATCATTTCTTCCTAAAAACTCCTAAGGTAGGAGTTGCTGGGCTTTTCAGAATCAGTCAGTTCTTCCTCCCTACCTTCCCCCTTTCTTCTCCCTTTCCTTCCTTCCTTCTCTCCCTCCCTCCTTCCTTCCCTTCCTTCTCTTGGAAATGTTTAGAACTTTACATTTTGCATAATTATTTTCCAGAAATTTCCATATAAGAATTTGCTGTACAAAGGAATTTGAAACAATGCCCAAATTTTCCCCACAGGTGATCTGTATCCTCCTGTTGCAGCCTGTCTTCTTCTTGGCATGGTTACTGATTGAGCCTGTATGCAGGGGCCTGGGAAAGACCTGCTTTTTGTTCACTGTTCAAACAAACCCATTTTAATAGCAGCACATATAAAATAATACTTTGAAATTTAATTTATCTCATGTAATGAAGCTGCCAAGAAAAAGCTCAAGGTAAAAGCCAGACTTTTTTTTTTTTTTTTTAAAAAAAAACAGAGTCTATAAGACGCTGACTTGCTCAGCCCCCCTGCAGTACCCTCTCTGACAGGCATCTTACACTCCATCCATACACCACCACTTACAGCCCTCATCAAATGCCTCCTGCCTTTGTGCCGTGTGTGTGCACTTTACTGTGTGAAATTTAATTCTCCTCTCCTTCTTCTCTCCCAGCCATTTCTAAGATTTAACAGTCTACAAGTCTTAATTCAGGGCTTCCCCTCTAGAAAGTCTAAATCTTACCCTACAACCTACCACCAGGACATGTGTGTCTTGCTCTGTGTTCCCATCTTGTACATATGAGAATCATAGCATCTATCTCTCTGAATTATAATTATCTCTGAGAATAGCTGCATCTCCCCAATAGACAGTGATGTCTGTTTTTTAGATCTGGAATTTTGTTTTCACTCTCTCATCTCCAGAGCTAGACACATGCCTCACCCTTAATAGCCACCAAGTCAATTTTGGATGAATGAGTCAATACATGAATAAACCACCTAACTAATTTAGAGTTTTAATCGGTAAAAGAAAAGCCTAATAGGAATATTAGAGAGAGTTCACGATATTCTGAAATACTGTCATTAACATAATAATAGCTCATCTTTATTAGCTATTATTCTTGAATATGTTCAATGCCATGTTTCAAGTTCTTCATATGAATCATGTCATGCATTCCTGTAAAAACCCAATATGGTGGTGCTATTCCTTACTATTCCTATCCTCATTTTGCATGTGAAAATCTGAGGCTAAAGTAAGTTTGGGAACCTGCAGAACCTTGGGCAGAAAGAGGTGGCGGCTTTCAAGCCAGGCAGTCTGACTCCAGAGCTCATACTTCCAACTATTAGCAGACAGAGCCTACTTAGACAATTACTAGAGTTGTCAGCAGTTTGGTTATGCTCTGGCCAGGTATACACTGAGATATAGCAACTGCAGTATAGAACTTGTCCAAATGAGGTCACTGAACTCTTTCCAGGAGCCAAAACATCATTCAGGCCCAAATCAAGAATTGTCCAGTCCAGTGTTATAGAAATCTACACAAGCAATACTTTTATTAGCATTTTGTCTTTTCTTTGAGACAGGGTCTCATTCTGTCACACAGGCTAGAGTGCAGTAGCACCATCTCAACTCACTACAACCTCCTGTCCCAAATCAGGAATTTTCTAACAGAAGACTTGAACATAAGATACTGTGAAAAGCACATAGAGTAAAAAGATTGGAGACATATCTGCCACTCACTAATCAAGTGACCTTGGCTATATCATTTAATCTTTCTCAGCCTCAGTTTCTTTAGCTATAGGATGGGGTAATAATAGCTTCTCTACTTTCAATATCAAAGAAGATTTTGAAAATGGTAAAATGTGTCATTATGGAGATATGAAAGATATGTAAAGTTTTGAGAAAAATCATCTAATCATGTCAGCTATCTATACACATATACTACCTATAACTATTACCAACTATGGGACATCCTTAAAAGTTTTCTAGGAAAATTGAGACATGTTTGTGAAAAATGTCCCACTCTTATGGCCTGAATGTATTACCATATCTCGTATAAACTGTTATCTTCTTCTAGATGACTTTTGTGTGTGTGTGTTTCAGCCCTTTATTCAAAAGCACAGTACATATGCAACTCTGATTATTTAAAATTAAGTTGCTGAGGTCAGAGACGCATTAGGAATTTTAAGATAGTATGAAAATCATTCTCTTTCTTGTTCCTACTCCTTCATATCTGCTCAGTATAATATCAGACAAGCATGTGCAGCAATAGCATTTGTTTTGATAATGACAACAGCAAGAACATTTGTACGTGCAGTTTCAGACTGTGGGCTCATCTCAGCGTCAGGCAGCCTTGGTCAAGGGAAGAAAAATTCCAACCCTGAGTTATAGAGCCGATTTTGGCAACAAGCACATTTTACACACCAGTTAGACAAATTGTTAAATGATTTTAGATTAAATTAAAGAGCAAAGTAGCACTCAAGATAAATTTGAAAGGACAGAAGAAAAACCTGAATAAAAAAGAAGCATGGGAAAAAGAAAATGAGAAGACAGGGAAACTCAGGGAAAGAAAAGACACAAGAATGAGAAAAAGAATTTTAAAACCCACAAAGATGTGAAAAAAAACAAGTCACCAGTACCTGTTTGGATGGATAGTTGAAGGGGTTCCCTGAACACCACTGCTCTCCCAATTTCCAAAGACAGATTTGCAAATTAATACAAGCCGAGCATAAATTTGCTGACTCTGGTGGCGTGGAGTCACCTTGGACCTCATCAGCATTGCTAAACACCGCCCGTAACCTTTCCATTATCACTGAGGGTCTGCTCAGCACCAGGCCCAACTGCTCCAATAATTTCAATTACTTTCCCTGACAAATTTTATGTTTCATGTATTTTAGTGGCCTGATAATTATGATTTCTCTCATTTCTCGCTATCGAGCTTAATGGGTTCCAGCATGAGTGTGCAGTTTCAGAAATGAAGTTCCACTTGAATTCACAAGTTATTATCTACTTTCATTAATGGAATTGGAAAAGAGAGAGTGGAAAAGAGATAAAGAATGAGGAAGTAGGAAGAGATGAGTGAGCAGGAGGAGGAAAGAATAAAAGAAAACAAAAAGCCAGGATTTGAGGGAAAAAAAAAAAAAAAACCAATGAGTAGAAGGGAAGCTGGGCTAAGTATAAATAAAAAGTAAAAAGCATGTGGATAACCCTTTTTAATGCAAAAAGCACTAAATAGATTATTTCCATGACTAAACACATGACTGGGAAGAAGCAAAGTGTGTTCGAAAATTCCCAAGCACGGTATCTAGACCACAATGGGTTTGAAGAACATGGTTCCTTTACTTACCAGCTGTGTGATGATACACATATTATATAAATCATTGAGATTCATCTGTTTTCTTTCCTTTTCATGCATGGGGGTGAGTGTATGCATATGTGTGAACAAATGTTTATGGAATGACAATAATCTATAAGAAATTGTGCTCATGTAGGGAGACTAGCACTTTTAAAGGTTGTAGAGCTGGAGAGAGAGATGTATATGCACCTCTGCTTGCCTGGGCATTGATTCAACTTTCCTCCCACGTGAGAATATAACTTCCCTCCCACTGTCTGGCACAAGAGATGAGCGTGTGCGGTTTCGAAAGCACTCTGAGCAACAGAAGCACAGTAAAAAAGATTGTCTGTATCAGTTCCATGTGACTATCATGGACCCCAAAAAGGAAAAACAAACAAACAAAAACAACAACAACAACAAAACGTGATGCAGCAAGACATCAAGAGCTCAGATCTGTCAAAACCTTGTGAAGCCAGTATCACCAACAGCTTTATGTCATCTGTTAGTGTGCAGATATGCTGCAACAGGTCCCGACTTGCCAGGCTCTGTGATTTTTGGCCTAATAACTGAAAACTTAATCTAATCTTACAGTGGAGTTTTATGTATGTCATCTCTTATAATCAAACTGTAATCCATCTGAAAAGAGGTAGCTAAGGAAAGTGGGATGTAGAGAGATGAAGAAGGATTCCCTTACCTTCAAGAAGTTAACTATCTAATAGGGAGATAAACAAGTGTAATAGAAAATCAATGTGAAAAATGCTGTAAGAATGGCACATAACAATCAGACAGGTTTAAGGAAGGAAAATGTGGTATTTATTTAGAAATATTCTCTTTTAATAAGGGCCCAAGTCTTAAGCCAAAAGAATAAATCTCTAGTTTTACAATTTCAGGCATCAATGAGCTACTTGGGAAAATAAAAGGAGGATTACAAAGTCCTTCCCTCTATCTCTAAAAATACATCACATGGATGGCAGGAGCTGAGCCCTGTACTGCAGGCATTTTAAGATGATAAAATGATAAAGATTTATGAAAAATACTCGAAGAAACTTTGGAATTAAACATTTAAAAGGTAACAAAAAGCAGCAAAAGTGCAAAATAATAATAATAACCATACGTGGAAACAGCTGAATCGGTGAATCATTTAAAATGTTTTACCCTGTATTCCGCAACTGAAAACGGTATCTGTTTTCTCAAATGAACCTAATAGGGACCACTGAAAGATGGTTCATCTTCTTTAGTTTAGTTAAAATGAAGTAAAAGTGACTGCCGTAGTTAACACTGACCGAAGGACTAAAAGAAAATAACTTATGAATTCGACAATGTGCTCCTTACTTACCAAGTACCTTTCTGCAAAGCCAACTAAAGACAATTGGAAATTTCTTAAGGTTGTCTACATTTTTCCGTGAATACATTGAAAAAGACCATTCTCTAGGAGGAATTTGGTCAGTTTATCAGTTGACTGACCCAACCAACTTTTAAGAGGCCCTTTAGCCCCTGTATTTTAACAATGCACCCCCTCCTCCACCCTCAGAGCGAGATGAAAATCAGTACCATTCTAACTTTGAGGCATTATTGTTTTTTCTTTTCTTTGCTTTGCTTTTTGCTTTCTTTTCTTTCTTAGCAACAAGCAAGGGCTTATATAGCCTTGAGGTAGAAGGAAGAATGAAGAAGAGGAAGCCCACTCAGTTGGTACTGAGGTAAACTCTGTGTTTGAAAGGGAAACTGTCTTCAAATGCAGTCCTACCAGCCTTCGTTTTCAGAAAAAGCACATCCATCCGAAAACTGGGTGCATATCTCTTCTACCGCACGCATTTTGAGTAGTACATAGAATGCAAAGACACATGAGACAACCCTGATCTTGAAGCCCCCATGGTGTATCTGGACAAACACGTATACAATTACAACTCCTGTAAGATGTTTGTGCAAAGTGCTGTGGTAGCTAGTGAGAGGAGGTGACAACTAAATGTGTGGCAGGAGAGCAAGTGACAAGCTTCCTGAATAGGCCAAATTTCACCTGGGCCTTAAAGAATCCTAGGAACTTGCCCTGTAAAGTGAAGGAAACAATTTCAAATGTAAAGAAGGTTCTATACAGCTGCTGTTCTCAGAGTTCATTAAATATTCAGGCAGGCACTGTTTGTCTTACAACCTACTTATAGACAGTCCCCACATTACTACTTGACTGACACAATGTTAATGGCCCAAGAAATGGCTTTTGCAGTAGTTAAAAAAAACTCAAACCAGTTCCAAACCTAGGGACTCTCATGGTTGAGACTCAGTGGAATTTGGCTTCTCAGGGTAGCAAGTCTACTTTATCCCAGCAGGATCATATTTAGATTTGAATTAAGAAATTTGAGATTTTTAACCTTCTACTCTCATTATTTTTCACAATGACATACTTTGCCTCAGTTAATTGTGGCAGAGAAGTATTTAAATGTTGAAGTCTAGATAGTAAAGAGAAGGGACTAAATGGAGCCTAGACTTCTTGTGCTCAGAAGTCATCACTCCACTATAGTCTTCCATGGAGACCATGGCCCAAAAACCCAGTTAGCACCCATGAATCCAGAATCTCGGAGGCAGGCCTAAGGTTTCTTTGAGTCACCTGAGCATTTAAGAGTCCTACCGGCTGGGCGTGGTGGCTCACAGCTGCAATCCTAGCACTTTGGGAGGCCGAGGCAGGCAGACCACGAGGTCAGGAGATCGAGACCATCCTGGCTAACCCAGTGAAACCCTGTCTCTACTAAAAATATGAAAAATCAGCCAGGCCTGGTGGCATGTTCCCATAGTCCTAGCTACTTGGGAGGCTGAGGCAGGAGAATGGCTTGGACCTGGGAGGTGGAGGAAGTCCTGCCTTAGTTTCTATCATGTCTTTTTTCCTCATCCTAAGGTCAGCTATTCTGAAATAGTACATAAGGGAATCTTAAAAAGTAGAATATTCTGTTTAAAACCAAAGATTCCACAGCCTGCTAAGGCACTTTAAAGAATAAAACCTTTCTCATCTTTCCAGAAAATTGATGGAGAATTTCTTTTCCCCAACTTTGTAGACATTACTCTATGTTTCTCGATCTATAGGCGTATTAAGTTAGGTGAAGCTCAACCACTTCCTATCTCTGCATATGAAGACCATGAAGAATCTCTATGTTGGTTCGAAGGTTTTGTCTTTTGTTGTTGCTAAGACCATGGGACCAGTTGCCTTCTGTGATTAAGTATAATCTTTTAAATAAAATATGTGCTAAAAATGATCTTTTAACATTTATAATTATATCATGAATGTTTATGTCTTAGTATCAGGATGAATTTTTTATGGATATTTCTAATAAGCATCTGTTGAAACTAACAGTAACAATAAAAGGGTAACAGATGTAGGAATGATGGAGTTGAAGCACAAAAGGTGTAGAGGATGTTTTATAAAGGGTTGGTGGGATTTGGAGGTCCTCAGCATCTGCCTCCACCCCTTGGTCCTAGTCCTAGAAGTCCCAGTATATTAATTAGCAGTATGATTTGCCATGTGAAATAATACTTGGAGCACTCATTAAATACTCATTATGTGTCAGGCGCTTTACGTAATTTAAGTCTAATTTTCACAAACACATATTTATTACTGGGAAAACAGACTCAGAGGGCTCAAGAGACTTGCCTAGGGTTATAGATTCAACTTAGTGCAGAACAAGGATTTGAACCTATGTATATCTGAATTCAAAACCAGTTTATTTTTCCTTTCGTGCCAAATTTCTATTTACAATATTTTTTAAGGTCAGAAGGAACTGAAGTCCAGCTCTTTCTTCGAGCTAAGTGGTTACAATCGGGTTGCTTAACCACACTTTTTTTTTTTTTTTCTTTTTAACACAAAACACAAATCTAAGTTATTCAGGACATTATAATGGCATTTCCATTTGCTTTAAAAGAGATCTTGCTACTAATAAGGGCCAGAGAAGAAACAGAGCTGCCTGACAGTTGGCCAAGTTGAAAGAAGGAGCATGAGAGAGAAGATTCTGTTGCAGGAGAAGTTTGAAACATGTAATTTGGAGTCAGAGATATCTCTATTACAGGGCTGTTCAGCAGAAATACAATGCAGGCCAGAGATGTAAGCCACATGTGTAATTTAAAATTTCTTAGTATTCATGCTAAAAAGAATAAACAGGTGAAGTTATTTTAAATAATATGCAATCCAGTGCATCTAAAGGATTATATATTTCAACATATAGTCAATACAAAAAATTCAATGAGATATTTTACATTTTTGTATATGAAATCTTAAAAAAATTCTGGTGTATGTTTTATACTTAGTGCACATCTTTATTCAAAATAGTTACACTTCAAGTGCTCATCAGCAACGTGTGGCTGGAGACTACAGTATTGGAAAGTATGGCCCTAGTCGTTTCAGAAGAAAACCTGAACAGAGAAGGTGGTCCAAAAAAGCTTGCATAAAAATGAACTAATTTCACAATGAGGTGCTTTAGGTGTAAGAACTTACGTCCCGATGATTGTGGAAGTCTAAAAACTCCATCGACTGGTAGTGAGGTTAGAGGCCATAGAAGAATAGGGTGCAGTGGAATGAAGGGGGCAGTAAAACAAACACTTGTAGAGCAGGGACTTTACATTCATTGTCTAACACTAATTCAGTGGTTGTTCTCCACATTGCACAAATGAGAAAGCTGAAGCCCAGAGAAATGCATTTACTTACCCACATTTCTACTTTCTACTTCCCTATGAATCTGTAACCAGAAAAAATGAATAGTTTGTACTTATTTTATTCTCATTGTCTGTAGTTAAAAAATAATAATAATATGTAACCTACCAGTTGCCCTGAATCTATGTTGCAGATGTTAGGCAGACACAGAGGGGACTTGGAAAGGGCAAGGTGGAAAGAGGATAGAAAGCTTGAAAAGAACTGTGTTTCAAAGACTGTGTAGCTACAACCCTTAAGCCTTTAAGGTCTTAATAAAGGCAGGAAGCCAGGCCGCAGGCAGCTGTTGTACTACACAGTTGTTATTCTAGGGACATTTACTTGCTGTTCACTTGATACTGTGGAAGACAAAAAGCACAGGACTGAGTTTGACATGTAGTCAGAGAGCACAGGTGAAAGAAACTGAAGAAACTTAAAAATGAGGTTGGTTAAGAATCCCAGGAGTTTCCCAATGGCCTGCTCTGGATACTTGAATACTAGAACAGATTCTTACCTGACTTGTACAATCTCAGGATGTCTCTTGGATTGTATTTTTAAATGCAAAATAATGGTCATAGTTTAAACGGCACAAGTGAAATGCAGATAATCTGCATTTTGTGAGTATAACTTATAAAATGATCTGCTTACATCATGGTGGTGGTAAGATTGTTCGTCACATTATTTCTGTAAAGTCAACTCTTTATGACAACTTAAAGGAAAAGAAAAGGGGCATCAGGCAGCTCTAATAAGCTTTCTTTCATGAAAAGTGGCTAATAAGGAGAATCAAGTTATTTTCAGTTAAGGATCATTGCTGAGGAGAAAGAAGAACCAAATGAGCTGAAGAGTAATCAGGCTCTCTAAAAATGGAATCATAATGAATTCTTATTTCTGTTTGGGTATTTTGCCCTTAATTACTTAACTTATAAGATTATGAGAAAGTTAAAAAGTACACTATATGCATTCATTCAAAAATTCCTTCGACAACCTTTTTTTTTTTCCCCCCAGCATTTACTATGTGCCAAACCCTAGGCTGTGGTTACATAGTAGTGTAAATGAGAACAAATATCTTTTCCTCTACCCATCTGAGGTACATGGCCGAGACTCCTATAGTAAAAGATACAAGAGAAAACAATACAAATTTGTTTAATATAAGTTTTACATGACACAAGAGCATCCATAAGAAAATAAAGGTCCAAAAAAATGGTTAAACTTGTGTATTTGTATTTAAAACTTTTTTTTTTTTTTTTAAGAGACAAGGTCTTGCTCTGTCACCCCAGCTGGGGTGCAATGGTGCAATTATAATTCATTGCAATCTTGAGCTCCTGCGCTCTAGTGATCCTCCTGCCTCAGCTTCCTGTGTATTTTTATGCCACGTTCGGTGAAGAGTAAACAGTCATGGAGAAATATGATGCGGGAAAAGGTATGATTAAATGGCAATAAACTGGGAGAAACTTAGCAAGGACTGTTTGTTCAGATTCTTCTCTGTGACTTGTTTTCAGAGATAGGAATGTTCCTTTCCTCTTGGTATAGGAAGGAACCTCTCACATGAGGGTCTGTCTTATGACCTGCTTCAGGGAAAGGTCAGTATATTAGGCCATTTTTTGCATTACTGTAGAGAAATACCTAAGGCTGGGTAATTTATAAAGGAAAGAAGTTTAATTGACTCATGGTTTTGCAGGCTGTACAGAAAGTGTGGTGCTGGCATTTGCTTCTGGTGAGGGCCTCAGGAAGCTTACAATCATGGAGGAAGGTGAAGAGGGAGCAGGCCCATCACATGGTGATAGGGGGAGCAAGGGGAGGGGAGAGGTCCCAGACTTTTAGCCAGATCTCCTGTGAAATAAGTGAGGGAGAACTCACTCATCAGCAAGGGGAAGGTGGTAAACCATTCATGAGGGATCTGCTCTCAGGATTCAACCCCCTCCCACCAGGCTGTACCTCCAACTTGGAGAATCACATTTCAACATGAGATTTGGAGGCAACAAACATTCAAACCATATCAATCAGAAAATCCTTCTTAGGTTTTAAGACTTGCTTCAGGGAAGAAGGGTAGGGGAAGGTCAGAGAGATCTTCTTGCATCTACTTTTTCTCAAATTCCTTTGGTTTCAAATATTTAATATGCTAAGATGCCACACTCTGGGGTGGTATGTCCTGGACTCCATCAATAGTGTGGCAAAGGCTGCTAGCTGATCTCTGGACCCATGTCCTCTGCTTGGAAACACAATTAGACTACATGTCCTAACCTTCTTTGTGGCAGGGTGTGGGTATATGACTGAGTACTAGCCAGCGGAATATGGGAGAAAGCATCACCCCTGCTTCTGCTGTTTGTGATTCTTCAGGATCTTTCCCCTACCATGGAGACCTTGGAAGCTGCATTGAAGATGGTGGATCCACTCTATAGAAAGAGGCAGAATCACCAATTAGAGGAGAGCAATAAGAACACTGGTGTTAGACTTGAGATGAGCTGGAAATAAACTTCTATGTTACAGCTGCCAGTGCTACCTTAACTAATACATGCCTGAGCAGTGAACTTGCTCTGTGCTCTCTTGGTCTTACAATCTAACAGGAAACGACAATAAGTAAGCAAACCACATAAACAGAGACATTTGGTTTATAGATGAAAATGTTACAGCCTAGACATGGAAGAAGACAACATAAATATTTTAGATTTATACAAAAGATTAAAACTGATGATATGAAAATAATTGACCACTTCATTTTTTATCTTGTTTATTTTTTGAGCTGGGGTCTTGCGATGTTGCCAAGGCTGGGCTCTAACTTCTGGGCTCAAGCAATACTCTTGCCTCACTCTCTCAGGTAGCTAAGATTACAGGGACATGCCGCGTAATTTACTTTAGAATAAAGTATCTCTTTTTCTTTTTATCCTGCCCCCTTTCCCCTTTTCAGCACATACACCGACCTCTTTTACCAAGTAAAGTCTGTATTTTGAAACAGTGGTAGACTCCAAAGCATTTAGAATAAAAGAAATCACATCATCTTAGAAGTTTCAGTTCACCGTTCTCTTTACCGTATGACAATTCTCTTATAAAAAAACTGTGACTGCATCTTTTTCTGAGCAATAATGAAATACTGGTTAGCTTTTTAATTTTCTCCCATACGCATGAATAGAAATGCTGAACACATAGCCTAGTGGTAGAGCTACAGAAAGATGCTGAAGCAGTAATTAAAGAAGTCTAATATCTGCTCCTAATTACTTGGTGTTAGTTAAGGTAGCTACTTCTGGGGCCTTAGTTTCCTCATCTACTAAATTGGAAGTTTGGCTAATTGACCTAGAAGATTCCTCCCAGTTCTCACATTTCCAGCTTCCAACTTTTTTTTTTTTTTCAGGGGACGGAGACAAAAAGCTGGTAGAAATGTGGCTTAAATGCAGTGCTTGGGAGACATTCTGCATGGTTTGCAGGTTTCAAAGATGCAACTCAGTATGTGAGCTGTTACAGGCCTGACATGCCATCCAGAAAAAGATGGCTAAAGGGACATTGGAAAAATACAGATGATGCAGGGATTCTTTTTGAATTATCCAAAAAACTGCCCAGGAAGACGTGCACTTCAATTATGGTCCATTTGCTTCATTTGACCCCTCTACTTCTGAAATAGGTGAAGTAGATTATACACACACACACATTCTGATTCCCCAAAGCTCTGAGCTTTCTGTGTCTTTGAAGCTTCAACCTTTCAAAATAAAAACTATATTGTTTTTGACAACTGGGTGTCTCTCTCCAGCTTCCTACCCCCTGCCCAGATTCTGTCTTCTCCGTGTTCTACCACAGTCCCCTCTCAGCTGTCTGGCTCCTGCTGTTGTGCATTGTGATTTAAGGAACTCTATGCTTTCCTTTCCTTACCCATGGTGCCTTTGATTCAGATACAGACAGATGCATTATTGATCAGATTTTGGCTGCTGCTCTTAGCTTGCTGTACTAGTAACTAATAAGCTAGTAAGAGAAGATGAGTGAGGAGAGCCGACCGACCTCCTTTTAAAAACCAAGTGGATGACAACTCCACAGCCTGCATCTGGGAACTTTTAATAAATGCTATGTGCTTTCCTGCTAGAATCTCTTTGGTCATTTGGTCAGGCAACTTCACTGTGCACAGGCTGTGTGGTCTATATACCAGGCAGTGAAGGGCTGCTTGGATGAAGGAAATGATATTGTCATATAGGGAAGATCATTCTTTGTTTTACAGTGCATAAGTAGCTGTTTTTTTTTTTTTTTTTTCTAAGTGTTCCACATAAAGATCAAAGTATCCATTTAGTACTAGATTTTCTATAATCCTATTATTTGCCACCAACCTATGATGAAGCTATATCATTCCATATGAGGATATTTAGATTGAGAAAACTCATGCACTGGGCACTATGTAAGTTCTCCACCTCTCTTGGTTGAAATGAATCAGGTTAACCTCCCACCTAAAGATCATAGCTGAGGCCCGGCGCAGTGGCTCACGCCTGTAATCTCAGCACTTTGGGAGGCTGAGGTGGGCGGATAACAAGGTCAGGAGTTTGAGACCATCCTGGCTAACACGGTGAAACCCCGTCTCTACTAAAAATACAAAAATTAGCCGGGCGTGGTGGCGGGCTCCTGTAGTTCCAGCTACTCTGGAGACTGAGGCAGGAGAATGGCGTGAATCCAGGAGGCAGAGCTTGCAGTGAGCCTAGATAGCACCACTGCACTTCAGTCTGGGTGACAGAGCGAGACTCCATCTCAAAAAATAAATAAATAAAAATAAAATAAAATAAAAATCATAGCAGAGTCATAAGTGAAGCTCAGGTCTTCACACTCTGAACCTATATCCTTCTCTCCTTCTCCGGATACTGGAGGCTGCTCTGCTGGCAATTGTCTCCTGCTACTGATTCTTCGACACCTTTTTTGAGCCATCAGAGGAATGACTGAAAAGAATACAAGACAAGACTTCTTATCTTACCCAAGGTTCCTCCTTTTTTATTTAATTAATTTTTTTGAGACGGAGTCTCATTCTGTCATCCAGCCTGGGGTGCAGTGGCACAATCTCAGCTCATTTCAACCTCTGCCTCCTGAGTTCAAGTGATTCTCCTGCCTCAGCCTTCCAAGTAGCTGGGACTACAGGTGCCCACTACCACGTCCAGCTAATTTTTGTATTTTTAGTAGAGATGGGGTTTCACCATGTTGGCCAGGCTGGTCTCGAACACTCCTGACCTCAGGTGATCCACCCAACGCAGCCTCCCAAAGTGCTGGGATTACAGGCGTGAGCCACCGTGCCCAGTCAGTTTCCTCCTTCTTTAAACATTCAAAGTCCCTATGTCAAACTATTTATCAGATTTTCAGTGTTCATGCCCTTTAACCCAACAATTCTACCATTATAGTTATAGTTCTGCTTGAAAAAGTGTGTGTGCATTCGTGTGTGTGTACATGTACATAGACATATACATACAAGCATGATTATACTAAACTGTAACAGCAAAACCTGAAAAAAACTCAGGGACTTCATAAATTATTGTATATCCACAGACTTGAATGCTATAAAGTTATTGGAAAAATGAAGAAGATACAGAAATCATAATTTTGAAAAAATGTCTAGATTATTAAATGAAAAGCATTTGTATAGGCTAAACTCTTCTTCTTCTTTTTTTTTTATCTATCTACTATCTATCTATCCATCCACCAATCTATTTATTTACCTCTCTATCCAGCCATTCGTCCATCTAGTTACCTATGCTGGTTTATGTATAAGCATTTTCATATTTGCTGAGGGTGTAGATAAAAATCTATTAACAGCAACTGCCACTGGGGAGAGTGACCATGGTAAGGAGAAACTTACATTTTATAGTTTATCTTTGTATGTTTTTAAAAATTTCTAACTTTGTGCAGATATCGCTTTTATTTTTAAAAGGATGCCACATCAACTGAAGTTAACTGGGCTCTGATATTTTAAAGAATTTTATTTCTGTGTTTCAATATCTTTATAAGGCTTGTTTTTAAATGCCCTAACATTGAGAGCTTAATAGCTATATATATGTGTATGTATACATATATATACATATGTGTGTATGTGTATGTATATACATATATGTGTATATGTGTGTGTATATATATATTTACGTGTGTGTGTGTGTGTATATATATATATATATGGTGCCAGTCATCTTTTCATAAAAATGAGTTTTGAAAGATGAAAAGAGAGTCATGGGGCCCTAATTCCCTTAACAGTGAGTGGAGACCTAGGGGTTCAAAGGAAAACAATGTGGAGGGAGAGAGGGGCAATGCAGAACTATGAGCTTTTCTGTGCTGCACAGAGGTGATGGGAGGGAGGGTTGTACTGGCAATTAGGGAAATTGGATTCTAGCCCTGCTCCACCATTTACTTTTCTCCTGTGCATGCCACTTAACCTCTTCTAACCTCAGTTTCTTCGTTTATAAAATAAGGAAATTGTTTTGGATGATTTCAGAGGTGCCTTCTAGCTCAGAAGTCTATAAAATTCTATGAAACATCCTTCTTTCTCCCACCACATAATTGGCAAAATGTGGTAATGAAATAAGGAATATAATTTATCTATCAATGCACATTTTTCTCCATCTTGTAGATGCAAGTAGTTGACAGGTCTTGTTTTTCCCACTTCTCACTTACAATCTGGATAGGAGGAGATGGAATTTTCTAGTGTGTGGTACTTTATATTTTGTCTAACCCAGCCCACCTGTTTTTTAAAAAGTATTTCAGGCCCTCTAATGTTATGTATTCCAAACCTACAGAGATAAAGACAGTCTGACCTGGTCCCCGTCACTCCAGCAGAATGGCACGTGCCCTCATCCTTTTATGCACTTAGCTTGTGGTTATGGAAGAGACAAAGCTGTAAGCCTAGATAATCACTATTGAAGGATGTGACATATGAAAGCCAGTGCAACTTGAAAAATACTTCTTGAGTATCTACCATGTATTTGGCAGTGCTAAACATTATATATTCAGAGATGAAGGCCCTACTTTGAAGAAGACAGGAGTCTAAACACAGAAGAATTAACACTTGTGTTACAACCATACATCTAAAACCAGGCAGATTGATCAGAGCTATGGATGTACAGAGGACAGGCCATTTAGCCTGAGGAAAACTCTTTTGAGTTGGGCCTTAAAGGCAAGTAACTGATATCTAGGACATTCTTTTGCTAACAGTTTCACACCTTAATGTAGCAAGGAAAATGTCTCCAACCCTCCCCATGTGACAGCCCCAGAGGTGTGCAAATATATGGAGAGCAAGCAAGTCCTTGGGAAATGAAGGATAAAGAAGAACTGAGGAATAGTAGAGTTGGTCTGGAAAAATGAAAGAGTAAGGGAGCGGTGAGCAAGCCAATAGAAGAATGGGCCCTGAAAGTAAGTAACAAGGAGGCAGAACAAGGGAGGGATGGGTGAGACCTTGGGGATGGGCAGTGCCCCTTAGATGTTGCAGGTTTCATTCCAAAATGGTCTTGTTTTCCTTATTTATTGAGAGACTGGGTTTCATTGGCCATTCCTTAATAACTGCTGCTAAAATTCACCTCCTTTCATATATAGTCCCTCCTCACCTACAAGCTGTCATGAACACAGCACATTGTGTCCTGAAGCCTTGGCTAAGTGGAACAAACTGCAGTAGCAGTAAAGCACAGGCACCCTGCTGGGGTGAAGATGAATGGAAATGCAACTAGAAAATATTTCACAACCAGGTGCAAACAGATGGAGAAAGGAAAGAAAATATTTCTATCATGAAGTGATTTACACTAGATTTAGGCTAAGACTCATAGCCAAGTACAGCAAACAGCTGGAAGTCACATGTGAAAGTACAAATACTGTATTTTTTTTTCTTCAGGTAACACGACAGTTTAAATCAAACCAGCAAATACTTTTAAATAATATTATTGCTCCCAAAATATTTTCATTCCTTGATTTATTTAGTTTTCTCCCAATAAAGTGAGAGTCAGAATTGTTGGCGTACCAGGGTCGGGAAGAGGAGGACATGATTTTAATGGTTGATCAGTGACTATTTTTTATTGGGTAATAAATTAAGGGGCTCCACATCTTTCTAAATCTAAAAGTATTTTCCACCAGCCTGTATTTCGGAGGCCTGAGTTGTCTTGTGTATAAGGGTGGTAACTTCCCATAAAGATTCTATTCAAATGTCAATTAACAGTCCCATACCTCAAGCTATTAACAGATGTGTTCTGCAAGGCACTTTGCCAAGTCACTAAGTAGAAGGAAAAATTTTGGTTTGTGATTGCAAAGAAAAAAAATCAAGGTAAAATAATACTCTATTTTGATGCCTAATAATGTCTAAAAAAGAGAAGATGCATTAATGACAGATATTGTCTAATTATTTTAGGTGTTAACTGGGGGTCTAGGAAATATTACTGAGCCTTGAGTAATTTTCAAGTTATTGTTAGAATATCTGAAATCTTTGAAAAACGGGGTCTTGTGTTTTCAGTGCTAGAGGACTAATATTCTGTGCTCTTTCAGATTCTCTACATATGTGGTTTTATTGGTTGAGCTGCAGAGTGCCCTGAATCTACATAATTATAAGCCACATTATCACATGGTTCCAGCTTTGTTATTTATGCAGAACTAAGGACTTCATATATACTTTTATTCATTTATTCTACAGATCACAAAGTGGAATGTTCAAGGTCTTATTCAAGGCCTTTCATTGAGTTGTAACGATAATGCTAAAGGAAAAGCAAAAATAAAACCCGGAGCTTTCAATTCTCAGTCTAATGTTTCCTGTAGATCCTACTGTTTCTGAAATACCCAAGAGTAGAATTCTACAGCATGCCTCATCAGAGAAATCACAATTTGTAGAGAAAGCAAAGTTTTTAAAGGTATCCGACTGGCAAATCCATCCCTTCTCCTTGGCTTCTTCTCAGCCCCTGGAGCTGCCACATTAAGAAGCTGTGTGATTTCACGTGGACTGTGTGATTGGCAGCTTGACAGGCAATCTAAGACCACCTGAAAACACAAGGGAGCATGCTCATGCATATGTCCCAAAAGCAATTCTGGAAGTTAAGATAAATAAATAAATGAGAATTGTAGTAATAAAACTTCACTTTATTGGTTTCTGCCTTTACTAACCAATCTAATATTTAATAAATGAACAAGCATTTATTTCAAAAACATCATGCAAGAAGCTATGGAAAGTAGAGACAAATAACGAAATGGCTCCTGCTCTCAAGTTGCTTGTGATTCTATCTTAAGGGACGTGCTTGTCTTTGGCCATTGAAATGTAAAAGATCTATTTTCACCTTATCTCAGAATCCTCAGATATTTTCACTTGAGCTGGGATGTGATTCATGCTGTTTTGACTACGGTCAGTATAAAATGTGTGCTCTTTATTTTTTTTTCTCCTTTTTTCTTTTTTTTTTTTAATCCGAGTCTCCCTCTGTTGCCCAGGCTGGAGTGCAGTGGCATGATTTCAGCTCACTGCAGCCTCCACCACCAGGGTCAAGAGATTCTCCTGCTTCAACTTCTCAAGTAGCTGGGATTACAGGCATGTGCCACCATGCCCAGCTACTTTTTTTTGTACTTTTAATAGAGATGCAGTTTCACCATCTTGTACAGGCTGGTCTTGAACTCCTGATCTCAAAGTGATCTGCCCGTGCTCCTTATTTTATATAAATATTAAAAGATACCAAAAGATAATTGGTGTGAACTGCCCTTCCTGACACAAGTCTAGATATATTTGTACACATTGATGCTGAAAAGGTACCAAACTGTCCCAACTGTACATGTGGCACTTACTGGAGGGGAAGCAATTCATGTCAGGATGCAGGGTGATTTTATCGGATGAATCTGAATGGATTTTCATAGAAGATAAAGGACATAAGAGGAGTAAAGATGAAGTCGTGTATTCCTTGAAATATGCTAGTCCTCTTAGGCAGAAAAAGCTACTCTCCTGAAGCTTTTTCTGAAGAGGGGAGTTTGGGACCAGTGATGGTCATGTAGGATGAAATCAGAGATCTGAGATCATTTTCCGAGTCATTTGTGGACATCATATTTGTAGATGTGCCCTTATCTAACCACTCAACTGATCCTGATAACATGCTATTATTGGCATAATATGGTAGATATTATAAAAAAAACAAAAACAAAAACAAAAACAAAACCTGAAGGTAAATATGTATACTTTTATAATTCTTGGCACCCTCAGGATGTCCTGGTATGGATAAGTTATTATGTATAATCTTCCTGATTTTAGGGATACTATAATTCTGATGCTTAGTTATACTATCATTCCATATAAAACTATTGAAAATAATGCCATAGCAATAGAAGTGCTCATTTTGCGCAAAATGAATTAATGTCTTGCACATAAACTTGCCAAGTTTCAACCTCTAATAGATATTAATGCTGTGCTTCACTTTATGTAATGTGAACTTGAAAATTATGAGTATATATTTCTGGAAATATCAAACCGTGTAAAATACACTGTGAAAGTTGACTAAAACGGTTTCATGGAATTCAAAAACTTCTATTAATAGTTGATTCTGCTGCAGGCATTGAACTAGCTCGTATGAATTTACAGATAAATGTAACTTGGTTCCTATCGTCAAAAATCTTTGTTTATATAAGACAGAGAAGCATGAAAAAAAAAAGTCAAGATCACACGCTGAGTGCAAAGACAGAAAGATAGTATGAGAGAACAAAGGAGCGACTTGTTCACCTTATGGAGATCAGTAAGTTTCTGCAAGAAATGGCTGAACTGAGTCTTGAAGAAAGAGCAAATATTCTTAAAGAATTCTTTCACCCAGTAGTTTTTGTTTTTTGTTTTTTGAGACAGAGTCTCCCTCTATAGCCCAGGCTGGAGTGCAGCGGCGTGAATTCTTTGTGTAACCTTGGCCAAGACACACCCTAAATTCTCTCTAACTCTTCAATTGTCAAAGAGAATTAGAAGCGAACTCACTCAGCAGGTCGTTTGTTAAGGGCAGTTCCATGCTGATAATCTATACATACATTGTTTTTTGTTTTTGTTCTTATGCAGTTTTAAAAATATAGTAAGTGTTCTTAATGCAAAGCATCCTGTCTTGGGCTTATCTTGCAAATAATATCAGTGCATTGGTATGTTTAACCTGAAAATATAAGAAATGAGCATTAGCAGTGTTGGGAACAAGTTTTATTAAGTAAGTCTACACCAATCTGGGAGAAAAGAGCAGTGCATTTGTTTCCATGCCTATATTAATGAAAATGGTTATAAAATAGGGAAGAGATGACTTCCTGGAGAGAAAAAAGCCCAGCGATCACAATATATCAAACTCTGCCTTCTGAGAAGTGGCTGTGACTACATGTCTATTTTCTTGGTGTATCAATTTTCACTCTCAAATGTGTTCCTCTTCATTAGCATATTAGTGGAGAAAGTTTGTATTGAATTGATTTACATTTATTTTCCTTCAGCTTTTTTTTCTGTGGGGTGTGGGGTGAGGAGGATATTGATGGGACTTATGTGAATACAAAGGTTCTGAATAAAAAGGCCTTTAGTCACCTGTGCAAATAATCATACCTCTTGTGGAAGAGCGTATTGAGTATGGGGCCAGGAGATTATGCCCAGCATCATCTGTACTGTGTGGCAAAGGACAAGGGTTCCTAAATTCTCCCACAGTTCCTCAGTTCCCCATATGTCAAACATAATGATCTGTATGTATTAAGGTAGGCTTTCACTCTATTTTGTTTGGGTTGTTGAGTCATTAAAATATATGTTATTGATTTAATAAAGAATCCAAGATGAGGAAAAATATCTCACAAATACATTAATTAGAATTACACTGACTATTCATATATGGAGGAAAACCAACAGTGCTAATGAACTGTTTTGAGTGATAGTTGCCTTCCCCAAGATTTGGTAGTATCAAAATGAAAAACAAGAACCCTTCATGGAGAGAGAGTAAGGGAGCGTTGATACACGCATTGCTGTCTACTGAAGCTCAAAGATATTGAATTAATTAGCCTTTGGGCTGTCTCTAAATGTTCATCTTAATTTTTTTTTTTTTCCTTTTCCCTTAACTGCTGCATAGTACATGAAGAATCTTAATTTGCACATGCTAATGTACCTTCATAAAGATCTCCTTTGGAAAGTTCTTTAAAATATTGAAGCAGCCTTGACTGTAATGCTTTATAAAGCTTCTGATTTTAAAAGCAAAATGTATGAATAGAGATTTTTAAAAAATTTTAACCTGTCAAGCTTTCATCAGTCATTGGTGATTTTTAAATAGATTTTTTTAGACCGGACGTGGTGGCTCACACCTGTAATCCCAGCACTTTGGGAGGCCAAGGCTGGCAGATCACCTGAGGTCAGGAATTCAAGACCAGCCTGGCCTACATGGTGAAACCCCATCTCTACAAAAAAATATAAACATTAGCCGGCTGTCATGGCAGGCAACTGTAATACAAGCTACTCGGAAGGATGAGGCAGGAGAATCACTCGAACCCAGGAGGTGGAGGTTGCAGTGAGCTGAGATCGCACCACTGCACTCCAGCCTAGGCGATAAGAGTGAAACTCTGTCTCAAAAAACAAAAACAAAACCAAACATTTTTTAGTAGGGAGGTTAGTTTACAAACTCTGTTCAGTTTTGGAACTCAGACTTAGCAACAGCTAAGGTGCCTGATTCATTTCTAATACCGAGTATATATCTGATGGCCTCTATGGTGGAAGGCTTTTTTTTTTAGTAGATTTGGAAAAGAGAAATACATATATTCCTTTTCCCAAATTCACAATCTCAAAATATCAGCTATATATTGAAAAAGGAATAATATTCTTTTAACAAGGGTATAGATGCTTCTGACTAAACAGTAAATCTTCTATCAGGTAGATAGACCAGTCCCTGTTTCTCAACATGTAATTGACCCTAGGAAAGTAGTATAGAGCAGACAAGGCTCCAGGGTTTTGCTACCCCCAAACAAGCTCCTGCTCATTCACGCACAGGTGGCTTCTGATATGTATTTATTTTTATTTATTGTTCAGAGTACTACATCTTTCCCAATCATTGAGATCTAATATTGAGGGTTTTTTTTTTTGTTTTTTTCTGAGAAAGTTTTGTGCTGAAGGAAAGAGAGCAAAGAGAGCAATCTTTGGAATTAGAGAGACCTGGGTTCAAATCCCAGCTTCCTTATTTTGATTTGAGGCACCAGTAAAAAAGAAAATATAAATCTATCAAGGTATAAATATATCATATAAACCAGATACACACACACACACACACACACTATATATATAGGTTTATACTCATACATATCATACATATGTGTATCTGTATATATATATGGAATTTTGTGTATATATATATATAATTTTGCTAATTGTATATATAATTATATATTTTTAGCTAATTATATATATAAAACCCTAGAACAATTTGAGTTTGAACCATACAGATCTACTTACACATGGATTTTCTTCTGCCTCTGCCACCTCTGAGACAGTAAGATAAATCCCTACTCTTTCTTCTCCTTCTCAATGTGAAGATTATGAGGACAAAGACATTTAATGATGATCCACATCCATGTAATGAATAAATATATTTTATATTTCTAATGAATTTCTCCATAACATTTTGTTTCCTCTAGCTTACCATATGGAAAGAATACAGTATATAATACATATGACATACAAAGTATATGTTGACTTTTGTGTTATTCGTAAGGCTTCTTGTCAAAAATAGATTATTAGTATAGTTTTTAGACAGTAAAAAATTATATGCAAAATTTCAACTGCACCACACCTGTCTAGCCTCTTAGGCCATGGTCACACCTCAAATGCATCTCTGAATTTACTTCATAGCATCACTAACACCAATATTGTGTAAGGCTCAACTGTATAAATATAGATGTGTGCATGTATATACATATAATCACACATATATACATCTATACATCTCTCTATATATATATCTTGCTAGTGATACATATATATTTATCACTAGCAAGGTGATCACTAGCAAGATTATTAGGTTAAAAATGGAACACATTTGTAAAAGCAACTAGTGCAAAGCGTAAAATAATGGATATTTAAGTTTTTTTATTTAAATTTCTTATTTTATTCCTAGAATCTTATCAGTTCCTCAGTCTTTTTATTGATTCTTCCTTTGAAATGGCTTTTGTATCTCTTAGTTTTCATTGCTACTACTTCAGCCCAAATATTAACTATATTATACTTGTGTTATTCTAGTAACAGCTACTGTTCTCTTGACTGAATTCTTATTGCCTTTAAAATGAATTGATAAATTCCAATTAAACCAATTTCAAAAGTATATTCATCCTGTCACTTCTCTATTGCAAATACTCAGAAGCTTCCTAGTGTTGACAAGATAGACTTTACAGCTTCAAAAACTTGTACAGTTTGGCCATAATCTGTCTTCCCAATGACTCTCCCATTAGCCCTTATCATGAAATTTTTACCCAAAAGCAACTGGCAACCATTTAGTGGGTCAAATTTCCCCAAATACTAGATCAGGAATTATTCTGGGCACCATAGCTTAATTCTCAACTCCTCTGAGATGCCTCTGCTACCATACTTGGCTAGCCTCCTTAGGCCATAGCCACACCTCAAAAGCAACTCTGAAATCACTCCAGAGTCAGATTCAGTGGGTAAGTATCAAGTAAATTCTAAATGCCAAGCATTGTGCTACATGCTATGTTAAATCATTTAATCATCTTTATAATCCAGTGAAACTGGTGATGTGATCTCTATTTTATGAATTAGATAACTGGGGCTCAGGGAGAGCTTTAACAAGCAAAGTATCATAATTATTTGTTCCTCTTTTCCCCAAAATAGTAACATTCATTTATTCTTTATCCATGTATTAATTCATTCAACCATTTCAATGTTCATAGAGTCCTCCTTATGTTACAGGCATTTTTCTAAGTCCTGTGTCAATCTGTATTGCAGCTGTTCAATAGATATTTTTCTGCCTTCAACTGTTAAAGCTGCATGGTCCCTGTTCTGATGACTTTGTACAGCCAGGCTTTCTGAATCAGAACCTAAAGCATCCCTTTATGGGCTGAGGAATTTGTCCTATTGTCTTTATCAGAGACAACAAACTGAGTCTTCTACTAACTATATTTTCAGCAGTTACCCTGGTTCATAGTTGATGTTCAGCAAATAATTTATTAATACATATATACATGCAAACATAGTAGCTGTTCAATTAAACTTTGTGTAATGAATGAATGAACAATTGTGACTTTGATCTGTTGCCCTTTTCCAATTTCTCTGTAACTTTCGTCTTCCAGATGATTTTTTTTTTCTTTTTTCCAGGGAGGAGAGAAATCTGGGGAATTGGATGCAGGGCTATGTACTGAGCAATAAATCAACTTGCAGGAAGCGTGCGACAAGCTCATGTAGCACAAATTATTTCCATATAGCACTACTACCATGTGGGGCAAAACTGAGGTTGGATCTCATTCGTATACTATAAGGTCTCTATCTTTCCACACCAATGTTACCTGATTTTAACCTAAATAACTGAAAATTTGATAAGATGAAAGAGAAGAGGGATGAGCAATAGCTGTCATTGTTCCAGACTTTTATTAAATTGTACTTTTAAGAACCCATGTCACTTATGGGTTCTTTTATCAAGAGTTCTGATAGAGTGTGAGGTCCAAATAGAATGCATGACCCAACAGGCAGCCATAAGGATAGTGAGGGCTTTGATGGGAGGAGGTGCGGAGGCTGTGTGGAAAAGCTCCAGGCAGTTGGGAGAGATACAAAAGGGAAGAGGCAACAAAGAACTCTGCCCATGTGCTCAGATCAAAAAACACTCTGCTGACTCCTGGCACAGAGACGAAGTGTCACAGTCCCTCTTTGACTCCCGACCTGTAGAAATGCAGACTCCAGTCACACAAATACATTTTTTGATGACTCTAGGCCAGTCTGCATTTGGGCTGGTCCCCTACCACGTCAGAGAAAGACATCAGACTGTCTTTCTCACGGGCAACAGGCCACTGAGGTTCCGAGGAATGCTAACGATCTCTCCCTGGGGCAGTTTGCCTCTTCCTTTCAGAGTGTTTGCACATTGATATGGTTTGGCTAATGTCCCCACCCAAATCTCGCCTTGAATGGCAGCTCCCATAATTCCCACGTGTTGTGGGAGGAATCCAGTGGCAGATAATTGAATTGTGGGAGCAGTTTCCTCCATACTGTTCTCATGGTAGTGAACAAGTCTCACCAGATCTGATCGTTTTATAAGGGATTTCCCCTTTCACTTGGCTCTCATTTTCTCTTGCTTGCCACCATTTAAGATGTGCCTTTCACCTTCTGCCATGATTGTGAGGCTTCCCCAGCCACGTGGAACTGTGAGTCCTTTAAACCTCTTTTTCTTTATAAACTACACAGTCTTGGGTATGTCTTTAGCAGCAGCATGAAAATGGACTACCACATACCTCATATTTGTACTATCCCAACAAGAAAATTTCATCTAACATTAACATCCCAGAGAAACTATTGAAGAGAAGCAGTCTTGAGAGGGACAAAGAGGAGAATCTGGCCGGGCGTGGTGGCTCAAGCCTGTAATCCCAGCACTTTGGGAGGCCGAGGCGGGCAGATCACAAGGTCAGGAGATCGAGACCACGGTGAAACCCCCGTCTCTACTAAACATACAAAAAATTAGCTGGGCGCGGTTGCGGGCGCCTGTAGTCCCAGCTACTCGGGAGGCTGAGGCAGGAGAATGGCGGGAACCCGGGAGGCGGAGCTTGTAGTGAGCCGAGATCGCGCCACTGCACTCCGGCCAAAAAAAAAAAAAAAAAAGGAGAATCTTACTCCTCACCTATTCCCTCTCAAAGTCCTAACGCTAGCTATGTCCGCCCATTGTGTTAAGGGTTCCATTTGGTCCTTACACTCTATCACAACTCCTATCTCTGTGGGTCCTCCTTAAAGCGAAAGTTAACATTTTTCAGGGTGGCTGTACAGATGGCATGGCATCAGCAAACAGAACACATTTTGAAGAATATACCAGTAATTCTATGCATTTTTTGACTACTTGCCTTTTTATCATTTTCCCACTCAAGAAAATGATCAGAACATAAAGGACTAAGAATGACATTATTATAGGAATTACCTTGAATCTGTTCAAATTTAAGAAAAAAAGTATTTTCAAGCTTTTATACGTTAACATTACATCACATTATTTGTAGACACCTTACAACTGATGTTGACAACATTCACTAGAGTTTAGCATGAATGAACAATTTATAGTGTCATACTTGTCTAGAAGGCTATTCTGTATTTTTATGTTGCTAAGTTTGTAGGAAGTTCGTGCCCTAGTTTATCCTTACACTGGGCAATTGTTTGATTTTTTTTTTTAACATCTTGATTCTATGGAATACCAGGGAACACAGAAGAGGGAAAGTCTACTTAATTTAAGGAACACTAAAATTTCCATGGCTTTCTGCCAGCCAGAACACCAGTGAGAAAGACCCAGGACAGCAAAGTGATGATAAAAAGAGCCAAGAGCCATTTATAGAGAGAGTTAATAAGCATATGCTAGTGAATCAGTTTTCATTTCTTCCACCAGAGTATTATTGGATTTCAAGTGTTTAGGAAAGAATGAGCTTGAGATCTGCTCATAACTTCAAATTAGTTCACATGGATATTTTAGGTGTTTGGGGAAAAATCAAGAACAGTACTTTCATGGTTTTTAAATCCTAATTGGACTCTCCTAGTCTGAAAATATTGGGACGCTGAGCCAGTTGAAGGCAGTAGCTAATGGAGCATCTAAGATTATCTCTAAACTTACAGAATTTGCTCTCATGCTTCTCTCCGTCTGCACAAGAAATCAAAGACTAACCATAATCATGTCAAACAATCCATGGTTCTCTTGCTCACCCTTTAGTATCATCTTGCATGTATTATGTATGGTACTCATCTAATATTAGCAGTTGACATTGTTAACTATGGTAAAATGATGATCGGAAGTAAAAATTAAAAATAGAATATAGACTTACCAAATTAGAAGCTTAATAAGAAAAGATCTCTTTCTCATTAAAATTTTTCCTGTCTCTTCTGAACCAATTTTTGTGCCTCCTACTGTTACGCCCATTTGATTCTTCAAACAAAGCTTTAAGGAAAAAGTTCCACCATTTATTAAGAAGGTCCAATTATTTCACTAATGAAATGACTAATTATGTCAAAACCTATGTAATATACCTGTATACTTTTTCCCTGAAATGAGATTGGATTAACATAGCTCTTCCCTGAAGGAAAGCAGTTGAACATAGTATCAGCTACCTTTAACTAGTGAGGTCAACCCTGCCTAAAATTAGATATTTCTAATTCTAGACCAGAAGAGGGTTTATAGTAACACAGTATAAAATTATCTCTAATGTAAAATAATAAGTAAGTTTTTAAAAATTCATTAGAATATCCTTGATCAGTATTTATCTTGTGGAACTCTGCTTCAAGACTTTTAAAAGCAGTTCACACTTGAGTAATATTTATTCAACAGAGCCTCCCTCGACAATAATAAATAGGTGAGCTTAACAAACATCAGTGACCATCATAAAAGTAATAACCATTGTCCAGTCTGGACTAGTAGAGAGTTTACATGTAAAGCAAGTGAGATAGGAACTAATCACTTTTGAAGAATCTTTTCTGTTTTGTCTTGAAATGTAGGTCAGTATACTGTATTATGGTAGTGAAGAGCTTAGATGTGGAGTCAGAGAGCCTGAGTTTAAATTGTTTCTTCATCCATCAATTGGGGCTACCAATCATATCAACCTTGTAGAGATGAAAGAGATTATATATGTAAAATATTTACTGCATCTAACACTGAATAAATTAACAATGTAAGTGATTTATTGCAATGTTATATCTATTTAAGGGATGTGTCTCTTCCTGGATGTTAGAAGATATGCTCCTTTTAGTTTCCTGTTTGTCTTGCCCTTACTTGCAAGTTACATCATTATTATGTTGTTCTTTAATTATGTGCTTTGAGCATTTTAAAGATATGATCTATTCTTGAGGGTCAGAGTTGAAATTAACAAACACCTTAAACACTGATGTCAGTTAGTTATGACATGGCAAAGAATCGCAGGAGACAGTTGGACAGGTTTCTGAGAGCCCAAATTTGCAGAAGCCTGGATGAGTAAGAACAGTTACTGAGGCACTGTGGAACTGTTCTGACTGTCCCAGAAGTAATTATAGGGCAGGATCTTCCTGAAGGAAAAACTTGTGAAAAGTATATATAGGGATATACACGTGTATACAAACCTGTGTAGAGTTTATCGCTGTCATCTGAGGTGCTTTACTTATCAAATGAGCTCAGCAATATTCCTCTTGAAATTGCTTTCTCTGGGGTGCTTAACAAATGGTTGGCCGTTTAATGGCCCGAGGCACAGCCAGGGAAGGTTAACACACTGACAAAATGGGCATTAACTATGATAACAACTGTTTTCATGGGGGATTATTGCTATTATAAACCTTATCCAACATAATAATGCTAGCAATAATTTTTATTTTTCTCTCATTTTAAAATTAAGTCATGCTTGCAGATACACAAGAAACACAAGATCTTAAAATTCAGTGTTAGATATTTAATGGCCTTTTCATAATTCTCTGTTGTTGCACAGGAAGACTTAGATTTATAATCCAATGCTTAGGTAGATTATATTATTCAAAGTAGATAAAGTAGATTTAGTAACAAACATGGCAATTTATTAGATACAATTGTGACAAAGACTCTTATCTATCTCTTCCAAACCCTACCAAACTTTTGTTTTGTATTTTTGTTTTTTGGGTTTTTTCTTTTCTTTTTTCTTTTTTTTTTTAAGACAGGGTCTCAAAGGTTAGAGTGCAGTGGTACAATTACAGCTCCCCGTAGCCTCGAACTCCCGGACTCAAGGGATCCTCCCACTTTAGCTTCCTGAGTAGATGGAACTACAGCTATATACCACGACACTCAGCTGATTTTTAAATTTTTGTAGTGATGGGGTCTCACTATGTTGCCCAGGCTAGTCTTGAACTCCTGGGCTCAAGTGATCCTCCAACCTTGGCTTCCCGAAGTGCTGGGATTATAGACATGAGCCATAGTGCCAAGCCTAGACTTCGTTTTGACTGGGCCTGATGTCCTTGGTTAGAGCAGTTACTCTGGCTTGGAAAATAAAAGATGGGGTATATTTATATGAAAAATCCCTATCCAACTGCATATTGCATAGTTGGGAAAGAAATACCCTAAGGACTCATCTAACCTGATCTCATTAGCACAGAATATGGATAATTTATTATAGTAGCATATGAAATATAAACTCTATGCTTATGAGATACTTCTCTGGTAATATTCACTTGTGGAGCACAGGTCAAGAACAGTCACATAGGAGAGTGCACTACCTGGATGAAAGTGGGGATCAGGATTGTGGGATTCCTAGCGGAGGTATAGCACTAGAAACCACAGATCCTGGATGAGGGGCTACTGGTAGAGTCTGTTTCTGAGCTGTGAATCATCTATCCAAAAGAGAAAGGGGAGGAGGAAAGTCAAGTATCTTACATCCTAATTCTACCTAGATCAACACTGATAAGGCAACCTAGGGAAAACTTGCTGGGTAAACATTTGCAGCTGAGTCCCAGCACAGCCTGTTCACAAATAAGTCAATTGGCTGGAAGAGGTAGCTGAATCCATTCATAGATTGAATTTTTCCTTCTGCCACTTGAGCCAGACTAGATTTGGCTTCTTCATCACTTATCCTTCCATATATATATACTACTCATTCTTTTAGATTCATTTTCTAATCTTTTTGCCCCATTTTCACTCTTTATTCTCCTCCTTTCTGAGTTTTGAATTATCTTCATTGGCTATTATCTTTGCCTATTTCTTAGAAATTGATTTTGGCTGAGCATGGTGGCTCATGCCTATAATCCCAGCATTTTGGGAGGCCGAGGCAAATGAATCACCTGAGGTCAGGAGTTTGAGACCAGTATGGCCAAAATGGAAAAAGTCTCTCTCTACTAAAAATACAAAAATTAGCCAGTTGTGACGGCATGCATCTGTAATACCAGCTACTCTGAAGGCTGAGGCAGGAGAACTGCTTGAACCTGGGAGGTGGAGGTTGCAGTGAGCCAAGATCACACCACTGCACTCCAGCCTGGGTAACAGAGTGAAACTCTGTCTCAAAAATAAATAAATATATACATAAAAAGAAATTGCTTTCACTCTCTCCAGACACAGACATACACACACACACACATACACACTTTCCTCCAGAACACAAAAATAAACTTTGAGATTATTTTTCCTGTTGGACCATTCCACACCCAATCATTTTTCTATAGCAGCCAACAGCAAATCTGCTGACTGGAAGCAATGCTCCATCACTAGCCACCACATTTGGAAAACAACCAAGAGGCTTTTCGTTAACTCTTTATTTCTGCTTGTACCTTTAGCCCAACTTTAATTCTCTAGTTTCAGTTCACCAGTAGAAAGTATTTTTTATGTACTCCAACCTATTCAGTATTAAATGTAAGCCTCCTACACATACATTACCCCGTTTTGAGTCAAAGACAGAATGACAATTTACTTACATTTATTGAGTACTTATTGCAATTATATATCCTAAGACATGTGTCACTGGAAAACAGTGACATTTTGGAATATCTCAAATAGGTGATTAGACAGTCTTTACTTCACCACTTCAGTTGCAAATAACTCCACTACCGTGTATATGATAGCAATGCATCATTCTATTCTTAGTTTGATTTAGGTGAATATTCTCTCCTCTTAGATGAAATGTGTTTCCTAATAACTGTCACCCAGAGACACTAGTTCTACTATGTAAAGGAAAGCTGATCTCTTTCATTTTTAATATAACTTCAAAAATTTTAGAAGACCCATCCTTCCTCAGTCTTCTCTAAGCTAAATATTTCCATTCTCTTCAATATTTATCATAAGTGAGATCATGCACATTTCTGAACTCATTGTTTTGAACCAGCCTCATTATCACTACTTTAACTTTATTGTGGTGTTCAGAATTGAACTTAAAGTTCCAGACGTGGGCTAAGTTATAAAGTATATAGTACTTATTTGTAAGACAAATTAAAAGACTAACTAGAATGCTTGTGGAACTCATTATCCCCCATCTTGGCCTAAATTGGAAATTAACAAAATCAAGATAAAATGAAATATTTTTGTTTTAAAATTCTAGGCATCTACACAAGTCATAATATTTTAAGGTCAATCAGAATTATACCTACCACCCCTTTCTACATACAACCCAAAGCATGGATGCACTGTAAACATATCATTTCATCCAAAGTCAAACAACTCAACCCAGCCCTAGGTGGAACTGTCAAGATTATTATTTTACAAAGGTCAAAACCTAGAGTCTGACTCTTTATAGCCACTCATGCCACAAAGACTTTGAATCTGATACGCCAAGTAAGACCAAGACCGCTCAGTGTATTTTGTTCCCCAAAGTTTGGAGTTCTCAGGCAGGTATAGGGTGATGCTATGTTAACAGCTGATCCTATTACAAGATCAAAGGAGATAGTGTACAGTCCACTCTGCAAAATAGGACAGTAAAAGCTAACTGAGCTTTGGAGCAGCCTATGAGGTATCGTGTTTTGCTATTCCACTTGGCATGCTCATGAACCTTTAACTCTTGATTTCTGACCAGCTATAAGAAAATGGATATTTGATTGGGTCTGAGAGGTTTAGAGACCACCACCGCAGCAAGGGCTTTTCATTGTTTGGAAAACATTGCTCCTTTGATCTTTTGCAGCATCTTTTAAATGGTTATATACATATTAGGGCTGACAATTCATTGTGTATGAGTTCATAGTTAAGAAGACTTCTCTTTGGAGGAAAGAGTGTGACTTTATCAAACCTAAAAAGGTGCTATAAATCTCCCCTGGCTCCATGTGGGAGGATTATCTCATGTTAACTCTGTCCAATTCTGAGAGAGAGAGGCATGCAAGGGGCACAAGCCAGGGCTTGGACATGCTAGAATCTGGGAATTAGAGATGATAAATCAGTCCAGACTCATACTCTAAATCAATGTCAGGTCCATCTGAACACGATCTCTGAAAACAAATCTCTAGCTCTTTTTTTTTTAATTTGGGTTTTTTAAATTTTGCTTTGAGATGGGTTGCCAAACAGAGCTAAATCATTACAGACAAATTGCTATGTACATCCATGCCCTTTGAAGTGAGCTAGCTGTGGCTGGCATTTGCACAATATCCAGGGTGGGAAATCATTGCATACTGGTAAAATTGTCAAACCTTTGCCCACATACAGTCATGTTCTATTGTGCTGGGCTCTAGGCTGTTCTACTTACTATTTCACTATTTTCTGAGGGGATCCCTGCATCAGTTTCCTGTGCTTCCAACCCAACTTCCTTTCACTTATTCCTTTTTATTTTTAAAATTTAACTGATTTTGCATGCTGCTATAATCTGATATTCCTAATTTTTAAACAAAGTTTTCTATCTGCCTCACTTCTCTGTTCAGTTAGTAGGTGAAAAACAGGATTCATCTTTCATGTCAATAGCAATTTATTACTAGTAGCTGCCTGGAACACCGTTTTGAGAAAGATTATAAGGTTATGTCTGGGCTCACTGTGATTGATTGAAAATGCCTTCAGTGGGTACACGATGGTGAGGTGGTAGCACATGTGCCATTCTTTGATAATTTCTCATGCAATATTCTAAGACAAATGGACAACAAATGGATATCTTGACATGTTGTTTGTGTCCAAAAATTATTTTTATACCTATAGATTGCCTGTTTAGTAAATCCATCATCAATAATGGATAATGCAGCTGTCGTTTGCTAAGCAAGAACAATGTGCCAGCCACAGTGCTTGGTGGCTTACAAGCATTATTTCCAATCTTTCCATAAACTGTACAAAGTAGGCACTGCTACAAACATTTTACAGATAAGAAAATAGGGCACAATGGATTTAAGCAGGCTTTTTAAAGCCACGTAAATAAATGAGTAGCAGAAACAGAATTTACATTTTGCCTTATTTTCGCCACCGTATAACAACAGCTACAAGAGAAATCCTAAGCATCATGGACTTCACTGTATCCTTAAAGGAGAGTCTCTATTTTGTAAGTGACAAGGGGAGCTCAGTGAAGGGACTTGAGTTCATGTGCAAAATATAATCTCAGATTCAAAACAGTTGAGGGCTAGATACAAAACTTCATGTTAATCTTAAATTAAAACATTACCAAGAGTTAGAATTATGACTATGACCTAGGATACGATGAGCAAAACTAGGCATTGTTTACTTCTAGTTTTGTTTGTTTGTTTCTGAGACTGAGTCTCGCTCTCTCGCCCAGGCTGGAGTGCAGTGGCTGATCTCGGCTCACCACAAACTCCACCTCCGTGTTCAAGTGATTCTCCTGCTTCAGCCTCACGAGTAGCTGGGACTTCAGGAGTGTGCCACCATGCCTGGCTAACTTTTGTATTTTTAGTAGAGATGGGGTTTCACTGTGTTGGCCAGGCTGGTCTTGAACTCCTCATCTCTTGATCTACCCGCCTCGGCCTCCCAAAGTGCTGGGATTACAGGCATGAGCCACTGCATGGGGCTCCTTCTAGTTTTATACTATGATTTCAGAAGATATCCTTCTAGTTTTATGCTATGATTTCAGAAGATAAGAATATTGGTTCCTGTGACCTTCCTTGCTAGATAGTAAATTTCATAAGGCCAAGGGGCCATATACTCATTTTTATCCTCTCCTTGCCACAGCTAACACCAAGTAGTATACCTTAAAAATCCCTACATGAATGTTTGTTATCTAAGTGTGTATTCACCTAAAAAATGAACAAATAAGCAAACAAAAAGAAAACAGAGGTTAGGCATGGTGGCTCACGCCTGCAATCCCAATACTTTGGGAGGCCGAGGCAGGCAGATCATGAGGTCAGGAGATTGAAACCATCCTGGCTAACATGGGGAAACCCCATCGCTACTAAAAATACAAAAAATTAGCCAGGCATGGTGGCAGGCACCTGTAGTCCCAGCGACTGGGGAGGCTGAGACAGGAGAATGGCGTGAACCCAGGATGCGGAGCTTGCGGTGAACCGAGATCACACCACTGCACTCCAGTCTGGGCGACAGAGCGAGATTCCGTCTCAAAAAAAAAAAAAAGTTTGTGTGTGTGTGTGTGTATATATATATACTGATGGATGTTTATTTTTTTAATTTGTTGTAAAAACATGGGGAATAGACAGATAATTTGTACCAACATGACCAAGTAAAAAACTAGTTTCCAACTCTTGACTCTTTATTATTAAAGGGTCCATTTATACTGATTATTCCTATCCTATGATAAAGAAAGAGCCTTGGCTGGGCGCGGTGGCTCACGCCTATAATTCCAACACTTTGGGAGGTCAAGCTGGGTGGATCACCTGAGGTTGGGAGTTCAACACCAGCCTGGCCAACATGGTGAAACCCTGTCTCCACTAAAAATACAAAAATTAGCCGGGCGTGGTGGCACATGCCTGTAATCCCAGACACTCAGGAGGTTGATGCAGGAGAATAGCTTGAACCTAGGAGGTGGAGGTTGCGGTGAGCCGAGATCACGCCACTGTACTCCAGCCTGGGTGACAGAGCAAGATTTCATCTCAAAAAAGAAAAAAAAAGAAAGAGCCTTAAGAGGTGGAGGACAGTCTTTAAATGCACTGCCTCATAACATTAAGATGTGGCAGAGAAAGACTCAATGGCAAAGACCAGAACCTTATTCTGTTTAGTATTCACTAGATTGACAGTGAGAAAATAACCGCATGCTAGGAGTTAAGTAAAGCAAGGAGAAATAGCAAGGCTATCCCATAAGTTGTGGGGACACTATAATGCTGCATCATCTCATTTTAGTAGCTGGACTAATTATTTATGTTAAATAACCACAAAGCGATTATTGCCAACATAATGATTAAGGTTTATGGCGCAATGTAGAAGGCCAAACTTGTTATATAAATGGTAAACCTCAATAATTCAGTTTTTTAATAACACTTTGAGATTTAATCAACACAGAGTAATTGCATTAAATCTGAATTAAGTTCACATTGGAGACACGATAATATCAAGCAAAGCATCTCATTCTTTTTTCTAATATTTAAAACAGATCCCGTGATCTCAGGAATCAATGCAGTTCAGTTCAAGTTCACTGCAAAAGCAGTTTTCTACTACAGGCCATGGATCGTATAGCCCCATCAGTTTTGACATATGGAGCTTGCCAGTAAGGCAGAGATATGTCTTGGGACATTACTCAAAGCATGAGTTTTCTCTATACATTTTATTCAAATACATTAAAATTGTTTTTAGCATTATCAGGTGTTATTTTCCTACTCTAGGCCAATGCATCTCAAATTTTAGCACAAAAAATTACTTATCACATAAAAGAAATATACTGTTTCCCCGGGAATTTGGATATACAACTCATCAAAACTTTACCTGTTCTCTAACATCTAGTATTTATCTTTAAAATTATTTTAAATCTTGGATTTTCCAGGACACATATAACCTTGCTCTTATACCAAGAATAACATTATTAAATTATGTACTATCAGAGAAAACAATTTTGTAATGTTTATTCTTGAATTACCCAAATCTCCATTTTGAGAAGCCCAGCTTCAGATACTTTATTTAATTAAAAAAAAGAAAATAAATATTTACACACTGACAGAATAAACTCACTTTCCTAGTTTTACTGAATTGCCAAGAGTATTATTTGAAAGGTCAGTTGATCTTCTTGAAGTTTCCAAAAAAGGTTAAAATGTACCTCAGCAGTTTAGATTTCTTCATGGATAGAGCATACAAATATTTAATAAAAGCTTACTTAAACTTATGTATATTGTCAGTTTTTATCACTTTGACGTGTCAGTGAGTCTAGACATTTACTCTTCCTACATTAAGTGGTATTCCTAACATAGGAGAAAAAATCATAAGCTGTTTCACATACAAAAAAACTACTTTGTGATCAAATAAGGCTGGGAAACTAAGCATACCACATGTTTCTTGTAGATTTAAAATAAATACGAGAATATTGAAATCTCTAAGAAGTTCTGTAATACCCCAAATGGTTCTCAATTCTTATATTCACACATTAGTTATTAACCACTAGTGTAAGTCATACTCCATGGTATACACTTTGTGAAAAATATGCACTTATTGATTTCATATGCTTATATGACAGTCCATCTCAGGATTTGCCTTTCCAAACTGAAAAAGATAATGGTATACTTTATTATTTGGCTATTTCTTTTTAAAAATTATCTACTTATTTATAATTGACAGATAATACTTGTACGTGTTTATGGAGTACAGTGTGATGTTTGAACACGTAACCCTTCTATATGATTCACAGGCTCAATCATGTATTTTGTGTTTTGGCAAAATCTGTATAGAGATATTTCAGTTTGGTTTGTTATAACCTTTCCAGTTATGCCCATCATCTGTCTTGTTTAGCTATAGAAATATACTGGGTTTAAATTATAGACTTACAATTAGTACCAAGTTCCTCTTGCATCAATAGTGAGGGTTTATAACTCATTATTTTAGCAAATGTTTTGGATTCCTTTTTTTATATCGATTATCTTCAGAAGACAACAATGTTGTTCAGCAGTTACCTTTTAGTTAATTTACAAAAAAGATTTGAAATCTTTCTGAAATCTGTATCAGTCAACCGGAAAATTTGATTCACTTTTTATAACAACTCATTTGGAGATCTTTGTATTTGCCCTATCAAGTTACTGAATCCAGCAGCAATCCTGTATTTTTTTTCTCCCGAAGATGTGCCCATTAAACTTTACCCCTTATTTCCTGTCTCTTTTCTTGCTTCTCTCTGAGATTAAGCAGTAAAATAGAAAATAATATTTGGTTAACCTATAGCACTTTACCGAGATCCTTAAAGCACATTATGTCACTCGGATTTTGACAGTGAATACTGAAAGAAGTACAGGGAAGGCGAGTGAGGGACTACATTGAGAAGTGGGAAAATTACACTGGAAAGAAGCAGAAACCCACAGAGAAAATCCAAATAAAACAAACTGCAACATGAAAGGAAAGCCTGAGGGAGATGGAGTGGAAGATGGCAGAGAGCAATGACACTTTTCAAAACAAATAGCCTGTAAGAAAGTGTGTGAAAAAGTCATAGTGGAAGTGAATGGAATGGAGACTAGCCTGAAGGAGTTGATTTTTAACTCTCAGATTTAACAAAGAATAGAAGAGTGGAATGCAGTCTAGCAATCTAGGGTGTGCTGAAGGAAGGAAGGCAATTGCAACAGGAAGTCTAATTTCACAGCTTCAGCAGCAGTTTCAAGAATGTTATATATATTTTGTCTAATAAAAATAATTCAACATGAACTGGAGAATAGATATAAAGTGAAATAAATTTCCTGAAAATTATTAATCCAATTCAGATTTTTTATGAAGCTATTTTAGGTATAGTGGGAAGGAAGTGACACTCTAGTTCAATGAGAGACTTAGGACACTCATGTTTTTAAAACAGATGCTTCTAGCGGGGGCGATGGTAATGTTGCTTGTGTATGCTATGCTTTTTGAGCACCCAACACATAATATAAATTCAGTAAACATTCAATATTGGAGAAAATGATGATAAAGACCTTGGTTCTTCCTGTAATGTGTTCCATAACCAAGTCAATATGCCTTATGGTTTTGTTACCAGGATTTATAACACACTTAGAATACTTTGCAAGATGAAAGATGTCATAACATAGGGCATAATGGGAAAAAGTGAGTTGCGTAAGGACTGAAATCTGGAAACTGCCTGAGGTGAAAGGGACAGAAGCAGATTCCTAGAGGGCAGAAGAAGAGGGAGAGCCCAACTTTAGATAGCAGGATAAAGTGCAACCAGAGGAGCACAGTTTTTGGAGAGAATAGTAAAGAGGCAAAAGGTAGCATGTTGTTCAGATAATGATGATGAGGATAATAACAATAGCAATAGTGACATTTCTTGTGTATACAGCGTGTTTGAGACACTATATAGGGTAGTTTATGTAGATGCTCTTATTTAATCCTCATGTCATCCCATGGTTAAATGTCATTTAGGCAGGTGTTTGATTCCCATTTTGCAGACATAAAATTTGAAGCTCAGAGAATCTTCACAATCACACAGCCAGTAAGTTGATTCAAATCCAGTTTTGCCAAGTTAACATTTCTTCCCCCTCTCCACTTAACAACCCACATCATGCTCTTTTATAGTTCTTTTATAGTTCTACAGGGATACAGTTAGGGGAACCAAAGTACAGAAATAATTATTCTTAAAAAAAACAGAAGAGAATTGCTAGATTCTTATGAAAAGGCACATCATCACAGTGTAGTTACAATAGATTACAAGGTCCAGCTTTGGAATCAGAAAAACCTTGCTCAGTGTGTGATCCTGAAGAAGTCTTCAACTTTCAAAATTGTTGTTTCCACACCTGCAGAATGGGGATCATAATAATTATGGGGATAATTCCACACCCATGGAACTGAGACACTTAGGAAAGCAAATATACCTGGAATGCTTAACACAGTGACTGCTACCTAGTAAATACTTAATAACAATTCTTGCCTCTATTGATGTTGCTAGTATTACTAATGTTACCGCATCTAAAATACCCGTGTCACCCCAAACTTTTTTGTTTACTAATATGCTTACAGCTCATCTAAGGAAAGAACAAATTCAAAACTAGATGGGCTAATGGCTTGCAGAGGTGAGATACAAAACTAGTCATTCCAAATTCCAGAAGAGAATCTCTAGGAGTTAGAGGACTCAGGGCTCCATCATAAGAAAACTTCTTTTCTGTCAGCCTTGGTGAGCTCATCCAGTTTCACGGCTTTAATGTACTGATGACTCCTAAATGTGAATCTTCAGTTTTGACCCTTTCCCTGGAATCCAGTCTCCCATATGCAACTTCTTATTTGGTATCTCTGCTTTGATTCCGAATAAGCACCTCAAACTTAACATTTAAAAAATTGAGCTCCTTTTCTTCAAATGTTCTAGTTTCTCATTCTTCCCCATCGAAGTTGGCAGCAAACTTGTCCTTGTTGCTAAGGTCAAACACCTTGCTACCTTCAGACTTCTCTCTCTCCTATTCCACATTCCTTCTGCTATAGATCCTGTTTGATCTACCTTGAAAGATCTCCACGATCTGATCACTTCTTGCTACCATCATGCCTGCCACCCTGGTCTGGGTCGTCTGCTCCAGAATACTGCAATAGTCTTCTAACAGAACTTCTGAATCCTCTCTTGCCTTTTACTCTATATTATGCTTATATTAATTGCAGTGATTATTCAAACACATAGGTCAGATATTGCCATTTTTCTGCTCAAAGGCTCCAATGGTTTATCATTTTATTAGTCTGTTTTTATACTGCTATAAATAAACATTCAAGACTGGGTAATTTATAAAGGAAAGAGGTTTAATTGACTCACAGTTCCTAACAGCTGAGGAGGCCTCAGGAAACTTACAATTACAGTGGAAGGCAAAGGGGAAGCAAGGACCTTCTTCACATGTGGCAGGAGAGAGAAGAGAAAGGAAAGGGGAAGAGCTAATTATAAAATCTTGAAATCTCGTGAGAACTCACTCACTATCCTGAGAAAAGCATGGCGAAAACTGCCCCCATAATCTAATCACCTCCCACCAGGTCCCGCCCTTGACACATGAGGAATACCATTCGAGATGAGATTTGGGTGGGAACACAGAGCCAAACCGTATCAGCCATCTCACTGACACGAAAAGCTAGTCTTTATGAATGGCACCCGGGGCCCTTCTCCTCTACGGCCTCATCTTCCCATTGTTCAAGCTGCAATGGCCATACCAGCCTGCTCATGGATCTTCACAGGCACCAGGCATACTCCTACCTTTGTTTTATGGAACTTGCTATTTTGCCTCTGAAACATCTGGATGACTGATTTTCTCACTTATTTCAAGCCTTTTACTCAGTTGTTACCATTTTGGCAAGGCATCTAAAATATCAACTAGGGTATCTGAAAATTACTCCATACCTGATTTATTTCTTCGCTTCCATCACTGCTTTTCCTTTCCCACCTATAACAATGTGTGGCTCAACACTGAATGAGTGAGATAATACATTTTGACTCTAAGACTTCTTTATCATTCTGTTTCCTTCTCTCCATTTTTAATATTTGTTATTGCCTGTGTACTTGTCCCCCCCCAAAAGGCTGATATGTGTGCGTGTGCTTACGCATATGTGTATAATTATAAGGTCTTTGTGCCTGGGATTTAACTGTCTGTCCCATAATGTATAGTTGAATAATAGTTCTGAATGCAGATAAGTATTTAACTAAATGTTTATAATTGATTGATAAATTAACTGCAAGCAAACTTCTTGATTGTGTGATATATGCTCCGATTCTCTCTACAGAAAAAATGAATAGGGTAAAAACCATAAACATATTCTCCCATTAGTCACTATAAATAAACTTTCACATTTGCCTTCATCTTTCTTCTATCTCCTCTCTTGTTCCATTTGCTTTTTTGTTATGAAACTAGTATTTATGGCCGAAGCAGGGCTGAGTAAGATGCAGTGATTATAGCTGATTTTATCACAGCTGTATTACTTAGCTGCAAGGTGAAGCACTGTGGTAAAACGGATCATGAATCCCTGAAATTGACTATCCGTCACCTTTATAATCCTGGTGGAGAGGCAGGTCATATCAGGCCTGGCAACTTCCCATGCAAACAAGAACATCAAAGCAATGTTCCTGACTCAATTTGTCTAGAAATGTAACTACTAAACAATAAGATAAAGGTGAAGAGAAAGCCACAAGTGAAGAGATTGGGAGCACTGTGTAATTTTACCCCAATACATAGATTGGATGAAAATCCCTGGGTTGTAAAAGCATAGATATTAAGGTATTTAAGACATACATTTAGAATTGCCTCAGACACTATTGATTAATTCCTGCATTTGCAATTCTTACCCTAAACTCAGAACTTTTATAAAATTTTTGAGTTGATATATCTTTGATATTTCTAGCTCAATCAACATCCCCTGACACATAAGTAGGAGCCCAATAAATATTTGTTAAATAAATGCATGACTGAATCAATCAATGGACTGACATTTAACACTCATTTGGTCTTTGCTTTATCCCTATAGTGATGAGGAACTCACCAGTTCATAAGAAAACCCATCCCACTATTGAAGAGTGTTTTATTTTTTAGTCTATTTTTTCCTTATAATGAGCCAATATTTTCTTCATGGTAACTTCCATTAGGAATTGCCATGACTAGGAGTCAACAGTTTTGATTTGATGATCTCTTCCCTTCTGTGCACCAGCTTATTGAACCTCTAAGAAATTATTTGGTAGGTTTTAAGTTATTTCTCTCTGTATTTCTTGGGATAAATCCTTGAAAGGTTTGAGAATTACTACAGGGATAACTCGGGATCTTATACCCGCTGATTAGAATGGGTCCTAGTAAGGGAGGGCCTCTCCAGACCACCTATGCAATGTAGTATGTTCTTCAGTTCTATGGTACTGTGTTTTTCCTCCTCTCTCAGCTGAGATGTTTGGGATATATTGCATTTCTTCTTTAATGTTCTATGGGAATTCAGTGTAGCACTGAGTGGCAGTTATGCATTTCAATGTGGAATAGACAATGAATTGTCTCTTTCAAAGAGCCCTAGTCATGACATTCACATTTTGGAATTTTTCTGTCTTTGTCTTGGAACTTTTACAGAGATCAATCCTCATAATCCAAGCTTTATTTGTACTTATATACTATTCCAAGTATAAGATATTCCTCTGATGGGAATATATGGGCTTTTTGAGCCAATAAAAAGGATATTGGGCTCAATCTCATCACATTTGTGACATACCACAAGTTTGGCTCCATATCTTCACAGGTAAAAATATAGAACTCCATTATGTGATTGGATCATCCGTTACCTAGAACATAATTTATTCAAATAATGATGCAACAATAAGCTCATTACCCCAAAAGTACCTCTCATTTCTTTATTCTACCTCATGAGAAGATGGGTTAGTTTTTTTCTCCATTGCATGTGTGTGTCTTTGTGTGTGTAGGATTAGCTGTCTTTGTAATTCACTCGTTCTTTGCTAATGAAACCTCTGCATCGCTAACAAAGCAGAAAATAAAAAAGGTAAATAGCACTCCTCAGAAACAATGTGTTTCTTGTTACATGCATTCTTGTTAAACACCATCTGAAGGACTTTTTGTAGAGCAAGAAAAAGACTGCAAACACAATTAGTTGAATCAAAAAGAAATAATAATTATAATCACAATGCAGTCAAATATATATTCAGACAGCCATGCCTGTGGTCAAAGAAAAAACAAATGGAGCATTGTACTCATGGGTAGTTACAGGAAAGATTATGAGGGCAAACATAGGTGCTGACTGCTAGGAAAAGCCTTCGTACTGATTTCACTGAAGGCCATGGGGCAGCTGTCACTCCTGACCCTTACAGTCAACTGCCCCAAGGTCAAGCCAATTGCTGTATGACACACAGTAGGAAGAAATAATGGTTTTCAAAATTTTACTGAAATATATTTTTACTGAACTACTGTGTGCAAGCAACACACTAAAACACTAGTGACAACATGTTAAGATCACAATGCATGGAAAACAATGAATTAGAAAGAAGTTGTTACGATAGGTGTGATTAAGAATATGAAATTCCTTAAGCATTAATTGACAAATTATGACATCACCTTTCACTGAGTAAAATTTATAAACTTTCCTGCAAATAATTGGAGCCAAACAGTATTACCTTAAACACTACAGAAGAGGGAAGAGACAATACAGACACACCCATTACATCATGTTTTCCCATTTAGACACCCAGAATGCAATTTGAATGGCTGTAGGAGACTGACATTTTATTAAGTGTCAGATGCTGTATAGTGGCACCATATTTTCAAAAATAACAGGGATTTGCATCTTTCTGATGGATTCATGGCTGAGTTTACTATCCCTTAAGTCACACTGTGGAGACCAGTGGTAGTGAAAATTCTTCACTCTGTTTAGGGGTTCAGGGGATCTTCTTTACATCAGTTTGTAGTTAAAGGAGACTTGCAGTTCTACCAGGATTCAGAAGACAGTATTCTTTATTCTGTTTCTATTTTATAATGAATTTGTGTAATTGGAATCTATCCAATTAAGGTTTTGATTTCTTTTATAGAAGGCATAATGTCTTTTTCTCTAATGCTTCTACAGTGCCTGACAACTAATAGAAGTTCTAGAAATATTGGCTAACTTAATTCATTGAGTAAAAAATATACATGGCTACTCATAGTCCTAATTCATATCATTTTCTGTATCGTTTTTTAAAAAATGTACACTTTATAGGAATCTGTGAAGTGGATATATTTCAGTCTTTGCTGAGGCTGAATAAGCTGAATGTAGGACAATGGTTTTCAACATCACCTAGACAATAGAAGTACCAAACGTGTACTCTAGTTTTAAATTCTGAGCAGGTTATCTTCAAGAACAATTTTCCTGAGCATTCTTTTCTGGGAACTCTCTCCTCTCAAACATTCTTCCACATTCTTTCCTCCAGGATGGACCCGCCACTTCTATGATAGAGCCCACTGGGAAACATGAACAATACAATAGAATTATACACAGATACACATGCTAAAGCCCCTGTCCTAAAGCTTTACAGCACATACAATGAATAGCTTGCTAAACGTCTACACCTACATGATCCTGGCAGATAAAAACTGAGCACTAATGGAAAACAAAACAAAACAAAACAAAACAAAAAACTCCGTTCTCTGAGCTTCTAGGGCTCTTTTTATCACACAAATACTTGTGTGACTTTAATTGGGAACTGGGAAAGAGTGGGGTAGTCACAGCGTATCTAAAGTTTTAGTAAGGATTCTGGCAAAGAAAGTAGGGTTTGGAGTAAGTAATTTCAGTGGCAGCTTCCTGACATTGCTACAACTTGATCAAAGTAGAATGGAGATAGTTCTGGAGCTGGCATCTGTGATAGCAGCTTTCTAATTGGGTGAGTGGCTTTCTGATTCAGTAGCTTTCTAGACTCTAGACCATGGCAAAGATAGCAGCTTACCTAGTAGCCTAGCTCTCTGGTGTGATTTTAGAAGTTGTTTTTTGGAGTTTGGTCTGGAATTTGTTTCTTTAGGGTTCTCAGTGATTCTAAACTATCTTTATCTTGTAATAAATTCTTTTATGCTTAAAAAGGGTAGACTGGATTCTATTGTATGTAAATAAAAATATTTATCAATTAACACAGTGCATTGTTCTCTATCTGCCAAGGTGGAGGAGCACTCAATCTTCTCAAATGTGTTTATGGAGACGTGTAGGCTCTTCTCTGGTAACCTCTTTGCTTTTCTAGAAAATTGTGATGGACTCTCCCTCTAGATATTGCCTCAACATGGAGTCATACATACTGAGATTATAATTATTGTTATAATATCTATTTTTGGAATTTCAGACATCTAAGGCTGATTCAGAGGAGCTGTCTCGATCTTTGCTTAAATTCACTATTGGGAAAATAATATCTTCTGCAGAGTGGTAACTATTAATGAAAGTTGATCTAAAATGGGCTGATGGAGAATTTAAACAAGATTACAGATTTTTCACATATCCAAAGTCATTTTAAAAAATTAATTTTTTAATTAAAAAAATTCTTTAAATTCCCTAATAATAGAAAATCTAGCACCCACAACCCAGGCTCCATTGAGTTAATGACTTTATTACATTCCATGCAGAGTCTCAATAATTTTGATTGCAGCTCACACTGCTCAATTCATTTAATATTTGTTGAATTCTTTGCTTCACTTTTTCCTCTGAGTTATGCTCATATATAGTTTCATGTATTCAACTTGCCCATTTAAGCTTAGAATAGCATTTGTGGAAAGGGCTTAGAAAAGATCCTTGTCCTGAGATTTCTACCCTTTCCCACCTGATATGCAGAGATTTTTGAAATATTTTTCTCTTTCCTACATACCAATGGAGTATTGTTGACATTTTTCATTCAGACCATCAATAATTGGCAAAAGGAGGAAAGCAAAACAAACCTAGAGCCTAGAGGCATTGTGTTTTTGGACTTAAGGAAATATGAAATGTTAAATATCCTTTTTCTCTAGGAGGAAATAATTTTTTTTTTTGTATATATACTCCCTATGTAGTTTTGTTCTACTTTAACAAACTATTCCAACATGCTTATACATGTTTTCTACTAACACTTATTAGCAGTAAGGATGGTCATAGTAGATAAAAGTTCTTCTTATTCTACTTCATAAAAAAATTTCAACAATAATTAGAGCCTTCGATATCTGAGCCCCACACTGATGTTTTTGGTTTACTATAGTTATTTGGGCTGTGTCAAACCTGGAAAACTCATTTCTTTGAATGTAACTTCAGGAATTAAAAGCACTAAGAATAACTTCACGTATAATAATTGCTCATTAAATGTTATTTTAGTAACTCTATTGAGCTTCATAATAGCAGAGGCAGTCATGTTAAATATGTTCTTGCTTAGCCAGGTTAGGTTATGGTCCATGCACAGAAAATTAGTTTTGTTCATCTCCATAACAGAAAATAGATTTAATTATTGCTAACTGCATTTTCTGAGAAATACTACAGTGTCTCATTCTTTGAAAGCAGGTAATGGAATATTTGAAATTAGATAAACATCTTCTTTTATCCTAATTATATTCCCCCAAATATTCTCTTGGTATTTCCAGGAGGTTTTTATGTCCAAACTAAATTCTTTAAGTGTATATATTTGTCTCCCACAAGATCTTGGGCTGTGACCGTTTATTAGATTTGATTCATTCTACTAAATTGCTTGGGCCATTTTTGCAGACTTATCATATTAGTTAAAGTGAAGGCTAAGCTGCTGTTAAAAGTGGGGCATGGCAAGGCAATCCTAAGCAAAAAGAACAAAGCTAGAGGCATCACATTACTCAACTTCAAACTATATTACAAGGCTACAGTAACCAAAACAGCATAGTACTGGTACAAAAACAGACACATAGACCAGACACATAGACCACTGGAACAGAATAAAGAGCCCAGAAATAATGCTATATAACTGCTAGTATCCAATCTTTGACAAAGCTGACAAAATGAGCAATGGGGAAAGAACTCTCTATTCAATAAATGATGCTAGGATAACTGGCTAGTCATATGCATAAGATCAAAACTGGACCCCTTCCTTATACCACATACAAAAATCAACACAAGATGAGTTAAGGACTTCAATGTAAAACCTAAAAATATATAAAAATTATAGAAGATAACATAGGAAAAACTATTCGGATATATCACCTGGCAAAGATTTCATGACAGATGCCAAAAGCAATTTCAAGAAAAACAAAAATTGACAAATGGGACCTAATTAAAGAGCTTCTGTATAGCCAAAGAAACTATCAACAGAGTAAACAGACAACCTACACAATAGGAGAAAGTTTTTGCAAACTATGCATCAAGCAAAGGTCTAATATCCAGAATCTATAAGGAAACAACAAATTTACAAGCAAAAACAACTCCATTTAGAAGTGGGCAAGGGACATGAACAGGCATTTTTCAAAAAATGTCTGCAACCAACGACCATACAAAAAGAGCTCAATATCGCTGATAATTAGGTAAATGCAAATCAAGACCACAATGAGATACCATTTCAACCAGTCAGTGTAGCTATTATTAAAAAGTCACAAAATAACAGATGCTGTCAAGGTTACAGACAAAGTAAATGTTTACACTACTGGTGAGAATGTGAATTAGTTCAGACAGTGTGAGGATTCCTCCAAGAATTTGAAACAGAATTACTGTTTGACTTACCAATCCCACCACTGGGTATATAACTAAAGGAATAGATATCATTTTACTACAAAGACGCATGCATTCATTATGTTCATTGCAACACTATTCAAAACAACAATGACATGGAATCAACCTAAATACTCATCAACAGTAGGGTGGATAAAGTAAATCCAGAGGTATGTATACATCATGAAATACTGTGCAGCCATACAAAAGAATGAGATCATGTCCTTTACAGTTACATGGATAGAAGTGGAGACCATTATTCTAAGCAAACATAGGAACAGAAAACCAAATATTACACGTTCTCACTTATAAGTGGGAGCTAAACAATGAGAACATATGGACACAAAGAGGGGAATAACAGATACTGGGGCCTATTTGAGGGAAGAGGGTTGGAGGAGGGAGAGGATCAGAAAAAAATATCCTTTGATTACTATACTTATTACTCAGGTGATGGAATAATCTGTACATCAAACCCCAGTGACATGCATGTACCTATATAACAAACCTGCACAAGTATCTCTGAACCAAAAATAAAAGTTACAATTAAAAATAATTATAAAAATTAAAGGGACCAGGGGGCGACTAAACAGTAATTTAGAAATGAAACATGTTTGTTAATTGCTCGTATAATAATCCTGAGATAAGTGGTTCAGGTTAGTGGCAGCTTTGCTCCATGCAATCATTCAAGAAGTCTAGTTTCTTCCATCATGGTCCTTTGCCTTTAGCTACCTATCCTTGTGTGCCTAGGTGGCAGTAGGTTGTGGGCATTTCCGTGTTGCTGCTTGTGAGAAGAAAATACAGAGAACATGGAAGAGCAGAAGACCAATGTCTCCAGGCCCAGACCAAGAAATGCCAGCTATCACTTCCATTCACATTTCATTAGCAAGTACTTGGTCACTGAAAGAAAAGAGGGGAAATGACCTCCAAACAAGTAGTCATGTTCCCGGCTACACTTCTTTCCCTAGGGAGGAAGGAGAGCATGAATTAGCGGACAACTAGCTAGCTCTGCTACACTTGCCAACTTTATCAAATAAGTTGACCGAGTTAAGCTAGTTCACCTCAATTAAGGGGAAGATAATTTTTTCTAACTTTTCATGTTTTATACTTGGATGTAATCTCCAACACTTTCCCTACAAATGTAGTCTCCTGAGAGATATTTAAAGACACCCCTTCAATTGTTTTACTGACTTCTAAAGAATATGAATGCTACTTATTGTACTGACCAAGCATGAAAGATAAAATTAAGGGACAGAGTTAGAAGATTAATAATTTTTCTACTTCCTCCCTACAACTCATAATGGCTTCAAAAATGAAAAGGCTTGAAGTATAAAATGATATCCCTTAATGTAAACACAACAAAATTTCTGCTCGTCTATGTCATACTCAACACTGATCTTTTGGCTCCTCAAACCACTTTAAAAAGGTTATGAAGGATGTGTTTTATGAATCTCTTATTACAGCATTGCAAATTTGTTAATAACAAAACAAACATAAGAATGCTATTAAAATAATTAAAAATACACTTGGTCCCTATTTAACTCACTATGGCTGCCTAACTTCACATAAAGAGATCAGGCTTCAGAGGTGAAACAAGGCATTAACAGGTGTTGCAGGATCACGAAGGTGATTTCCCATTAGCCACATGGTAAATGTTCTGGAAACAGCAGCAGGAAAGCTGTAAGTCACAATGCTGCCTGTGCATCAAGCCATTATGTTAAATGAAGTTATTATTTTGGTTAAATAAATTCCATGACATTATTATAAACATATTAATTAAGGTCGATGGTGTAATGAAACAGGTTTACTGTTAACTTCACACGTGTTACATAAGAGGAATCTGAAACAATTCAGTTCCAATAAAGGTCTCAGAGTGAAGCTTTGAACATTAAAGGGCATTGCACCTGAGATGAAAACGTATTTCCTGTTTGGACAGTAGCAATGTCCAGATCCAGAATTAATAAGCTTTTGTCAAAATAATTTAGCACAATAATTAAGAAAGCACAGGCTTTGAAATTAGACTGGTTTATTTTTTATTAGAGGCTCTGCTACTTATTGCTGTATGACCTTGAGCAGTATTACACAGCATCTCTAAACCTTAGTATCAACATCTGCAAAATGAAGGTATTAATTGTTGCTTCTTTATATGACTGTTGTAAGCATTAGAATTCCTGTGTTAACCAGTTTGCATGGTGTCTGGGACAGTACTCAACGAATGCTAACGCATTATTATCCTCAAAATGCTTATATTGCATAACCATTAATATTGTTAATTGGAATTTATGTTTGAAACAGAGGAATAATTGCATTAGGCTGTGTAAAATTGACAAAAACATTTTTTTTCCAAAAGGAAACACTCATATTTTAAGCGTTGGATACTAGAATGGAGGCATAAAGATTCTTTGAGAAGAGAGATTAAAATGGAGTACATAGATGACATATGTGTGAGAATATATTTTTTAGTAACCTAATTGCTGATTCTAGTGGCGAGAATATTCTAGAGTTCAATGAGTAGTTCTACACTTCTAAAGGGATTTTTAAATGGCAACTAAATTATAAATATGGAGAAAAATTTTCTCTATGTATCAATACATATAGTTGGAAGGAAGAAGTTTGGATCATACACGTTTCACATGTTCGAAGAAATTGTCTTTGTGAAATGTCTTCAAGAACTGAGCTCACTGCAAACTTAAATAAAAGCCACTGAGACTGTTAAAAAATATATATACATATATACACACACATATATACACATATATATACATGTGTGTGTATACATATGTGTGTATATATATGTGTGTATGTATATACGTGTGTGTGTGTGTATATATATATATATATATATATACTGCCCCTGGGTATGCTATAAAAGGATCTCAGGGGTTATTACCATCTTATCAAATATTCCATTAAGACTAACAGCCCTAAAAGAGAACTGTCATTTGCCAAAATTCCCTCTGAGCTCTAGGAATCCTTTTTGTCAGTGTCATGCCTGGGCCAGGATTCCACACAAAGAAGAATGAAGTCAGAACCTGGTTAATATATAATTAGCAATAAAAGGAGTTGGGTATTTGAATAATACATCAATGGTCAGATGAGAAGAATATCAAGAAAATGGAAAGAACATGTGCTAAAGATAAATCAGGTATAAGTAGTAAGAAGCGAATTGGATGATAAGTAGAAAAGAGATGGCAGAGAGTACTAACAAAGTCTTCTATTTGTATCTATTCTTTCCTAACAGTGGTCTCTTATTAATACTTATTGTATCTCTGAGAGAAGCCTGGAAAAATATCCAAATCCTTATTTTGGAAATAAAAAAATTAGGCAGGACGAAGAGACTTGCATGGGGTTTCTCTACCGAGTTGGGAACTCAGCTGAGACTTGTTCTTCAGCCTTTGCTATAATCATTAAGACAAACTGTTTCTGGTCAGTCATGAGGAAAACACAAATACACTCCCCACAAATAGTCACACCCACATTCTTCCTTATCCTGTAATATTAACGTGATAGTAAAGTTTAGTGGTCCCTGTTCACTACTTCTCCTTGTATACTAAAGGTCCCATTGGATTAGGATTAAGTACTGCTTTAAATCTTTATTGGTGTGATCTGAGAGAAAGCAGCATTCATATCATCTGGGGCTTCTGAGAAATGTAGAATCTTACATTCCATTCTAGACTTAATGAGTCAAAATCAGCATTTTAGCAAGTCTTCCGCAGGTGATTTCTATATTCTAAATCACTCAGCCAGTCTTCCAACTGACGCCAGGCAGAGGAATAAGAATACATATTTTCATTTTTCATCTTTTTCTGAAATGCTGAAAGGTGGGTCAAGAGTCACCACTCAGACTGGCATAATAGAGTTCCACAACATTTTTCCCAGCAATGCTAAGAGATGTCTGATGTTATTTATTTTCACGTTCCATTGCCATTCGTATCTTCAAGGTTCCCCTAAGTAGCAAAGACCTTGAAGAGCAGGGCTGAGAGGAAGGGCACATCAGAACTGCCTGCACTCAACTCATTCCCAGCAAGAGGAGCAAACTTTGCAAGTATTGTCCTTTTAACAAAGGAAACAAACTATAATTGAGTCTGAGCATGTAACAGGTGAGACACCAGCCCACACTGATGAAATAGACTGGGGAGTGACCTGGCCTGAGTATTTTACACTTCCCTTGATGAAGACAACGAGCACAGGTTTTTGTTGGAAAACCCTGAAAAAGAGGAGTGGTAGGGACAACTGGTTGTAGTGATCTAAACGTTTGAATCTATAAGAATAGGCAATTATAGAAATTTTAATTATACAAACATAAGTTAGATGAGTTACGTTCTTAAATGATTCTGCTTTCAAGGGGTTAATATCAAATTTAAAACAACACCACAAGATTTTATACATGAAAAGCACACTCTGCATCATGACAGGCACAAAGTGCAACAGAAGTACAAATAATCCATGTTTGAATGAACCATCTGCAAATCATTCCATAAGCCCTCCTATATGTCTATCTATCCCATACTAGATCTTTATTCTGTATTCAACAATGTTCTCTTAGTTTGAGGACAAAAGAGATTAAGGAGGCAACCCTCGTTTGTAATTAAATGTGTTACAAAACTTACTGAGCAACTGCTATGAGTGGGCTACTGCTTCCATAAATGGAGGAGAAAAAATTCATTCTGAAATTAGATAGCAACAGTTATATAATCGTGTACTTAAAGGCACAATGATAGTGTGTATACTCCACACAATATCTTACTATTGAAAAAAAACAGCTGACACTGGAAAGGGATTATTTAGGGAAGTGTTTTTTGTGATTGCTGTTAAGTCTATTTGAGCTTTTACTTGCTGTGGTAGGAAGAATAATAGCCTCCCAAACATATGTCCTAATCACTGGAACCTACGAATATGTCACTTTACATGGCAAAAGGGACTTTGCATGCAGTTAAGGATCTTGAGATGGGGAGATTGTCCTGCATTATTTGGTTGAGTCCCAGGTAATCATGATTTCCTTAAAACTCAAAAAGAGAGGCAGAAGGAAAAACAGAGGAATTTTTGACTACAGAACAAGAGGTCAGTGTGATGCAATGTGAAGAAGTCTATCACCTGCTATGACTGGCTTTCATGATGAAAGAAGAGAAGTTGGCTAATGAGTACAAAAATACAGTTGGATAGAAGGAATAAGTTCTAGTATTTGATAGTGTGATAAGGATGTATTACTCCATTCTCACACTGCTATGAAAAAATACCCGAGACTGGGTAATTTATAAAGAAAAGAGGTTTAATTGACTCACAGTTCTGCGTGGCTGGAGAGGCCTCAGAAAAGCTAGTCATGGCGAAAGGCATTTCTTCACGGAGTGCAGGAGAGCGAATGAGCTCAAGCAGGGGAAATGCCAGATGCTTATAAAACCATCAGATCTCACGAGACTCACTCATTATCAGGAGAACAACATCGAGGAAACGCCCCCCACAATTCAATTACCTCCACCTGGTTCCACCCTTGACACGTGGGCTTTGTTATAATTCAAGGTGAGATTTGGGTGAGAGCACAGAGCCAAACCGTATCAAGGGAAGTTATACTTAACGATAATTTACTGTATATTTCAAAAGAGCTAGAAAAATGACAATGTTCCCAACAAAAAGATAAGTGCTTGAGATAACGGGTATCCTGATTACCCTGATTTGATCATTACGCATTTTACGTATATATCAAAATATCACATGTACCCCACAACGTGTACAACTGTGATATATCAGTTTTCAAAAATACACAAACCAAAAAAGATGGAGGAATAGGCACATAAGCCAGGAAAAGCAAGGAAACAGATTTCCTTAGAGCTTCCATAAAGAAATGCAGCTTTGCCAATATCTTGATTTTAGACTAGTGTGGTGACCTGCATCAGACTTCTGACAAAATGTAAAATAAGAAATTTATATTGCTTTTAACTCCTAAGTTAGTGATAATTTGTTATGGCAGCACTGGAAAACTAATACTCTTACTTAGGCTATTGTACCAGCAAAGGGGTGGCTCTTTCACTACTTAGTAAGGCTTAAGTATCTAGGTTTTCATTTAAAAAAGAGATTGCAAATGTACTGATAAATGTTCCTTTTGTTTCTACTAAGTAACATCAAGGATCAATAAAAACCACACACAAGGGCCAGGCGTGGTGGCTCACACTTGTAATCCCAGCACTTTGGGAGGCCGAGGCGGGAGGATTACCTGAGGGCAGGAGTTCAAGACCAGCCTGGGCAACATGGTGAAACGCCGTCTCTACTAAAAATACAAAAATTAGCCAGGCCTGTAATCCCAGCTACTCGGCAGGAGAATTGCTGGAGCCCGGGAGAAGGAGGTTCCAGTGAGCTGAGATCTTGCCACTGCACTCCTGGCTGACACAGCAAGACTCCATCTCAAAAAAAAAAAAAAAAAAAAGCACATAAAGAAACATTTATTTAACAGAATTCCTAAATATACACCTTATTGATTTTTGATTTATGACTAGAACCCACAAAAGCCACCAAACTAATGATGTCATATTTGAATAAACATAATGGCAGATTAAAATTTTTGAGTAAAAAAGATGATATAAGTTATCCTACTATTTCTAGTCATATGAGATTCCTATGAGGTTACATGGTACTTTGAGATTATATAAAAAGTAATGACAAAAAACACGATTAGTTTTGCATCAACCTAATACCTTGCTTGGATAGCTCATGGCCAACTAGGTCACACCATGGCAGATACAATCTGGTTTGGACTGATTTGAGTAAAATGTAAAATTGTCTGAGAGAATGATGAGTCCTATAGGACACTTGAGAAATCCCTGGCACTCAGCAATTAGGAATAATGAAAGGCAATGTGCACAAGTTTCTAGATTATAGCAGCGAGGGCTTCAGGCAGTAGCCAACTGGGGGCTGGAGGAAATCTCATAAGGAGATGCCAAATTGAAAAAAGTCTTTAAATTTCTTGATCGAAGTCTAGTCTGGACTACACTGGGAGGAATTTTGGATGAAGCCCAGGCAGCAAGAATGACTAAATCAGAAACACAGAATTTTATGACAAATCTATTTCTCTTAATTAAATATTATCAAGAGCCACCTTCAAACTATCAGCTACTGCAAATAAAACAGGAGCATTTCTAAAAACAGAGACAGAAATATCAGATTACATACCATAACACAAAAATTCCGACTATATTTCAGGCAATTATTTGATATGAAAATAAAATGCCTTTTGGCAAAACCCTAGCAATATCTGATCCTAGCACATTTTGTGTGACAATTCTAAGAAGCTCTAAGTGTGCTATGACACAGCTAAATAGTTTGATTAAAGTTCATCAGTGACTTCAAATACAGTCTTTCTTAATGAAAGAAAACACCACAAAAAAGAACATATTAGAGTTGAGAGATGAAATTTCATATACAGAAAAATGTGTTAAATGTCTTAAATGATGATGCAATACGTCTTAAATTTTATTTAAGTAATCTTCACTCATATGGCATATTTACTAAAAACTAATACGTAGCAGCATATTTTTGACTGGTGGTAGAAGAAAAGTATTTCTTCATGATGAATTTTTTAAATGCTTTTTTTTCTTTTCACCAGAAAAACTCAATAACAGAAGTGATTCAAATTAAAGAATATCAGTTTTATCAAGAATGCCTGTAGTCCTCCATAGAGTAAACAACATGTCCCTGAACAACATTCTTGGAAGCCAAAATTCAGAATGTATTGATTCATTTTGCAGTAGTAAGGTAATTTCTGTCATCTTTTTTTTTATTTATGAAATTCTATTACTCGAGTCAACAACAATTTATAAACTGGGTTAAAAAAGAGCTTATTGAGACTGGCCTTGACCAAGGAGAGGACAGAGAAAGCTTTCACTGAAAAGGCGCAGCTTGTTCTTCATTAAATAATTTTAAAAAATATATTTTTGCTATTTTTTTCATTCGATTTTTCTCTTTTAAAAAAATCATTTGTAGGCTGGGCGCTGTGGCTCACGCTTGTAATCCCAGCACTTTGGGAGGCCGAGGCGGGTGGATCACGAGGTTAGGAGATCGAGACCATCTGGCTAACATGGTGAAACTCGGTCTCTACTAAAAATACAAAAAAAATTAGCCGGGCGTGGTGTCAGGTGCCTGTAGTCCCAGCTACTTGGGAGGCTGAGGCAGGAGAATGGCGTGAACCCAGGAGGCTGGGCTTGCAGTGAGTCGAGATAGCGCCACTGCACTCCAGCCTGTGCGACAGAGCCAGAGACTCTGTCTCAAAAAAAAAAAAAAAGTCATTTGTAGTGAATAGTTGCTTGGTGTAGATAGGAAAAATGTTTAAAAATAAAGAAATATAGACAATTTTTTTAAGAACATTTTTGAAATGTCAATACAACTTCATAGATGTGTTTGGAATCAAATGACACTAGGTTTTATTAACTCGATAAGTTAAAATACATCTTTGGAGGGCAATAGGAGCATTAGAATTAAACTATTGATAGATACTCACATGTGTGTACACATGTATGAGTGCTCACATGCACACCATTTACCTCCCAAATTCTTACAATAATTCCCTAAGCTATCGTATTCTCACTTTGTAGATGAAGGTCTATGGTATTTCAACTTGCCTGTTGAATATCTGGGGGGCCCTTAAGCCCTCTATACCCAACTGAACTTACTTTTTTACTTCCTAAATTCATTTTTCCTCCTGAATTCATCATTTTTTAAATGGTACCATCTTTCCACTCAAAAACCCACTTGACCCTTTAGTTAATTCGTCACTGTTCTCCTTACTTCTGCTACTCACCACAACAACTTTCTTTTACCCAATCCAATTAGATTTCAAGAATTATTGTCTTGTAATAACTCAAAGTTTCCTGGGTACTTCTCCATTTCCATTGTTGCTTTCCAAGTTCAGGTCTTCATTATCACTCACTTGATATTGTAGTAGCTTCTCATTGTTTTTCCTTACTCTATTTTTCTCCCATATTCAATCTTATTTACTCTCTAATAACTACAAAGTATTCCTGAAAAACTGTTCTAATCATATTTTCTGGCTTGAAATAGACTGCTTCCATGTCCTATAGACCTTAATTCAGTCACCTCAACATGCTAGGATGTTGTCATCTATTTTGACACATGTCAAAGTAATTTGTCATCATTGATAATTAAAATGGTGATGTTTAACAATAACTTGCATTGAAAAATTATAACAGATTTATAATCATTATTTTATTTTAAAAAAATCACTCAATCATTTACATGATGGTATGATTTCCTGGGAAGTAATATCTATGTAAGATCTGCTATGACAACATCCTTCATGTTGAAATGTCATCTGACATGAGTGCTAAGGAGGACAAAGGTAGAGAATCTTAAGTCCTCAGAACCAAGCCCAAATTTCCTAGCTTGACATTTTATGGCTCTTCCCAATTTGACCCCAATCTTGTTATCTACTTCTTCTTACATACTCTATGTGCTGACCCAAAAACATCTATAACCACAAAATCCTAAATTCCTTATTGCTCACATACATCATTTATATAGGCTTTTTTTTACTCTCCCTTTGCCTGTGTTGCTCCTTCTGCCTAGAAATCGTCAGTACTTTAGTATGCAGACTAGAGGTCTAAAGGTCAGACATAAATGTCATCACCTTTATGAACATTCGACTCTCCTCCTCTTCCCTCAAGCCAGGAAGAAATGCTTTACACTCTGGAGTTTCATAGTATTTTACCTACTCTTCTGGTGAAGTAGGAAATACTTTCTCATTAATCTTCTAGTTTTAAATTAATATTTTAATTATATACCAGGATATAAGCCTCTTGAAAATAAGAACTGTTTATATCCCTCACAATGGCTACACAGGATTGATGTTCAAAAAATATTTATTGAATAAACTTTATAAATACTTTGTTAATTTATTTGTTTGATATAGTCCTCTGCAAACCTAGCAATTTCCCTATAAAACACCTCTTCTGAATCACTTATTCACATATTAAGTTAAAGTAATCATAACACTTTTTTTCCTGGAAATACCACTGTATCATTTCTCTATTTTACGAGAAAAAAAAAATTATCTGTAAATGTAGTTTTTCTACTTTTCAGCTAATTTCATTATTTCTCTCAACCCTCTGATGGATGGAAGTGGCAAATCTTGTTGTAAGAATTATAATACACTTTTCCAAATTCCAAATGAAGCCTTAATTACAGCATATCCAATATTTCTGTACTTATAAATTGCCTCAAGGAAACTAGTTGATTAATTTAATACAAGTTTTCCCTTAAAGAGATTATATTCACCTTCTTATAGCATATATTTGCAGAAGCAAAGCCAAGACTCCTGATTTCCAGCTCAGTATCGATTTTATTTTTCCATTGTACCCACAGCCTGTGAAGGAAGTAAGCTCAGTTCAGCTTGGCAGGGGCCGGATATGACAGCATTGAGAAGCTGCTTATGAAAAGGAAAACAATTTCAAAAATGAATCATAATCACAGAGATTATTGCAGAGAGTAGAAGGGACCAAGACAGCTTACCTAATTTATTCCTTTGCCCTGGGGACAAGACTACCCCTAACCTTTTCTGAAATAGTGGTCACCTCTTTTGATCTTTGGAACACAAAGAATCTCTAGTGTATGTCATGATTTTGTTTTATTTCATGCATTTTATTTTTCTGTACTGATTAGCAACAGGAAAAATTTACCAACAAGCTCTTTCTGACAGAAGAGGTATGCTGAACTCATAGTTGTCTGAGTTATAACCTTGAGTTTGGAATAAAATTTTTGATAATGTCATACAGTTGACCTTTTAGCAAATAGAGTGTAAGCATTTTTTTTTTTTTTTCACCAAAGGTACTTAATTTACTAAGACTGCAACTGGAAATTTTAAAGAAAAATGGGAAACACAAAACTTCCCTTTTGTGAAAAGAAGAAAAAAAGTCAGAGGCAGATGCAGAATCGATAGTTTTAGCAGGGGTTTCGTTGCAACGTCTTCTATGCTGCTGAATGACTACAGGTTGGGAAAAGTGAAGATCTTTACTCAGATTGGGAAAATGCTTAAGTTAACTAAAAGCAAGTTTTGATTATTTCCCCAAAGGGAAGATGGGTAACTAAAGCCTTCTAAGCTTCTCCTCAACTGTAGCAAGATGCATTTGTTTGATAGACGATACTTGGTATTTAGGATACTATGGGGACTACATTCCTAAAACTGCTGAATTGCAGTGGATGTAAAAGAATTTGTCACAACCATTATGGTTTTCTTGCATTGGTGTGCTTTCGTAAATCATTGCTTATTGCACACTCCATGGACACATGCCATAGAAGAGACTGAAGGGTTTTTTCACTTTCATGGTGGAATTTGTTTCTCAAAGGCAGAAACAATCAGCAGAACTTTCAAGGAGAAAGGGCAGTTTCTGTGCCAAATCCTCCTAGGTCTTAAAAATTATATGAAAGAAAGAATCATGTCATTGTGTATTGTGCAAATCCACATATGCATGGTCCCTCTCTCTCTACCCCCTTTCTTTTTCTCTCGTCCCTCCCTCTCTCCTTTACTCCCCCCCAACACACACACACACACACACACACACACTCACTCACTCTCATACTGTACTGTTCTTTGTGAAGCAGATCAATATTTCAGATACAAATGAGGTGAGTTCAAGGGAAGAGAGATTCATATTGAGGTGTGAAAACATTCTAGGAAAAAAAAAAGACAGATCCGTTTAAAAGGACAAATACAACCAATAAATCATGGTGAGCTTGGAAGGGTGACTGCTCTTCCTTCTGGCAGCTTTGTAATTACTCTCTCAACATAGCAACAACTTTCTTTGGAAACCGACATTCTGTATGCAAGACAATTACAGCACTGAGGATCACTGCTGGCCAAGGCCCAGACTATGTATGTCACAATCCATTAGTTAAGAGATGTATCTGAGTAGCCTGAAGTTTATTAAACCCAAGTGCCACTTTTCCCGATCACTTTTCTCTAGGTCTCCCAAGGGCAGTCATCGACAATTTCTAATAATTCATCAATCCAGTCTGCAAATAATTCTCTGTAAGCCCAGACTTTATGAATTATTAAGCTGATCTCTGGGATCTCATAATTCCCAACTCATCTCTCCCCAAACAGTCTTCTAATCTTTTCTTGCAGCTCACAATTAGAGATCATCAGAAGACACCATAACCAATGAAGCACATTATTTCATTTTATCTCATGAGAAAGTGATTCGTCTAGATTTGTGTTTGAGTGCTTAGAGTATGTTTTGAAAAGTTCAAGATAGATAGCATACTGATGATAGCAAAAGAACAGAAGACATTCTTGCTTTGTGGGGGGGGTGGTGTGTGTGTGTGACATCTTCCTTCTCAGAAAAACCTTTCTTGTTTACACCTACCCATTTTATATTTAAGCATGTGATGACTTGCATTATCCACTAATTGGTTTGCATGTTAAAACGCCATTTTCCCAATTAGTTTTTAAGGGAAGAGGCCAAGTCTTGAATGGTCTCATCTTGCCAGCAATGGTTTGCTGCAGCTGGTTTGTACAAGCTTGTGAGAGCCAAATTTAAAATTTTCAGGAAATTCTAACAACCATTATAAAAAATCAAAATACATAGACATACAATTAGATAAATTATGCTAAAAGCAAAAGAATAAATGGTCAAAACTCATTATCCTTCATTTTCCTATATTTACTACTGTCTGTGGTCTGGAGGTTATTTAAACCCATCATATTTTGTGTTGCAAACACCATATAATGATGTGCTTCTGTGCATCTTTTCACAACTTCATCTTCACTGATTTCACATTCAGTGACTTCATGATGATAGATGGAAAGTACCCATGGTGGGAATATTCATGTCTCTATGTCCCATTTTGGTAATTCTCACAATATTTTAAACTTTTTCATTATTGTCATATGTGTTACGGTGATCTGTGATCAGTGATCTTTGATGTGACTGTTGTCACTGTTTTTGGGTGCCATGACCATGTGCATATTAGACTGCGAACTTAATCAATAAATGTTGAGGGTATTCTCACTGCTCCCCTGACTAGCTGTTCCCACATCTCTCTCTCTCCTCAAGTCTCTTTATTCCTTGAGATACCACAATATTTCTTTATTTATTTGACTTTTATTTTCAGTCTGGGGTACATGTGCAGGTTTGCTACAGAGGTAAATTGTGTGTCACAGGAGCTTGGTGTCCAGATTGTTTCAGCACCCAAGTAATGAGCATATCTGGGTGGTGAAATAATACTTGAAAGGTTATTTTTTGAGCCTTATCCTCGTCCCACCCTCTATCTGCAAGTAGGCCCCAATCTCTGTTGTTCACCTTTTTGTCTCCATAAGTACTCAATGTTTAACCCTCATTAGAAGTCAGAACAAGCAGTATTTGGTTTCTGTTCCTGTGTTAGTTCACTTAGGATAATGACCTTTAGCTCCATTGATGTTGCTGCAAAGGACATGATCTCATTTTTTTTTGGCTGTATAGTGTTCCACGGTATATTATATACCATATTTTCTTTATCCAATCTACAGTTAATGGACATTTAAGTTGATTCCACGTCTTTGCTATTGTGAATAATGCTTCAATGAATATATGCATGCATGCGTCTTTATGGTGGAATTATTTCTATTCCTTTGATTATATACCCAATAACGGGGTTCATGGGTTGAATCATATTTTTGCTTTGAGTTCTTTGAGAAGTCATTAAACCGCTTTCCACAATGGCTCAATTGATTTACCATCCTGACAGCAGCGTACAAGTGTTCCCTATTTTCTTGAACCTCTCCAGCATCTGTCAATTTTGATGTTTTAATAAAATAGCCATTCTGACTAGTGTAAGACGGTATTTTATTGTGGTTTTGATTTGCATTTCTCTAATGATTAGTGATGTTGAGGATTTTTTCATATGCTGTTTGGCTGCATGTATATTTTCTTCTGAAAAGCATCTCTTCATGTCCTTTGTCCACTTTTTAATGTTTTTTTGTTTGTTTGTTTTTGGGTTTTTTTGTAAATTTTTTTAGGTTCCATATAGATTCTGAATATTGGATCTTTATCAGATGGGTAGTTTACAAATATTTTCTCCCATTCTGTAGGTTGTCTGTTTGCTGAAAGTTTATTTTGCTGGAGTCACAAAAATATTTAAATTAGATAATTAATAACACTACACTGGCCTCTAAGTGCTCAAGAGAAAGGAGGAGTCAGATGTCTCTAACTTTAAAGCTAGAAATGATTACACTTAGTGAGGAAGGAATTTGAGCCTTCCTCAGCTGAGGTAGGCTGAAAGCTAGGCCTCTTGCTCCAAACAAGCAAGTTAACCAAGATGTGAATGCAAAACAAAAGCTCTTGAAAGTAGTTAAAAATGCTATTCAGTGAACATGTGAATGATAAGAAAGTCAAACAGCCTTAATGCTGATGTGAAAAAAGTTTTAAGGTCTAGATAAAATATCAAACTAACTAAAACATTCCCTTAAGTTAAAGCCTAACCCATAACACGGCCCTAATTCTCTTTAATTCTATGAACTCTGAGAGAGGTGAGGAAGCTGCAGAAGAAATATTTAAGCTAGCAGAGGTTGAATCATAAGGTTTTAGGAAAGAAGTTGTCTCCTTGACAAAAAAATGCAAGATGAAACAGTAAGTGGTACACCAAGTTATAGAGACAATCCAACTAAAATAATTGATGAAGGTGGCTACCCAAAACTATAGGTTTTTAATGTAGATGAAATAGCATTAGATTGGAAGAAGATGCTGTCTAGGATTTTCATAGCTAAAGAAAAGTCAATTCCTGGCTTCCAAGATGCTGAGGATAGGCTGACTCTCTTACTAGGGGCAATGCAGCTGTGACCTTAAGTTGAAGTCTGTGCTCATTTACCATTCTGAAATTCCTATTCTCTTTAGAATTATGCTAAACCTACCCCGTCTGTGCTTTATACATAGAAAAACAAAACCTAGATGACATCACATATGTTCACAGCATGTTTTTTTTTAATGAAAAAAGAGTTATATATTTGGTTAAACCTTGATGAGGAAGATATCCACTTGTCTAGCCCACAAGTATGTCTTTTTGTTTTTGTTTGTTCATTTGTTTTTAAATTTTTCTGGTACATAGTTGGTATATATACTTATGGGGTACATGAGATATTTTGATAAGTATGGCTTGGGTTATTGAATATCTTAAGCCTACTGTTGGAGCCTACTACTCAGAAAAAAAAATTATTTCAAAATATTATTGCTCACTGACAATGCACCTAGTCATGTAAGAGCTCTGATGGAGATGTACAGGGAGATTACAGTTGTTTTTATGCCTGCTAACATGACATTCATTTTGCAGCCCGTGAATAAAGAAGTAATTTTGACTTCCAATAATATTTAAGAAATATGTTTTGTAAGGCTATCACTGCTATAGATAGTGATTCCTCCAATACATCTGGGAAAAGAAAACTAAAAGTCTTCTAGAAATGATTCACTATTCTAGATATCTTTAAGAACATTTGTGATTCATGGGAAGAGAACAAGTATTAATATTAACAAGAGTTTGGATGAAGTTGATTCCAACCCTCATAGATGATTTGGAGGGGTTCAAGACTTCACAGGAGGAAGAAACTACAGATGTGCTGGAAACAGCAAAAGAACTAGAATTAGAAGTTGAGCCTGAAGATGTGACTGAATCGCTGCAATCTCATGATGAAACTTTAATAAATGAGGAGTTGCTTCTAATGGGTGAGCAAAGAGAACTGTTTCTTGAGATGGAAACTACTCCTGTTGAAGATATCACAGAGACAAAGAAGAACATTATATAATGATAAAAAGATAAATTCACAAAGAAAAGCTAACAGTTATATATATACACACCAAAATCAACAACAGATACCCATATATGTGAAGGAAAAATTGATGAAATTGAAGGGAGAAGTAGATAGTAACACAGCAATTTTAAGATACTTCAGTACTTCACTTTCAATAATGGATAAACCAATCAGACAATCAATCCATAAAGAAACAAAAAAATTGAACAATACTGTAGACAAATTGGACCCAACTAAAATACAGAACACTCCAACCACCACCAGCAGAATACACATTCTTCTTAAAAGCATATAGAACATTATCAAGGATAGATCATTTAGGCCACAAAACAAGTCTTAACAAATTTAAGAAAGTTAAAATCATCCCAAGTATCTTTTCTGGCCACAGTGGAATGAAATAATAAATCATTAGCAGAAGGAAAACCGAAAATTCTCTAAGTATGTGGAAATTAAACAACATACTCTTGAATAACTAATGGGTGAATGATAAAATCACAAGGGAAATTAGAAAATATCTTAAGACAAATGAAATCACAAATATAGCATGCCAAAAATTACAGGGTGCAGCAAAAGCAGTACTGAGAGAAGTTTAGAGCAGTAAAATACTACCTTAAAAAAGAAGAAAGATCACAAATCTACAACTTAATTTTATACCACCAGAAAGAAGAAAAAGATGGACAAAATAAACTAAACTTAGTAGAAGAAAGAAATAATAAATATTAGAGCAGAAATAAAATGAAAAATAGAAGAATAATGGAAAAGATTTTATGTTGAACTAAGAGTTATGAAGAGTTAATGAAATTAAGAGTTAGCTTTTTGAGAGATCAAGAAAATTGACAGACTCTAACTAAAAAAAGAGAGAGAGAACACTCAAGTAATAAAAATAAAAAATGACAGAGGAAACATCACAATTAGTACCAAAGAAATAAAAAGATTTTAAGAGACTCCTATGAATAATTATATGCCAACAACTTGAATAACCTAGAAGAAATAGAGAAATTTCCAGAAAAATACAAATTACCAAGCCTGAAATGTAAAGAAATAAAAAATCTGAACAGACCTATAATGAATAAGAAGATTGAATCAGTAATCAAAAACTTCCCAACAAAGAAAAACCCAGCACCAGATGGCTTCACTGGAGAGTTCTACCATTTTTTCTTTTTTTAAACACAGAGTAGATTAACATCAATTCTTCACAAAAATTGAGGCGAAGGGAACACTTCCAAACTTATTTTATGAGGTCAACATTACTTCAATATCAAAACTAGACAAAGATACTCAAACAAAACTATAGACCAATATACTTGATGAATATTAATACAAAAAAAATCTTCAACAAAAGAGTAGCAAAACAATTCAATAGCATGTTAAAAATATTATACACCATGACTTAAGTGGGCAATATCTCTGAGATGTAGGGTAACTTAACATACAAAAATCAAACAATGTAATACATAACATTAAGAACATGGAGGATAAGAAATACATGATCATCTCAGTTGATACAGAAAAAAGAATTTGAAAATAATTCAACATACTTTCATGATAAAACACATTTAAAAAACTAGGAATACAAGAAAAGTAACTCAGCGTGATAAAAGGAATATATGAAAGGGCTACAGATAACATCATATTCCACAGTGAAAAACTGAAAGCTTTTCTCTAAGATCAGGAACAAGGCAAAGATGACCACTCTCACCATTTCTTCAACATAGTACTAAAAGTCCTAGTCAGGCCAATTATGCAAGATAAAGAAATAAAAGGAAATTGCAAAGCAAGTAGTAAAGCTATTTCTGTTTGCAGATGACATGATTGTTTTTATATTCCAACGGTGAACAAGCTATAAAAGAAAGCAAGAAAACAATCCCATTTACAACAGCATCAAAATTGGAATATTTAGGAATAAACTTAACCAAGTAGGCCAAAGACTGATTCCCTGAAAACTATAAGACGTTGCTGAAATAAATTGAGGAAGATAGAAATAAATGAAAATACCTTCTGTGTTCATGGACTGGAAGACTTAACATTGTTAAAATGTTCAAACTGCCCAAAGCAATCTACAGATTCAGTGCAATTCCTACAAAAGTCTCTGGCATTTTTTGCTGAAATAGAATACATTCTAAAATCACACAGAATTTCACGTGAGGTTCTGAATAACTCCTTGAATAGCAAAAATCATGCTAAGAAAGAAGAACAAAGGTGGAGGTCTCCCAGTTGCTGATGACAAAACATATTGTAAAGCTGCCATAATCAAAACAGTATGGTACTTGCAGAAATACAGACACATAGCTGCTTTTTAGTATATATCCAGAAGAACTGAAAGCAGAATATTGGACATACATTTGCACACCTTTGTTTATTGCAGCATTAATCAAAGCAGCCAAGAGATGGAAGCAACCTAAATGTTCATCAATAAATGAATAAAGAAAACGCCATAAACACATACAACAGAATATTATTCAGCCTTATAAAAGAGAAAATTTCTATTCTATGCTACGACATGAAGGAAATTTGAAGATATTATGTTGAGTGAAATAAACTCATCACAAAAAGAGAAATATTGCATGACTACACTATCAGGTATCTAAAGTGGTCAAACTTAGAGTAACAGAAAGTAGAATATGGTCACCAGGAAATGGAGGGGGAGGGGAATGTGAGGAATTGTTTAATGTGTATAGAGTTTCAGTTTTGCAAGGTGAAAAATTTCCAGTGATCCATTACACAACAACGTGCATACAGTTAACACTATTATATCACACTTAAGAATGGTTAAGATGGTAAATTTCATGTTATGAGTTTTTAACACAATTAAAAGCTTATAGGAAGAGAATATTATCAAGGAAATTATGAGTATTGGATTCTGACAAACCTAGCTTATGTTGGATGAGGAGTTGCTTTTTTATCAATGAACAAAGGAAGTAGTTTCTTGAGATGAAACCTATTCCTGCTGAAGATACTATGAATATTATTGAAATGTCAACAAATAATTTAGAATATTACAAAAATTTAGTTGATAAAGGACTGGCAGAATTTAAGAGGACTGCCTCCAATTTTGACACAAATTCTACTGTGGATAAAGAAATCACTTGCTACAGAGAAATCTTTTATGAAAGGAAGAGTCAATTGATGGTGCAAACTTCATTGCTATCATGTTTTAAGAAATTACTAGTCACTGCAACCCTCAGCAACCACTGCCCTGGTCAATCAGCAGGCATCATAATTGAGGCAATATCCTCCACCAGGCAATCATGACTCGCTGAAGACTCAAATGATCCTTAGCAGTATTTTATCAGTAAGTTTTAATTCAGATATGTAATTTTTTAGACATAATACTATTGTTGCACTTGATAGACTATGGTACAGTATAACCATAGATTTTAGATGCACTAGGAAACCAAAATCTTTGTGTGATTTGCTTTATTGTGATACTCACGTGTTACAGTTATCTGGAACTGAACCTGCAATATCTCTAAGATATGCCTGTGGTAGAAATCAGGGTTCTCTGCCTAACCCAGAGAGCTGGTTGATAAACACTTACTAGCACACTACTGATTACTGTCTAAGTCACCTAAGCAATATAAGCTTCAGAATTATGCTCCAAAAAGTGGAAAAGGAAACCTTAATACTAGACAAATCAATCTTCTTCTCACTAATTACCCTCTTGCACAGCTCTTATTTGTTAAGGCCATATCCTATACTGGGTTACTTTCCTAGAGTCACCGCTAATTGTAGATCCTTGCAACAAGTGTGGGCCCCAAATATTGTAGATGGCATTTGACTTGTATGACCAATTTTCTCACGCTGAGTACTAGAACTAGGAAAGTAAGTAACTGAGGCACCAGCTAATGGGCCATGAGATCGACCTAAAGACAAGGATATTGTGGTCTGAGTCCTTCCACTGGTCCTGGGAAAGATTTTTTTTTTTGGTCTGCCACTCACCACGTTAAGTTATAACAGGGGCCTTGAAGAACTCCTCAGCTTTGGTTTCTGAATTCTTTGGACTTCATTTTGTGCAAAGGATGAGGTCATAATCAAAGGTGCGATGCTTAGAAATGACTACATCATGAGCTTCTTCTATGAGAGTGTCAAATAAGTTCATATCTTAATAATAATTGCTAACATTTAATGAACACTTGCTACATGCTGAGCTCTACACTAAGTACTTTATACATTATTTCATTTGACTCTAATAACTTTATAAAAAAGGTACAATTATTATTCCGTTTTGAAGAGGGAAAAACAGAAACTAAACTTAAAGTAACATGTTTGTTCATACAGCTAGCAAGTGATCAAATTGGGCAAATTTGTTTCTAGAACCCCTACGCTTAGCCAGGCACAAAACTAAAACCCATGTCAGCAAAATATTTAGCCTCTAAATAGAAACAAATGATGAAAGGCTTAGAACCTTTAGCAGCATTAGCGAGAACAAGCAAAACACTGCCGTTATTGGGATTTTTAGTTTTCTGACATCCTAGCTGCCACCAGGTTTCCAATGATTAGGGAACTGATAAGAGACTCAACAAGATTTGTTTTTAAATCACATGAGTGCTCCTTTAGTTGACCTGAAGATTCATTATTTGAGAGATGGCATCCAGGACAAAGAAAGAGATTTTCCCAGTCTATCTTGGTGATCAAATGTTGCTATATATAAGTTTGATACTAGGCAGGAAATGAGACATTGACCAAATGAGTTAGGGGGGACCATTTAGGAAAGTGAAATGAAGGACCCCCTGAAAATGAGGAACAGCTGGTAAAAAAAGAAGAGCATCATTAGCGTGGAGCAGGGGAGAGTTAGGGAACATATCAGAACTGCTTGTAAATACTTGAGGGACCATCACATTTAAAAAAGATATCTTACTTTTGGCCTAAAGAGCAGAATTAAATTCAACTTTGAAAAGTTAGAGAAAGGAAAATTTTATTGAAAGAAAATATGTAATAATTAGAGCTGTTAAAAAACAAAGCATCCTGCCTGATACAGTAGTGAGTTAACTATATCATTAAAGGTATTCAAACAGGGCTGAGCAGTCCTGGCATAAGACATTCAGGGTGATCTTTGAGGTCATTTCTAAGTTTGATATTACCCTATCGATTTAGAAAAACAAAGAATTGGGATCCTCTTTCCTTAATTACTTTTAGCTCAATTACCTGTAATCAGATAAAATCTAAGTTTTCTGAAAATAAGTTCTTCCTGGGCAGCCTCCCTTCAAAGGCCAACCCTGAATATGTGGCATAGACAGTGGGTAAAGAAGAGATGAACCAGAGTGGAAAAAGCATTCATCATCTAAGCTCAAAAAAGTCAGCCTCTGACCTTGGAGTGAGAGACAGCTGTTTTCAGCAGAAAATATAAAATGTTATGTATGCAGTTGTGGGAAATGTTACAGGAACGGAGAGCCAATTAGAAAGAAAAAGAGAGAATATTCAGAGAAGGATACGTGTTATCTTTTCAGGAAGACTTCCCAAATCCATGGAATATCAGCTCCAAAAAATGTAAGAATGTGATGTATTAAAAATAGGAAAGTTAGCGAAAGGTAGGAATACAATGTAATTTTATTTCAATATATACTTTTAAAATCTTGGACACATACTATGTATAACTACTATCAATAGACTACCTTGTCTAACTTTTTTTTTTTTTTTTTGGTAACCTGTTCATCATCACTTTTAGCATCTCATTGCTCTGGTTAAGTGTACTGTTCTAGGTGAAAGTGTAAAGCCTAATTATTTTAAGCCAGAAATGCAGTGACAACTAATTTGACAACGTACACATAATTTTTCCCCTGAGGCTGGTGTTTATCTGTTGAAAACAAAACATTTTGGTTATCTGATTTGTAGCTTCCCTCATGCATGAGGTGGATTAGATAGTAATTAAGAGGTCAGGCTCTGTGGTTAGACTGCCTTCATTTGAATGTCAATTTAGGCTGACCTTGAGGAAGTCACTTAACATCTCTGTGTCTCATTTATATGTACAATGGGTATGAAAATTGTAGGCTTGTTGTGAGAAACAAATTAAGTAATACATACAATAAAGTAAAGCATTTTAAGATAGTGCCATAATAAACACTCAATAATTTATAATAATAATTGCTATTATTATCTTCATCAGCTTTAAGCGATTTCATTCTACTGATCAGACCAAACTGAATTACTTATTTAAGTATTACATAGACAGAACCTAGGAATAACTAAAAACTCTTTATCAGGCATGGATTGATTTATATATAAACAACAACAGCAATGTTATTGACATTAATTCATTTTAAACATTGGTAATACTAGGTTAAAGAATGGAAAGCGTGGTTATCCAAATTTTATTGAAAGTTCTCATGAAAAATTCACATCCGAAACAATTACTCCTGTTCAATGCACATCATTCTGATGTGAGGTGTAATTGTCCTTCCCAGTACCTGTATGTTAGCTATTTGAAGAACAGTAGAGTGAAGTTAAAAATAATGTCACATTTTATCTTCTTGAGCCCTCTGCAACTGTAACAGCTGACTAGCAAGGCTGAGATTTAATGACAAATGATGATGAATGATTTGGAACGATTATAAAAGTTAAAAGAAAGTGTTCTTGGAGAATAAAGGCATGTGTGTGTGTATAGACTTACGCATTCACATTGCTTGACAGGTTTGGATTCCAGAACAGGTTTGTGCACTGGAATTCTCTGCTGACATTTTCAAGGGTCTCAAGCTGTGCTGTCCAATATAGTAGCCCCTAGCCCTATGTGGCTGTTTACTTTGAACTGATTAAATTGTAGTAACATTAAATTTCCATTCCTCAGTTGTTTCAAGTGCTAAAAAGCCTCATGTGGACAGTGGCTATTGTATTGGACAGTGCAAATACAGAATGTTTTTTCTCATGATAGGGTTCAAGTGGACAGTGCTGGTTGAGGTAGGAATGGGAGAGGGTTTGAGGGAAGAAAAGGTCTCTCAGAATAGTGAAAAATAATGTGGCTGACAGAACGGCATGGTTGTTGTTTAAACATTGGAGATGGAAGAATAATTATTAACAAGTAAAGTATCATTTTCATTCTGCGGACAAAAAGACTACTGTACAAAAGGTAATAAGTTGCCACGATAATGTGCTTCTTCCCATCTGCAGTGAGTCAGCCTGATAGGTCCTGGTGCGAGTGAGGCAAACCACCTGGGATTGTTGTGATTAGAGAGAAATTCACTTCAGCAGGAAGCTGGGCATCCAAAATGCCAAGATTAAAGACAATGAAAAACAACCAAAAAAAAAAAAAAAAAGCTCCTTCAGTTTCGGCCAACAGCCCTAATCATAAATTCTTTTAAAATGCTACTTACTGAAAGAGATCTCTGATAGCAATAAGCTGCAAGCACTCTTCTTGCTACCACCCTTCTGTCAAGCATGGATGAATATTTATATCAGGTTATTTTAATCATGTTTTTCTTGATGTGACATAATTCTACATAATTTATTTTCCCTTCTCGGGTGTTAAGAAAAGGTCTCTTTTTAATTTTTTTTCCACACTGTCAAGTCAAAAACTTTTCTATTTCTTTTCTGGCCCTGAGAGAAAACAGGACACAGGATGACACAGAGAGTTGACTGCACTGACATGTGTTACCATTGAAAATCAATGCTCTTGTCCTTGGCACATTCTATGGAATGTAATGGTCTGGAACACTAAGCTCTGCAACAAGAAATGAGGGACCTGAGGGAATCTATGGAGTTGGAATGTCAGGTTACAGCAAGTCTGTGTGGGTCTAATACACTGAGTATGAGACAGACTTCCAGGGCAGATGCACTCTCTGAACTGGGCTCAAGGTGGTGCTTCTGGCAGTGAATTTTGAATTCAGTATAAATTCACCAATCTAGTCTCATGGTGGGTGGAAGGTGGGAAAAGTGGTGGGAAGGGCAGGCTGCAGGGAAAAAAGAGACCAAGCTGAACAGAGACAGAAATAGAGATGGATAGAGACATAACACAATCAGATGCCCAGAGAGACCGGGATAGACATATAGACAATTTGAGAGAGACATTGACAGAGAAAAAAAAAAAAAAACCTATTCCTGATTTCTTGTTTATTTCCTTTTTCTGAACCCTCAGTAAATCTCTATCCAATAGAGATTTTTCAGTATACTCAACACTTATGTTTACTCTAAGTAAGAACTAGGAAATTCTGTATAATGAACAAAATTAAAAACCAAAAATAGGATGACATTTTTATGAAAGACATCTATTTAGCTTTAAGAGGAATTGATACGATTGGAAAGATATTAATAAACCCCAGCACAGAAATCACTAGTCTATCGCTGAATGCAGTTTTTCTCCCGTTCCAGAAACACAAGCTCTCCATTTTACTTATGCTCTAACCAACTGTTTGCAAAAAAGTAATGCTCTTCAGAAGTGAAACAAGAGCAATTTCAGGACCTGGCACTCTCCTCCTTTAACTGTCATTATGAAATGACTAAAAGTCAAATGAAGCAAGGCAACTTTTGCCCGTCTTTTCTAAGCATGGACTAATTCTTGCCAAAGGAATGTGTTTGCTTTTCCTTTTGTCAGTTGTTAGTTTCGACCCTTCTTTTGTGTGTATTGTGTGTGTGTGTGTTTTAACTTTTTACTGAAGGTATAAAAAGAGAATTTCAGAGCATTATGCAAAAGTTAGGCTCAGTCAGGGTTACAGGAATTTCTGCCGATTACCCAGGGACATTGAAATATTTGGATAAAATAAGACATCGAAGATATGAGTGTGGGTGAAGTGTTGGAGGCATTCCACTTTGTATCAAAGTAGCATCTATTGCATACTTTTAGGGCTGGGATGCTATTAGAGAAGTCTAGGATACCTGGAAGTGGTTTTCAGGGTGCATACCCTTTCACCCTAAAGAATATCTTTTCTTCTGTACTTATCTGAAATTTATTACATTCCCACTATTAACTACATATTATAATCTTCTGATTCCACTGAAAATAATGCATCACACTGTGTAAGAACAAAGATGCAAATAAAACCTATCTAAAATGTCCAACTTCACAGTGCTGAGATATTTACATTTTATAGAAAACATTTTAAAATCATTTTAGTAAGTGGAATCCATTTTCCTCCATGAACTGTTAATACTGAATTCTTAATAGCTTCCCTAGGGTCTTGTGTCTTGCTATGAAGCCTTTAGTGATTTCATCATTGTTAAGGCACAGTAAACAATCACAGTTTATGCTCATAAGCATAAAACTTTCAATCTATTACTCATTCTAGTTTTTATATTTCAAAGATAGAAAACTTATTTTTTATGCAATCTGAGTGTGAGACAATGCTAAATTGGTTTATAAGCCTTGCAAATATTGGTATAAACATTTCTAAAATGCTTAATGTATAATATCAGCATTTTGAACTCTTATGGAGATAATTATACTTCTAAATTTCTGTTTTTTTTAAATGACACTGTTCTTTTCCTTTGTTGGAGCTAGTATTCATTTTGGTTTCTGGTTCTTATTCCTTGTTTATAAAAGACCATGTCAATTTGACCCTCTTATAAGTGACTCCTCAAAATCTTGAATTTTCAGCTTTGGTTCCTAAAATATTTAGAAAATATATTATAGGTCTACATTTAAGCCTAGTACAAACATAACAAAGTTATCAAATAAATAACTATAATACACAAATCCATTGCTTTTTACAATTGTAAAATGTATGTGTACTGTATACAAAAAAAGGAAAGTGTGGATAAATACAGAAAATACAATTAATACATTATTTTAATCTCTTAAATATACATCTCCTATCTAGTGTTGAATCTCCCTCTGCTTATTTTTTCTGTAGTTATGTAAATACGCAAAAACCAATATGTTTTTAAAAATTGTAGAATACTAGCATATGTAAGGTTTAATAGCTGCTTTTTATTTAAATTGCTATTATATCTTGAGCATTTTCTTGCTTTTTTCCTGCTCTTCCTAAGTATGACTTTGTATTATATTTTGCTATCTGTGCCACAACTTATCCAACTATACTGCTATTGTGAGCAATTTTGTTGTTTACAACCTTTTTAAAAAATTAGTCAAAGATCACCCTTTCTGAAATCTTCTATTAAACTTCTGATTTTTTATTACACTATATTTCTCACAGAGAATTAGAAGTTTAAAGAGTATCACACTCAATGGTAATTATGCATTTAATTGAAATTATACTAAGCCTATCAAATAATATGGGAAGAAATTTATACCCTAAAGTTCTATTCATTTTCCTTGTTGTCATGTCTCAAACGGTTCTTAATAAAGATAGCTTATATTTTTATTTTCCTTAATTGAATTTCTTTCTGTCTTATAATCTTTAATAGGATTATAGGAAATCAGTTAATTTTTGTATATTCATTTTTGTACCTGTTGCCTTATTGACTTTCCTTCTTAGGGCTTTTGCTATTTAGTACCTAAAGGCAGATTGTTATATGCTTACTGCAGAAATATTATATGAAATTAAATTTTAATTTTGCTGTGTCCTATAATTTTCTTTTAAAAATATTTTATTTCTAGCTATATCATATTATATTTGTCTTGTTTCAATTATCCTGTCATATATACATGTCAACATCAAATGGTTCTTTCTTTCAATAAATGCAAATATTGTTCTTGCATAGAGCTCAAAGATTTCTCAATACTCAAAAAACCCACCCATACATTTTAGGTTAAATAATATATTTTTAATGTCACTATTTTCTTTTTGTCTCCTTGATCTAGAAATATCTGAAGTTCTTGCCTTGCTCTTAATGACTATACTTCAAGTGTTTCTCTATTAAATATGAAAGAAGCTAAATAGACTCAACTTTTCAGATGCTTATTTTTTATCAGGTTAAAAGATCATCTTTCTTTTGCTAGTACACTAAAACATTTAGCATTTTACATGTAAAATTTTAATCAAATTACTTTTTTGGTATCTATCAAGATGTCATATTTTTTCATTTGATGTATTGATATTACTGAATTAAACATTTTCCTCATATTTATTTTTAAAACATTTTTCCTGAATTAAACCTTACTTGTTATATTGTTATGGTATATTTTTCATACATTGTTGAATCTGTTTAATAACATCTGATTTATGTCTGTCATATATGTATGTGTATTATGTGTGGGCACCTATGTGATTTTAGCATGTTGTATTTTTATAGTTATGTTGTTCAATCTTTAGTTTCTGAGATTTAATACTTTTGAAGTAAGGAAGTTTCATTCGTTGTTGTTGACTTTCTACACTATGGATAAGTTTAATATTTGCTAGAATTCACCTGTAAAACTGTATGGATCAAGAGTTATTTAGCTAGTTAATCCTTTGACAAAACACTAGCTTCTCCAAAGATTGGTTAATTGATTTATTCAATTGATATGTGTTGAGTCTCATCTATATACAGTGTATAGTGCTGAATGAGGAATCAGAAAGCCAGACATTTATGGTCTCCATGATCGGGGAATTTGAAACCTAGTCAGACAGCCAAATATTAAATAAGTCATCTCAAGAATGACTCAAGGTATTTTTTCTTGGCACTTTTTATATATATATATTTTTTGGTAAGTATTTCATGGATTTAAAAAAATAATAATGGCATAAACACGTGTATGTGTGTGTACTTTATACACGTTCTAGGGGGAGTTACACACCTTTTCTGAGGAACTAATGGATGTACCATGTTCCCAGAAAAGTTCACAGTCACACACACAGAAATAATAATTTGCATAGAGATCAAAGATTTATCAATACTCAAAAAAACCCACGCATCGATTTAGGTTAAACAAAATTTTTTTATGCCACTATTTTGTTTTTGTTTCCTTGATCTAGAAATATCCAAAAACATTTAATGTGCACATTTTTTAAAAAAATTTTTTTCTTCTTCCATTTGGGCTGTGCTAACAAATGCCATTGCTAAGGCAGCTTATGAACAATAGAAATTTATTTCTCATAGTTCTGGAAGCTGAAAGTCCAAGATCAAGATGCCCATAGAATCAGTGTTTGATGAGGATTTATTTTCTGATTCATAGATGATGCCTTTTTCACTGTGTCCTCATATGGTAGAATGGGCTAAGCTAGCTCTCTGCCATTATAAAGGCTACTAATCCCTCATGATCTAATCACCTCTCAAAGGGACTTCCTAACTCATCACCCTGGGAGTTAGAAATCTTTTAACTTTTCTTATAAGAAGTTAAAAAGATGTATCTCTTAAAAAGTCTTAAAAAGATATATCTTAGTTGACTTTTTTATCAACTCAAATCATGAGAATTTTAGATAATACTACTATTTGATTCAGAGTTGTCATGAGGATTAAGGGATGAAAACATTTACATTATGTAGGTTAGCATATAGCATAATTTCAGACATACATTAAGTAGTACTAAATATTTAATATTATTATTATCACTACTTATTTAATATGAATTTAAATAATTTATGGTGACTTACATAATGAATCTATGGTCTTATTTTTGTCATCTTAGGTATTTTTTTCACATTTTCTGTATTTTGCTATACTATAATTTCTTGCACATTGTGTGACTTGATGTTCTTTTTCTGTGATGAACCAGTACATATTTTGTTTTTAATTCTACTTAGTGGTTATATTTACAACTTTCAAAACTAGTCATTTAAAATGTAAAATATTAGTAACATATGGAAAACTACAGAAAGTACTATAACTGACAACAGACACCAACACTGCAGTCAGATTTAACAGATGTTAACATTTTGCTCTACTTGTTTCATATCTTTCTCTTAAACAAACAAACCATTACATATAGAGCCAAAGGCCAGCTCCAGGATCTCCAGAGAGAAACACTATCCTGAAGTTGGTGGGAATTTGTCCGATGCACGTTTTCAACTTTTCATTATAAGAATCTGTATTCCTCTAATTATCAAGTTAATAATTAAATAGTGTTCTTGAAACACCCTATTGTAAAATTAGGAGTTTAGCATTTTTGTACTGCACTACTCTATTTCTTCATTTTATTTAATCTCTTAATCAGTGGTTGTACATTTTAAAGTAATTTAAAAATGACATATAGATATTATATGTCTACACTGTTGAATAGCTGAGAAAGGCTTTTACAAATCTTCAGAAGAGAAAAAAGAGTTAATAAACATATCTCAGAATATTATTCCCAGCTAGATACATTGCAGACATTGTTCCATTGGCCATTGGTCCTGATTATTGCAGAGAAGGCAATCAGCAGTCAGCATCCCTCGTATCTGCCCATTTCTGTCATTTATTTTTTCTTAGTTTTGCAACTTTCAAATACGTTCAGTGTATCTCTAGACAAGAATATCTTTCTATTGATTCTTCTGTATTATGGAACTCCCTTTTGATCTGTTTTCTCATGTCAACTTTAAGCTCCAATTATGTCTATAATCATTGCTTCTGTTCAAAATTTTCAGTTTCTTCCTGATGAACACATGTAGTTACTAGCCTAGGTAAGGGAGAGCACTCTCGGTCTTCTTTATCTCTTGGTTTCTTTCACACATTTTTCTTTTTTCTCTAAATTTATGGTTGTTCGATTTTTTTAATGTACATTCTATAAATTTCTCGTTTGTTTACCATATTATTAATTAGAATTTTTTTGACTTGTTATTTCAAACTATCCAGTTCTGTTTTCAGTTATCATTTTCTTAGGTTTCTTTGCAATCAGTCCTCAACTCATCCATCAGTTTTGTCAGATATTCTACTGTCTTTCGTCTCAAGTCATTCTCTTTTATTACTTCTCTTCTTTATTTCATATGTAGAGACAATGTGATCTTAAGTGCTATTGAAAGTACAAAGAATTCTCTAGCATTTACTTTGTTACTTATCATTAATGGTTATTAGAGGTCTGTTCTTCTTCTATTTCAATTTAATGGCTTTTTTCCCAAGTTTGTATCGTTTTCTAGGCTGTGTCTTCCTTTCTTTACTCTCTTTGTATTTCTGTTTAGTCAACCTTGGATAGAGAACAAATGGATTCAGACTTTGTGTTTATTAACTAATATGATGTATAGACTGCTTCTTTCCTTACTCTTTGTTCACATGGGTGCTGGTCAAATATTTAGACATTCATTTGCACAGTTTTACCCCAATTTTTGATATCTTTTACTCTTTTGTTCTGTGTGGTCCTCTTGGGTTGAAACAAGGTAGTGTTGTATGTCAAGTGTTTGATTGTCTGAGACACATAGCAGAACAAGTATCTGCTGATACAATTTTTTTCTTGCCTCTCTCTATCCCTCCCAAATTGAGTTCTTTACCTGTTGCAACTACACATTCCAGTATACAATGAATCACAGTTTGTCTTCCAGTATATCTCATCTATTTATTTTCAGAAAGATACAGTCTCAAACTGGGTGTAGAAAGAGGTGCAGATATAAAGTGGTGGGAGAAAAGCTTGGCTGCCCTAATCAGCACATGTTTAGTATAGGGACCCCTTGGCTGTCAGATTGATACAAATTCTTTTTGTTTCTGATCCAGAAGACAGATAACAACAATGGAAAATTAATTATTTTTTCCTATCCATGGGCAGCTTAGTTGTTGTCTTTTGTTTCTGGCTCATCACCGATGGGGTTTCTCAGTTCAATTTTATCAGTCTTAAGGTTTTAGAAGATGAGAAGATTGATGGGTAGTTCTGCTGTTGAATGGCAGCATAGACTTTGAGTTAGCATTTTTCTCAGCTTTGAGTCAAAGAGCTGTAAACAGAATAGAAACTCGTTTCCCTGTCAGTAAGAGTCTGGAAGCCCTCTAGGCTAGGATGGCTTTGATCCCCAAGCTCCCAGGGTCCAGCTACCTTCTATCTCATTGCTGTGTTGTGGCTTTCATTCTCAAGGTCTCATCACAGTCCAATGTGGGCACTGTTACCCATTATACTCAAATTCTAGTCAACAGGAGAAAAGAAAGAACTAAGAAAAAAGGGCAAAGGATATGCACAAACTGCATTTTAAGGGAGATTCCAATGAGTTTCCATGGCATTCCTACTTATATTTTATAGACTAGAGCTTAGTTACAGAGCCATGACTACTTTGAGAGGAGGGCTAAGCTGGGAAATAGAGTCTCATTGTAAGCGATAGTATACCCACCTAAAACTAAGGATTTTAATACTAAATAAACGAATAAAGAATGGAGATGGGGACAACTGACAGATTGTCACATTTGTGGCTTTTTACCTTTCAGGGCATATTTCCATACCATTTGAGCAGATAATTGGGAGACGTTGAATCAATGGCTGGTAACCAGACCTCATTTTAAACCAAAATAGACACTCATTTTAATCCGTTAGATATGTCAAACAATTTTCTCTTTTAATAACATTATATTAGAGGATGTTTACACCACTCCATACTTACATATTTTAAGTAGGAAAGTTTTTAATATCACACCTGTTTGGTGACACTGAGATCCTGATTTGCCTATGAGAAAGACCCTTTTGCATCCATCAGAGAAATATACTGTTCCCTTTATCTGAGAGTGTTTTATTGTGTCTAAAAAATTATTTAAACCAGCAATATATGCATGGCCCATGCTTGTCGATATTTTCAAGTGGTACAGTTAGCAACAGCTGTAAGTCTGAGTGGAAGAGGAGATTACAGGTGAGATGTGATCACGGGGTGTTGAGAATGGCCCCTGTGCTCCTAATCTTTTCCAAGCCCGTACCCATAATTTCACCATCCAGCAAGTTTACATTACTCAGCTTTATATCACACTGTCTTTCTGAGAAAACGCAGTTTTAATCACCATAAACTTGTCCTTTGTTCATACCGCCTTTTATGTTTAATTGGTCCTTCCATTACCTCTCTAGCAAATGCCTTGAACTTCATCAAGGCAAAATTTTCATTGTGAAAATCAAGAGCAGTTTTTCCAATAGGTGGTCTCTACTGTCTAATCATTAAATGTATTCCAGTTAATATTTGCATCCTCTAACCTACACCTGAGCCACAGACCATAGCTGGGATAGGTCTAGATCACTGAAAGCTGATTTTTAAAACTTTAACTCTGTCTTTGCTTACTATGTCAATTACTCATCCCATTAATACTCAGCTCACAGCATACTATGGGCAAGTAAACTTTCTGCAATATATTGCCCCTTATCTCCTTGGTCACTGGCAAGTCATCCTTCATCAAATATGGAATTAACTCCACATTTGTGCTCTTACTTTATTTTCCCTGCCGACTTACCCAAAGTGTTCATATACTCGGAAATTCATTTTCTTAAAACGCTTTATTTGAGATGGGACCTCTAAGGAAGTCATTAAGGTTAAATTAGGACAAAAGGGTGTGCCTCTGATCTATGTAAAAAGAGACACCAGAGAGCTCGCCTTCCTGCTCCCTCCACATACACACACACAATAAGAAAAGCCCTTGTTAGGATATTGCAAGAAAGTAGATGTTTACAACCAAGGAAGAGAGTCCTCACCAGAAACCAAATCATTCTGCACTTCGATTGGGGACTTCAAGCCTCCAGAGCTGTGAAAAAAACAAATTATCTTTGTTTAAGCCACCCAGTCTATAGTACCATGTTATGGCAGCCTGAGAAGACTGATACAGGTATATAAAGGTGCTAAAGAAAAAGTCTCTAAACCATACCATGACTGGCAGAAGATGAAAGGGAAGGTTTGAACACTTCGCTTGATGAGAACTGGCACCATGTAACATAAACACTGAAGACAGCCCAGACATTCCCTGCTTATTCCTTGCCTTCATCTGGGAAAGAATGGGCACCTTAATCACCTCTGGTTGGACTCAAGTGACTAGTGGAATCACTGGGCAAGAGTCTGACGGTGCTGTGTTCATTACCCTGAAAATATTTGTCCCCCTTGCCTTGATATGGTGGGGCTCTGTTATTATTCACATATTATTTCCTCAGTTTTGACTTGGAGATAAAGAGTGGGACAGATAATGGGAGGACTAGTGTTGGACTCCTGCTGAGCAGGAGTCAAAGGTAAGATTGTAAGAAGGAGGTGGTCATAATGTGAGTCATGTCACTACAGATCCAAACTTTACATCATATCTAAAGTAGTGATGCATTTATCAATATAAAAGTGCACAGAAAAAAGGATAAAAGGAAATCTTCTAGCACATTAACTGAGGTAAGTTAAGGATGTTCAGCTGAAAGGTTGTTTTCTATCTGCTTTGTTCTGGACTATTTCTTGTACTATTTCATAATCAGAAAACAGGCAAAACAAAAATGACATGTGCATATTTAAAATTTTAATATTACAAGCTAGTATCTCTACACCCTAACTTCTACTGCGACATGAGTTTACTTTCTTCTCTGCATCTTTGTAGTTTTGTGACATTGTAAACTCATGTGTCTTGCATACCAAATGCACTTGTGTCGTCAACTGTGAGGCAGTCTATGTTTGAATAAGTTTTTCATACTTTCATTTAATAATACACATTATTCCACAAACTCTGTTTTTTGCTTCTACCATATTACTGAGGAAATCTGTTAGAATGAAAGCTCTGCTTTTCTAAGAACATGCTCTGTTTTGAATCAAGGATGATTTGCATTCTTAACACGGCAGGAGTTTGTGGGAATTTCTGTGCATCCATATCTTAAAAAGATCTCCATCTCCACAGGCAGATGTAGAATGTTGAATATTTAGCATTTGCTATTAGAAAGAGGATTGCTATTTATATTTGTAGTGTAAGAAGTTGACTGCTTGTTAGTGTGCACTCTGCTACTTCACTGACTTAGTTATTGTTATTGTTTTAGTTGTCTTGGCAGTAACCTGGTTATTTTTTCAAAGAAGGAATCCATGAATACCAAACCAGCAAGTAGTCTTCAAATAGAAACCCAGCAATCTATTCCTGCCTCAACAGCATGAGTTCTTGACCACAGGAAGCAGGGTGTAGGAAGAGCCCATGTACTTTAGGTTTCTTTAAATGATAAGCAGTTAGCCTCTTCTAAATAGTAAACAGTACGGTTTGGTGGCCATCCTAATTGCCCCAACCCCCTCAAAATACAAAACACGAAAGAAAATTGGCAACTACTACTGATAATATAAGCTCTGCTGTCAAAAACAAAACTGCAAGCAACAGATTGAAGGCACAACCGTGCAAAGATGCATCTCAAGAGGGATAATTAAAACACATATGCACACCCAGAGAAAAATAGATTTTTTGTTTTCCCTGCCCCAAATCCTCTTGTATTTTCAACAAGTAATAAGACGGAGAAACTGGTTGTGTGCTAGAGTGCCTCTAAAATTGGCAATTAATAACGACGCTGTTTTGACTGTCTGAGATTTTCTTCCTGCCAAATGTTTAAATATATCATTCTGTTTACCTCTACCCATATTCTGTCTGCTTCAGGGAAGAGTTCTTGGTCCTTTTGACTTCCCTGACACCAGCCATGCACAGGAGACCTTCCATAAATGAAAAGATTTGTCTGTGTGTATAGAAACAGAGAGCTGAAACTGAGAGACAGAGCCAGCTTTCCTTACAGATGTGTGCCCTCAGCATTGGTTACATTTCTGTTCAGTCCTTAATCCTTCGTCTTTGAGGTGTGTGTGTGTGTGTCAGAGACAGACAGAGACACAGATAGACAAACAAAACCTGAAAATCATAATCCTCCATTGTCTTGCTCTTGTCATCATTTATTAGGATATGTCTGTAGATGGAGAGTAGCATTGCAATCCCTACAAAAAAAGGCTTGTAAGTAGATCAAGAAAGACTAAAATTCAAAAGTGGGAGTATTTTTCTTCCCTCTCAGTTACATGACATTCAGAGCCTGGGATTTTGATTGCTGACAATAAGAACATATCCATCCAGGTGCATTTAGTCTCTCTCTAAGAGCTGAAAGGGGATGCAGATAAAGTGACAATGGTGGAAAGGTGGAAGGTTGGATGAGGGCTCGACATGCCCATTTGGAGGGAATTTTAAGACTTTTGCCAGGTGTAGTTCTTTTCATTATCCAGATCACCCTAGAGAAGCCTAAAGATGGCATTAATCCAAATTTAAGGTATTTTTAAAACCGATTTATTCCTTCAATAAATATTTATTGGACACTCACAATGTGCAAAGCATTCTGGAAGATAGAAGATGCATAATATAGTCTTTTCTCTCAAGCCGCTTATGATTGCATAGGGGAGGATAATATATATATGCAAATAACTATATTATTTTATTCAGTACTCCTTCAGTTGCAAATGACAGAATCGAAACGCAAAGTCACTTAAACAGAAAATAAATTTATTGGTTCATGTAACTGAAAAGGCCATGAATATATCTTCAGGCACAGCTCAATTCAGGGGCTCATTTGATATAATTACTTCTCTCTATCTCTGTCTCTTTCTGTCTCTCTCTCACTCTCTCTCCTTTCTCTCTTTTTCCCTCTTCCACTTTATGATTTTGTGTTTTAGAGCCTTTGGATCAACCACTGTGAACAGGGATAACAGGATTGTTCAGTAATGGTCAAGTAACCTGAGCACCTAAAACAGTGTGTGGACTTCAACAAGTGTTTATTAAACATTCACTAAATAAGTAACATGATTTCAGTATCTTGGAATGATATAAAATGAATTACGAAGATTTTTACCCAAAGTTAGGTAACATGAATTTTAGCAAACCCAATGACACAACAAACAAAATTATTTAGTGAACGCCACTCTGCAGTTCTCAGTCATAACAGAAAATGGGAAAGTATAAGATTCCAGAGATAGAAGCATTGGAAAACATGGAAATATAAACATATGAAGAACTGAAGTGCCTGACAGTAGGGTCCACAATTGGGTAGCCAAACAAATGAGGACAGAAGCAAGCTCACGGACTGTGGGAATGGGAAAATTGTCAGGGGAGTAGAGGTTATGGGAAAAAATCAGAGCAGACTGAATAGGAGAAAGTGAAGTTCAAGTGATTGTGAGCCCTGAAGGGGGATGAGTCCGAGGCTGGTCTTTAAGTGTGGTTGCGTTGCTAGGCGACTGAAATGGAGAAGGACCGAAGGTCACTGGAGCTGAGGGGACTGAGGCACTAAAAGGTCAAGGTGTGTGATGAATCTTGAACTTGCAACTGTAAAGTCTTGAAGTCATACAGACGAAGCCAATTGTAATGAGGAGGGAGTTGGAGTGAGCTGAAGATGAACAGAATTATCCCCGGAGGTGAGCCCTCTCCGGAGTGGTGTGCTTTGTTCACCGACATTTGTAAACCGCGCCGACAGAACCATCTGAGCCTGCCCTGGCCAGACAGGTCACCAGATTCTTAGCCAGACAGAAGATGTGGAAAGGAGAATCAAAGATTGTCTGGTGTACTGGAAGGCTGTCGATGAGTGGGTTGCTTTATAGTGTATTGCTCTGTGTTTTGAGCGTCAACCCTCTTTTTTTCCTTCTTCTTCTTTTTTTGCGATAGAGTTTCATTCTTGTTGCCCAGCTAGAGTGCAATGGCGCCATCTCGGCTCACTGCAACCTCCACCTCCCGGGTTCAAGCAATTTTCCTGCCTTAGTCTCCCAAGTAGCTGGGATTACAGGCACCTGCCACCATGCCCAGCTAATTAATATTTTTAGTTATTTTTAGTAGAGACAAGGTCTCACCATGTTGGCCAGGCTGGTCTCAAACTCCTGACTTCACGTGATCCACCTTCCTTGGCCTCCCAGAGTGCTGGGATTACATGCATGAGCCATCGCGCCCAACCTAAACCTCTTTTAAATACCTGATAGCAGAAACTTTTTTCCCACAGTCCAGAGACAGCTCTGTGAGGTGCCTCAAAGCTGGAGGTAATTTCCCCAATTATGATATCCTGGGAAAAGTTAGTCTCTATTTAGATAATAGTAACCTACCTGTTCCCTCATTCCCACCACTTTCTAAACATTTACATTTTCAATTTGTGTCAAAAATTTTCTGATATACTATTTTTCATTATGCATTCACTCAATGATATAGCTATTTTTCTTTTGTCTAAACCTTTCTATTAGAATGTAAGCTTCATGTGGTCAGAAATCTTGTCCCGTTTGTTTAGTTTTATTTTCCCAGCCCTACGATCTGTGTTTCAAAAGAGAAGTTGAATACACACACACTCATGCACACAGAATTTTCTGTTAAACTTTTTTTGTATAAAAGGATAAAAAACAAAGTCGGTCCAATACCAGATAACATTCCTTCTTTTCTGCCAAGTTGTTTGCTTTAGCAGTATTTAAACGATATAAAAATGCAAAATAGTAAGGAAGTAAATTGTGTGGTTTATCCCATTGTCTCATCACACCTGTAATTATTTCTGTTTTAGTACCTCTTACTTTTTTTGCCTAAAGGAAATATAGTTAATCCTCTTTCTTTCTGTCTCCACCACCACCCACTTCTGTTTTCCTTACCCCATCTCATGCACACACACTCATATGCCACATATTCCTTCTTAAATCTATTTGCCAGACCTATGATTTCCATGTGAGTACTCTAATTTACCCTCTCGTGTGCATACTTCCTCTGACTTGCATCATTAATTGGAATAATGAAATTTCTAAATTCAGTATTGTTCTGGCTGTATATTTATAATCATCATCACATTATTAAAATAATTAAAACAAGGCCGGGCGCCGTTGCTCACGCCTATAATCCTAGCACTTTGGGAGGCCGAGGCGGGCGGATCACGATGTCAGGAAATCAAGAGCATTCTGGCTAAAACAGTGAAACCCCATCTCTACTAAAAATACGAAAAATTAGCCAGAAGTGGTGGCAGGCGCCTGTAGTCCCAGCTGCTAGGGAGGCTAAGGCAGGAGAGTGGCATGAACTGTAGGCAGAGCTTGCAGTGAGCTGAGATGGCGCCTCTGCACTTCAGCCTGGGCGACAGTGGGAGACTCCATCTCAAAAATAAAATAAAGTAAAAAAATAAATAAATAATAATAATAATTAAAACAAAATGCTCAGCTGCTTGCAGTGCAGTGCTTATGAGGTCAAGGTAGTTGGTTCAGTCTCTGGGTCGGCCAGCTGATATTCACAGAGGGGGAAAATGGTTTTCTGCCTATGGACTACACCCTTAACCTCAGCCAGCCATCTTGCAAAGGCACAGCATTGGTTACAAGCAGACTGGGTTGAGAGAAAGGGAATGGGTATAAGCAAATCCACAATTAAGGTAGGATTAAGGCCACTCTACAAATCAGTCCAGTTATTTTTGACACATAGTGAAGAAGGCAAGCTAAGCCAGCAAGTATTAGAGTATTAACTTGAAAAGTGCCTAGTAAAGGTATTTCAGGAATATAAGAACAAATCAGATAGAATTAATCAAAGGTAAGGATAAATATTAGATAATAGGTACCATTTTGGGATGGCAATACCAAGAATTGTGCTAACCTCTTTAATAACATTAGTTCATTTGAAGGCCTCTTCATACAGTTGTACAGGCAGTACACTGCAAAATTTTAGATGGAGCCTTTTACTTATGCTATTATGGAAATGTGCCACATAGGGTCATTGACTAGTTAATCTTTTCATCAGTTGTATGACATAATCACTACTATATACCATCCTGCTGTACATATAAGGAAACTCTCTGAGACCAAAAAGAAAATATTTTCATTACATTCAGGAAAGTCTATGGGAAAAATAAAGATGGTGCAGGATCACAGGAGGTGACTAAAAGAGTCCAGAAAGAAAGACAGAACGAAAAAGCACGGATCTCGTCAGTAACATCAATTAATATCCTTATCATAAAATATTCTTCTTAGCGGAACACTTTAGTAAGAAATAGATGTTAGGACTCATCCATCACCATTTTCTAGGCCTGGGATTATTCTACCCTTTACTTAGGATAGAGAAGACAAACAGACTGATAGAGTTGGGATGTTGTCCCGTCTAAATCTTGTGTTGAATTATAATCCCCAATGTTGGAGGTGGGGCCTGGCGGGAGGTGATTGAACATGGAAGCATATCTCTCATGAATGGCTTAGTGCCATGCTCTTGGTAAAAAGTGAATTCATGCGAGATTTGTTTAAAAGTGTGTGGCACCTCCTCCCCTCCCTATGCTCCAGCTCTTGCCATGTCATACGCTGGCTCCCTCTTCACCTTCCACCATGATTGTAAACTTTCTGAGGCTTTCCCAGAAGCTGAGTAGATGCCAGCACCATGCTTCCCTTAAAGCCTACAGAACCATGAATCAATTAAATCTCTTTTCTAAATATATTAACCAGTCTCCGTTATTTCTTTATAGCAATGCAAGAACAGCCTAACACAATATTCTTATGTTTTTCATGTTTCTCCATAGGAGTGTGCATAGGGGGTGCTTTAAAATGCAGATCACTGAGACCTACCTTAGGCTAAGGCTACTCTATTCCAAGTTTCCCAGAAGATTCTTAAGTACATCAAAGTTTGGGAAAAACTGCTCTAGAAGATGTGTAGAGTGATAAAACATACTCAACTCCTAAAGCCCACAGATAGGCAGAGGGCCTGGGATTCGATTAGGAGAGAAACTCCAAAAGGAAAATGAAGCATCAGATTAACCATAAACACTAAGTCTCCTTTTTGGTGAATCTTATTTTACATGGATGACCAACTAAATCATCATTAGACTTCGAATCCCAATAACATAACCTGTGTTAGGAGAGAAGCAGCAACATTTGACAGTGTAGAAGAACTAGGGACTTGAAGTAAGAATAACCCAGATTCAAATCTCTGCTCTTCCACTTTCCAGCTGAGCAACCCTAGGCAAACAGTATACTTTCTCTAGTCTCAGTTTCCTTACTCATAATGTGGGGGATAAAAATACTCTCTTGCTCATTATTAAGATAATATACGATGATTTATGTAAAGTCCCTACTATAAAGTGAATTTTCACTGATGATAAATGTCACTGTGCTTATTGCTGTTGTTAGAAGGCCACGGGAAGATCACTGGACCTGAAGAGAAAATCCATTGTTGTTTTCAGATTGGGCAAAAAAGCAGTCAAAATGAGTTCCTCCTGCTTAAATGCTATGTTAAATTATTTGACTTCAAATCTGTAACAAATTTGGCTTTAGCTATATCTTAATAGTGCTATTTAAAGTGAGATTATTGTAAACAAAAAGAAATATTTAAGAAATGCAATGACAGGGAAGGAAAGCCTAAAGGGGTCTTTGGCACCGCATGTGCGCAGTCCCTGGGGAGGAAGCAGGAAGAGAAGAGAAGGAAGAGCTTCTGCAGAATCCTTAAGAAGAGGACAAGTGAGCTGAAACATTTTGAGTTTGCTTCATTTTCAGCACTGTTTTCAAAGGAGATAGACATTAGCAAGTGTTCGTGTAAAGATGGTATTGTGGAAATGTTGCTGACAGACTCAATGACTTTGACTTCAAGATACATTTTCATCCAGATTTTTAAGGCAGGGATGAAAGCGTCTGTCATAAATTTTAGGAAAGGTATAATCTTTTAGTTAGCTTGGAGGAAAAAAATAAATAGCAACAAGTCCAAGGAAGTGCTGGTTAGACTTGGCAAAAGTTGCCACTTAGAGGAGGGTGACTGAGAGAGGCGGCTTGCGTGCAAGAGTGTACATTGCCACTAATTCAGGATGCCTGGGAAATGGCAGTTCAAATACCAGGCAATGCCTGGTAATTGGATATTATGCTTTCCCAAGTGTTTCCATCATTATGCAGCACATATGGATCACCAATTTTCAGATAAATGAAATGCCTGTGGAATCTTAAAATATTCAGATTGTCTAGTCTATGGCTTCCCCTTATAGATTAGTATGTGTAGGCCCAGTAAGGAACCATGTGTGTGAAGTCATAGCTAATTAGTGTTGTAGTCAAGATCAGAATCCAGATTTCCTCACCTTTAGGTCAACATTTATTTCCACTATCCCACATAATTGTGTCACTCTTACCATTCTTAGATATTTTTTGGTGATTAAAATGTTTAAGTACTTTGGAGGTTATCATTACTGATATCAGTTCTCCCCATACCAGGCTAAAGGGTAGAAGTAGGAGGTTGGCATAGGAAGTAGACATAGGAGGGTAGACATAGGAGGTTGGGTTAAATCTCTTCTCGCAAAATACAGTGCCCCAAAACCTCCTTTTTAAAATTAAACTATTAATGATAGTCACTTGTTCATGTATCATTTCTCATAAACTGTCAGCGAGCAGAATATACAGAAGAAAGTGATTGGGCTTTGTGGGTGTTGCAGAAAGAGCATTTTTTGTTAAAATTTTTAAAAATAAACTAGTTGCCTAAGAAAACATTTTATAATATGATTAAAGGGAGGTCATCTCATGTATTGGAAGCAGCTGCTCACAGGCTGAATTTGTTGTTGCAAGGCTCTTAGAGTACAGGGTGACCTGACACGCAGTAGACATACTGAAAGGTACAAGTACACAATATGCTCGAGAAAAATTTGGGGATAATTCTTTATTTGTTTAGGCCTTCGCCACTGTAAGTCACAAAATCTGTAGTCAATCCACCTTGAGGTCAGGACTGTTGTGATATATGATTTGGGGCATTATTAATTGTATTTGCAGATATAAAATTAAAAGTTACTTTAATGTGTATACATGTGCTTATGTGTAATCTCACTAAGAATCTTACATTAGTCTCTAAGACATAAAGGTAGAATTAAGGGTTGAGGCAGCCTATAGTAGATTTCTAGAACAGACTTCTCAAACTCTAATGTGCATACAAATCAACTGGGGAACTTGTTAAAATGCAGATTGGGATTTAATAGGTCTGGGGTGGGAATAGCTATTCACATTTCTAAACAATTCCCAGGAGATACTGATTGTTCTGGTCCATGGACTATGTTTTGAGTAATAAGGGTTTTAGAAGAGTAGAAGGAAAGGGGAGGAGCTGAAAAGCTCCATTACTTAAACAAACCAAGTCCCTTTCTCTATTTTTGATCTATTTCTAACAAGACATACAAACTACCATAGATTAAAGAGACTTTAAGAACTTGTGGCTCAAAGCCAATATATTTTGGTACTAAAAAGAATGGATGTGTGCATGTATTTCAGAATTACTCCCAGTCTTTTCCTTTCCACACTGCAGCCAGAATAATCTTTTAAAAACTCCAAATCATTATTTCTCTCTCTTTAAAAAAATCTTTTAGTAGCTTCTTTTGTTGTATAGACAATGTTCAAACTCTTAAAGTCATTCACAAACTTCTACTAGATGTGACTGCTACCTCATATCTGATCACTGTCCTCTTCATTATCTAAGCTTTAAACACAATGTACATCTACTAGTCCTTCAAGTACAATGTTTTATCCTCTCCCAGATTTTCACAATACTTTTCCTTCTTCCTGAAATACTCTTTGTCTTCCCCACTGCAATTCTCTACTTTTCTTGACTATTTCTTTTTCTTTCCCTGGGGAAGCCTTCTTTGATACCCACAGTCAGGTATAAGAGCCTCTACTATACGAACCTACAGCACCTTTGTTTTATCCTATCAAAAAACATCATATTGCCTTGGTCCTTTTAATTGAAACTTTCTCCCACTGTACTCGCATCTCCCCGAGGACAGAGATCATGTCCATTTTCCTTATTATTTTAGTTTATTTTCCTAGCTAGGCCCTCTTTAGGCAAATAGTTAATAACTATAACATAAAACAATAAGCAGGTAACAGTTGCAATCCCTAGAAGAGAGAGGGGGTGATGGATGGTGTAGGACATAGTTCAGAGACAGCAGAACACTTTTGAGGTGGGGAGTAACCTAATAGGGCTTGGACAGCCAGAGGCAATTTTCTAGAAGAGAAGGCCCAAGATCTGAAATATGCGTAATGGACAACTGGAATTTCCCAACTGGAAAGCAGAAATGAGGAAATTTCAAAGGTGTGATGAAGAATGTTGAAGACAAAACTTACAGATCTAATTATGGTTTTCCTGAGGCTATTTAGACAAAATAATGTAACATACTACCAGACAGAAAGTCTGAAGTAGTAACAGAGGGAAGGTAAAGGTGAGCAGAGACTGGAATCAACTGTTTTCCCCAAATCCTTGTGGAAGCAGAGGATCACTGCACTGGGAGGCATGAGAATGCTGACAGTGTGGATTTAGGAGGCATCTCATTGCTTAACTCTTTGAGACTTGAGAACAGGCTTATAATAGCTTACAGAACAATAACTCTTTTTTTTTTTTTATGGAGCCCATGTGACAATATAGGGCACATTTGTGAAATATTCTATGTCCGAAAGAACAGGCAGGAAAGGAAGAGAAGAGATTCAAATGGCTCCTAAAATAAAACTTGCCTTGTGCCTTAAACACTCAGGATGATTATTTATTACAGAAATCAGGGTAATGCTTGTTAGTTTGCGATAGTGATGCTTTTGACACTCAAATTGGATTTTATTTCTTAGGAAATCTCTTAAAACTTTTTTTTTTTTTGTCTTCAAGTTTTCTAATAAGTAGTGACTCTTTTGTCAAATAAAATATTATTCTGCAGGAGATGATACTCAGAAAACTCATGTCCAAAATCAATTCCAGTCTTCTACCCTCTCCCAACACCCATCAGCAAACTCTGAGGTCCTTCAGAGAGCCTCAAGGCTTTGGAATACAGTACTAGAATCGAAGTTCTTCTATTATTCCAGGAGTTTGTTTTCCCCAAGCATTTGGTGACTTATATTTGCATGAATCCCATGGGGATATTCAGAAAACTCATGTTGAACATCAATTCCAGCCTTCTACCCTCTCCCAACACCCATCAGCAAACTCTGAGGTCCTTCAGAGAGCCTCAAGGCTTTGGAATACACTACTAGAATCTAATTTCTTCCATTATTCCAGGAATTCGTCTTCTGCAAGCATTTGGCGACTTATATTTCATGAATCCCATGGACTGCTTAGCAATATCTTAAAATTTAAAATTCAATTTTGACTCCAAATAAAATTTCCCTGTATGATTTATTTATACATGCAGATACATAGAAAGTATGTATAAATATATGTTATATAATGGAAGTCATACATACATGAATGGTTGAACTACTTAACATAAGATATAAACAAATACAAAGATTCAACAGATATCAAGATTTAAAGAGGCAAAAAGGTAATTCTTCTAAATTTTAATTTTGCTTATTAGTAATTACCACACAGAATTTTTTGTTTCTAATTTACTCTGTATCTTTTGAGCCAATGACCTTGCCAGCAAGTAATCATTATGGATGCATAGTAAATCTGGCCTTCATAATGGGACCCCCTATAAATGTTTCGCATTTGTTGCTCAACCTTAACAGGGTATATCACAGGAACTGCCTAAATATTTGTTGACAAATCTACTGAACGAATGAATGTTGGCTTCTTTTAAAAAAAAAAAAAATTATTTTACATAAGGGTCTGGGTTGTATAGCAAAGTGCTGTAGACCTGGAATCCGAAGGCCTGGGTTGAGACCAACTATAGGCAACTCTAGGGTCTTGTTTGATGGTAGGTCTCATTTTTATTTTTTGTTAAATGGAGGTAGCAAGCTATTCCATAAAAACTGTGTACTGCCCGAAATATGCCAACAGGTATCTTTGGTAGTAACTGTGTTCTTTTGATCTCTAGAGCACGTATTCTCTCAGGAATCCCAAATAGAAGACAATACTTTTACTGGGGTTTTTTCTTTCCTATTCAGTATTTTCTTTGTTCACATTCATTCCATTTGAAGATATGAAATATGGTTTTATCTCCTGATATTATCCCCAGTCAGGAATGTTTATCTTAGCTACAATGCAGCTCTCTAACCACTTACTTTATAGAAAGAATTTTAATAACAATCAAATAATTTAATTAAATACCTCTGCTCTTTAACAAAAATTATTCCTTTACTAGCATCTGTAATTCCAAGCAAGAGTTTTATTATTTTTTTGGGGGTGGGGGTTGTTTGTTCATTTATTTATTTGTTTATTTATTTTACAAGACCAGCTTTTAAAAGACCTGTTTCTTAACCAGCTATTTCATGGGAGTATCAGTTGACCTCGCTGTTGATTGGTTGTGTGACTGACCTTTTGCATTCAGAAAAAGAGTTAAACTCTGTCAAAGTGCTGTAAAGATGAACAATATAGGGAAAACTGAGAGCAAGATGGCCAATCAGTAGAAGCTTCTACTGATCATCTTCCCTGAAGGAACAGTAAATTGAACAACTATCCACACAAAAAGCACCTTCATAGGAACCAAAAATCAGGTGAGGAATCACAGTATCTGGTTTTAACTTCATGTCACTGAAAGAGGCACTTAAGAGGGTAAGAAAGAACGTCTTGAATTGCTGATCCCTTCCCACATTCCCCATCAGCAGGGGCTTGGCACAGGGAAAGAATCTGTGTGCTTGGGACACTGATTGTGGGACTTTACATTGGATCTCAGGGATGCTCTGCTACAGCAGCACAAGTCAGAACTCAGCTGGCAGGAGGAGCATTTAGACCAGCCCTAGCCGAAGGGGAATCATCAACCCTAGCAGTTTTAACTTGAGTCCCAGCAAGCCTCACTTACTGAGGGCTAAAGTGCTCTGAGGTTCTACATAAACTTGAAAGATAGTCTAAGCCATAAGGGCTGCAATTCCTAGGCAAGGCCTGGTGCTGTGCTGGGCTCAGAGTCAGTGGGCTTGAGAGGCATGCGACCTAGGGAAACGTGAGCCAGGCCAGCCAAGTAAGTTGTTGTGCCACTTCTCCCCCAGCCCCAGGCAGTGCAGCTCGCAGCTTTGATAGAGACCCCTTCCTTGCACTCAAGGAAAGGAGAGAGAATAGTAAAGAGGACTTGTCTTGCAACTTGGATAACAAATAGGGCACCAGGCAGAATCCTGGGGCACACATTCCAGGCTCTAACTCCCAGACAGTATTTCTAGACACACCCTGGGCCACAAGGGAACCCACTCTCTTGAAGAGAAGGACCCAGTCTTGGCAGGATTTATTACCTACTAAATAAAGAACCCTTGGTCCTGAATAGTCAGCAGTGACAGCCAGTCAGTACTTGTTGTGGGCCTTGGGTGAGACTCTGGCTTCAGGTGTGACCCAGCACCTTCCCGGCTATAGTAGCTATATAGAGGGACTCCTTATGCTTGAGAAAAGGAGAGGGCAGAGTAAAGGGAACTTTTCTTGCAGCCTGGATACCTGCTTGGCCACAGTAAGATAAGAACACCAAGAAGGCTCTTGGGGTCCCTGATTTCAGGACTAGGCTCCTGGGCAGCATTTCTGGACTTGCTTTGGGCCAAGGCGAGCTCATTGCCCTGAAAGGACTGTCCCAGGCCTGGCAGCATTTACCACAGGCTGACTGAAGAGCCCTTGGCCCTTGAGTAAACATCAGCAGCAGCCAGGCAGTATTGGCTGCAGGCCTGGGGTGGTAGTAGTCATGGGGACTGGCTCCTCCTATTGTGGAATGGGAAAGGAAGAGTGGGAAGGATTTCGTCTTGTGACACTGTGTACCTGCTCAGACAATGTAGAACAGAGTGCTAGGTCGATTCCAGAGGTTTCTGACTCCAGGCCCTTGCTCTTGGATGGCATCCCTGGACCTGCCTGGGGCCTAAGAAAACTTGCCAACCTGAAGAGAAGGACACAGGGCTGGCTGGCTTTGCCACCTTCTGATTGTAGAGCCCTGGGGCCTTCAGCAGACACAGGTGGGAGTCAGGCAGTGGTTATTGCAGGCCTTTGGTGAAACCCAGTGCTGTGCTGGCTTTAGATCTGACCTAGTGCAGTCCCAGTGGTAGTGGCCATAGGGGTTCTGGTGTCACCCTTCTTCCGGCTTCAAGAAGCTCAGCACAGGAGAGACTCCATTTATTAGGGAGAAAGTAAGGGAAGAGAACAAGAGTCTCTGCCTGGTAATCGAGAGAGTTCTTCCAGATCTAATCCATGACAACTAAGGTGATACCCTCATGAGTCTGCAAAAGCCACAGCTGATACTGGGCTTAAGATGCCCACTAATGCAGATAGGGCTGCAGTGACCAGAAACTTAGATCACAACACCCAAGACCCTAAAACCTGGAAAGCTTTCTCAAGTTGGATGGGTATAAACAAGTCCAGACTGCAAAGACTACAATAAATACCTAACTCTTCAATATCCAGACACCAATGGACATCCACAAGCATCAAGACCATCCAGTAAAACATGACCTCACCAGACAAACTAAATAAGGCACCAGTGACCAATCTCAGAGAGAGAGAGAGAGAGAAAGAGTTATGCAACCTTTCAGACAGAGAATTCAAACTAGACGTTTTGAGGAACTCAACGAAATTCAAAATAACACAGAGAAGGAATCCAGAATCCTATCAGATAAAGTTAACAAAAAGATGAAAATAATTAAAAAGAATCAAGCAGAAATTCTGGAACTGAGAAATGGAACTGACATAACAAAGAATGCATCAGTTTCTTCCCAGTAGATTTGATCAAACAGAAGAAAGAATTAGTGAGCTTGAAGACAGGTTATTTGAAAATATACAGTCATTTGCAACAACATGAATGAAACTAGAGGCCATGATGTTAAGTTAAATAAGCCAGGGAAAGAAAACCTTTGCATGTTCTTACTTATTTATGGGAGCTAAAATTTAAAACAATTATACTCAGGGAGATAGAAAGGAGAATGATGGTTACCAGAGGCTGGGTAAGGTAGTGGGAGGTAGGGTAGGAGCATGGGGATGGTCAGTGGGTACAAAAACATACTTACATAGAATGAATAAGATCTACTGTTCGATAGCACAACATGGTCACTACAGTCAGCAATAATTTATTGTACATTTAAAAATAACTAGAAGAGTTTAATTGGATTGTTTTAACACAAAGACAGGATCAAGTATTGAAGTGATGGATACCTCATTTACTCTGATGTGATTATTATGGATTGTATACCTGTATCAGAATATCTCAACTTCATAGATATATACACCAACTATGTACCCACAAAAATAAAAAATTTAAAAAATTAAAAATGATGAACAGCATAATATAGTACATATACCATACTGCTAATATGTATTTCATAAATTGTACTGTAACACAAGATTTAAGAATCAATTTCAGAGTATAATATAGTAGAGTTAATTGAATGATCGCACATAATTTTGCTTTTCTTTCTTTTTAAATTATTCTTTATTAACTAGCTTTGCCCAGCTTATACTTAAGCAGAAGGCTGATAACCTAAAATTTTCTGATTAGAGAGAAGAATATAGGAAGTAGCATATGTTGAGTTCCTATTATAAGCCATATTATAAATTTATTTAATCTTCATAATAGCTCTGGGAAATAGGTATTATCATTTCCATTTTACAAACTTAGATTCAAAGCTCAGTCAACTTAATATATCTCCCCACAATTGCACAACACAAAAGCAGTGTGGTTGGGATTTGAATTCAGGTACGATATCCCCAAATCATGATCTCTTTCACTAATACCACTCAGTTTCCTAGGGGATGGTAAGAAAATAATTTGATAAAGATACCGAATTTTAAAATTGTTATAGAACCTATGTATATAAAGATTAGATTTTGATCTAATAAAGAACACTAGATTTTGAATAAACTTTATATGCAGTAGAATACATTTGACTCAATTAGAAACTTATTTTCATTACATATATATTTTTTTACATACCTTTTGCATAGCACGTAAAGGGCTAGTAATTTGATTTTCAACTCTAGCAAGGATATGATCTGTCTATAACATTCCTGGCAGTAGTCATTCAGGCTTAAATATTCCCAGATCAAAGCATCTGCCATCAAAACTCAGAAGATAAAAGTTGGACATTATATCACTAAGATCTTGTTTAAATCTGATAGAAATAATTAATAAAGTCAAGGCATCAGTTTTTTATTCTAGTGTAAGTCCTGAAAAAGCAAATGTTATGGTCTTTACTTCATGATATTGTCTGAATTTGATGAACCCACCTATTCTTCCTTTGGGGAGACAGAGCAGACATGAAGAAGGAACTAGAAGTCAGTCTCATGAGTCTGTGACTTACACCCTTCTCCGTCTCACCTTCTTATCCAAATCAGGCAACTGGATCTAACAAGCGACAGAGAACACCCACAGAAGAGGTAGCCACTGAGTAAATCATTTAATCACCCCAAGCTTTGATTTATTCAGTTAAAAAAATATGAATCATGCATACTCTGCTCTGATTAAAATACAGATTCACCCTTAACATTTGAAACATGCTTAAACTCCACAGCCCACTCCTCTCACGCCAATAATAGGAATGGTTTGGTATCAGTGTGCAGAGAACTTCATCGAAGCCCACTGGGGATACAAAGTTTTGAAATTTTTAGACAAGTTCCTGTTTCAGATTTGTTTCTAGACAATGGTAGGTAGTATTACATGGATGCTGAACCTTAAATAAGGATAATATCTGAACACTATTTTGCACAGAATTTACTGACTAGAAATATGATTGATAAACTGAAGTTTTTAAAGAGAATGTATCTATATTTTAATTACTATGAAAGATTTCATGAATTCTGATTCATATAAATAATATATATAAATATTTAAAATTAAATGCCCATAAAGGGAGACAGTGCCCTCTCGTCAAGAGCTTTTGTTGCTCATAGAAATGCTCTTCAGGATGGTATATAATTAATGCTGCAGGAATGCTGCCAGTAACAGGATACCATGAAATGTTAGATACCATTAAACAGTAATTGAACCTAAAGGCACAGGGTACAGAATACAACATTTCTGATTCAGCCCATTTGTCAAAAAATAATAACCAACATAATTTAATGAGTTCTTACACTGCCAAGAACTTCACAAATATTTCTCATTTGTTCTTAGAAAAATGCTTACAAGGTGGACTTATTTTTCCTTTATCTCAGGTTAGGAAAGTGAAGCTTCTAAAGGTCAGGAAACATGTGCATATGAATGAAACAATTACTGCGAGATGTATATACGTCTGCTTTCTTCCAGAGCTTTGATGCATCTCCCATGAATTATAGAAAATAGGATGCATGTTCCCTCTGGGATAGGGCTTATGTATAGCATAGCAACATATACACTTGTGTTTAATATGGATAGAGATGGAATTATAGCAAAGGTGAGCTTGACTCTAACTCCCAAGCTTTCTCAGTCATTGTTTCACTTCATTAAATAGTCATCCCTTTGATGCTCATTTACTTCTCTGTATTTCATATGTAATTCTCTGTTCTTCACATATTCTATTTTAATTTTGCCTTTCTTCCTCATTTTGTACTCCGATTTTCTTAATGATATTACTCCACATTTTTATGTGTTACTCCTCCTATCAGTGGACCCTGTCCTGGAGGAAAAGTGCATCCTGTGTTTTTGAGTCAGGGCAGTTATATCAACCTTCAGGCAAAAAACAAACATATACACATCTAGCAACATTCTTTTATCTGAATCCATATACCGCTTTTTAATTTACTGTATTTAGGCAATAAAAATTACTTTCTCTATTATATTGACAACAAGATGCCACTGATTGTAAGACGTATCATAATTTTGAGTCACTTAGAAAGAAAAACATAGAAGCAAATAAATTACAACCTGATACTTTCTTGTCATCAGTAAGATGCAATTTAATTTCAGAAATATTAATTCATGAATGAAGTGTGTGCCTTAAAATCGAGGAAATATGGTATCTGTTATGTAGCTCTCATACATGCTATATTGGATAAGTATTATTTTAATGGATGTAACTTACACACACAACTCGCCATTCATCCAATATTTATGTAATTCCATTTCTAGAATGTGTGCACAGGCCGGTTAGCCCCACGGTTGATCAATAGACTCTGGAACCCTCTGTTTGAATTCAAGATGTGCCTCCAGCACTTCCTAGCCATATGACCTTGGAAAATTTCTTTTTTTTTCTTTTTTTTTTTTTTGAGACGGAGTTTCGCTCTGTCGCCCAGGCTGGAGTGCAGTGGCCGGATCTCAGCTCACTGCAAGCTCCGCCTCCCGGGTTTACGCCATTCTCCTGCCTCAGCCTCCCGAGTAGTTGGGACTACAGGCGCCCGCCACCTCGCCCGGCTAGTTTTTTGTATTTTTTAGTAGAGACGGGGTTTCACCGTGTTAGCCAGGATGGTCTCGATCTCCTGACCTCGTGATCTGCCCGTCTCGGCCTCCCAAAGTGCTGGGATTACAGGCTTGAGCCACCGCGCCCGGCCGACCTTGGAAAATTTCTTAACATTTCAGTGGATCACATTCCTCTTTTCTAAATTATTATTATTAATAATAGTATATAATTCCCAGGGCTATTGTGATGATTAAATGAATAAAACTGTGTCTTGTATATATTAAGGGTCTAAGTATTTACTATGAATACAGTTGTTATTATGAATACAGAGAACATGAAGACATGAACCATACTGAAGTCCCTATGCAAATCTTCACAATGCCCAGGGGACTCTATCTCAACTTCAAGATGCAAACCTTTACAAGCATGCAGCTGTTCCAGCATCAATAATGCATGCACAGTTCATAATCATACCAGTTATGTAACCTGCCGTGCAAGCCACATCCTCCGAAGGCATGTATCCCCAGAGGATAGACAAAGCTATGCACAGAAAACCTGCTGTTTCTTAAGTATTTCCACTTTCCATAAATTTACAATTAATATTAATCCTGATCTTGAAAATAAGCTGTGAACCAAAGCAAATCACCTTAAAAGCAGATTTTCATTAATGAGGAGATTTGCTGTAAGTTTCTCACAGCCTACCTTTCTTACTTGGCTTTTGTGAGAAATTGCAAATCTTTCCCTGGTGAGAGCCATACCACGACTGCTGATACATGGTCGAGAGCACTTCTGTACTTAATTGGTGCAGAAATACAAGTAAAGGCAGAGCTGTGTTCACCTCCTCCTTCATTTCCTCTCCATTCCTTTTCTGTGATGTCACATACTGATACAACATCTACCCATAGCCATGTGTCTAACAAGCATACACGCTCAAGGTTTAGGCAATCTTTGACCTTCCTCCTTCCTCATGCATACCTTAAACATTCATTTAAGGTCAAGCACATTTATAGGTTCCCCAACAGGCCCTTCTCCATCTTGTGTTCCTCCATCCTTTCTCATTCCCCTTGGTCAGACTTGCATGAACTATGTTTCTCAGAAAGGCAGGCACACTTACCTATGGCTCTAGCAAAAATTCCTTTTCCATTTTTCCATAGGTTCTGCAGTTATTTTAAACTTTAGTAAAAATAAGTGTATCTAGCACCCTGTTGCTGAAAACATCTCAGATGGGCTAATGGAGTTTTATTAAGGAGGAAAAAAACAAAGTCACATATGAAGTACACTTACAAATAAAAGCATAAGCACATTCATTTCTTTTGTTTATTTTTGCTCTATTTACTCAGTTTTATATAAAAAGATAATAGAGACAGCATTATGCAGCAGAGACAAGTATAACCTAACCCCACATATTTTCTTTTTTTAAAAAAATTATACTTTAAGTTCTGGGATACATGTGCAGAACGTGCAGGTTTGTTACACAGGTATACATGTGGCGTGTTGGTTTGCTGAACCCATCAACCTGTCACCTAGGTTTAAACCCCGCATGCATTAGGTATTTGTCCTAATGCTCTCCTTCCCCTTGCTCCCCACCCTCCAACAGGACCCAGTGTGTGATGTTCCCCTTCCTGTGTCCATGTGTTCTCGTTTTTCAACTCCCACTTATGAGAGAATGCAGTGTTTGGTTTTCCGTTCTTGTGTCTAACCCCATATATTTTCATGGGGTTTCGCGGGGTTTTATTTATTCACAGAAACAGATAATAGATGTAAGTCATAAACTATGGAATTGTCTAACTGTGAGTCTGTATCCTAGCCCACTTGATACTTCTTGTAAGAAGTACCCTCCTTCATAAGAGCCCTGATCACCCTAGAACATGCAAAAATGATCTTTTTTTTTTTTTATTTTTCCATGATAGCCTAAATAGAGGGCCATTTAGTAAGGGAAGTCGTAGTGCTGAAGGTGCTAATGGTATACATGGCCACAGACTTAATATTGTTATATAAGGTTTCCCCAGTTTGAGTTATCATACTAACATTTTCTGTATAAAATGGGGGAGTGAAAGTTCTGACATTCATTGATAACTATTAAAGGCGACTAAGACAGTCTGTGTTGTCAGCATGTTTTGTGGCCTAATCACTTCTAATTTTGCTTTTAAAAATTGCATCTACTGTTTCTTTGATATTTAGAATCCTCTGACCTACGTTTTCCCACCTATCAATTTAGACAGCATGCTACATATTCTGGATTCTCTGAAATAATTCATGATCTCAGTTCTCAAAATCGTATGTAATATGGTTTGGCTACATCCCCACCCAAATTTCATCTTGAAATGTAGTTATCATTATCCCCACATGTTGTGGGGTGGGGGGACCAGGTGGGAGGTAATTGAATCATGGGGACAGTTGCCTCCACACTGTTATCATGATAGCGAGTGACTTCTTATAAGATCTGATGGTTTTATAAGGGGCTCTTTCCCCACCTTCATTCTGCACTTTTTCCTGTCACCGTGTGAAGGAGGATGTGTTTGCTTCCTCTTCTGACATGATTATGTTTCCTGAGGCCTCCCAGCCATGCTAAACTGTGACGCATTTAAACCTCTTTCCTTTATAAATTACCCAATCTTGGGTATGTCTTTATTAGCAGCGTGAGAAGTACAGAATGGATTAAATAAGCAACAATAAGACAAACACCAGGTGCACAGAAATGACTTTGGTCCTTAACCAACACAAGAAATGAGTATTCTCTATTGGTCTCTGCGTTTCCCATTTATTTCTCCTTTTTCTGCCCTTGAAATGTTTCTTACACATGTCATGCTGAAAACGTCAAAGTATAGCCATTTAGGGTAAGTATGGACTTCAGACAAGGAGCTCTGAGGAATGTGATCCTGGTTCTGGTTTATACAAAAGACTTGGAAGCCCTTATATTTGCAGTAGGCCACTGAGGCATGGATCTCCTCACCCTGAATCCCTAGCCTCTTTCAGTGACTTGTACATGGTTCTGACTGGCCAGCACTATATTAGTGAACCTCTGAAGAATGGAGCTCAAGACAATTGATGTACAGGAGTAGGCACAACACTGAAAATTGTCTACCACTTTTCTGGGACTCATAAAATTATCCATTTATTCATCTTAGAAAATGAAGTATTATTTAACAAATAGCTATGATGGGCCACTTCTGTCCTAGACACATGGGATATATACTTTATTATCATTACTTTTTAGTGTTTATTAGGTGCCAGGCACTGTTTTGTGTCCTTCATATTTAATAAATACCAAATAAAATATAATTCTCATGCCAAAGGAATAATTATTTCTCTCTTTATCCTGCCCACGAATTTTCCCATCCAGGGACTTTGAGATCAAGAAAATAGCTGGGTTTTCTCATTATTCGAGTTGGAAAAAAAGCAGAATTTATCTGGGCTCTCTAACCCTACAGTCACTCTTATCACTGGTTGGTCTATTTTGTGCACAGTAATGTGTCACTTAACAAATGGGGATGGAGAAATATGTCCTTAGAAGATTTCATCATTGTGCGAACATCAGAGTGTACTTATACAAACCTAGACAGTGTAGTCTACTCCACACCTAGGCTGTATGGTATAGCCTATGGCTCCTAGGCTACAAACCTGCACAGCATGTGACTGTACTGAATACAGTAGGCAATTGTATTAGGGAACACATTAGGCAATTAACACAGTGGTAAATGTTTGTGAATCTGAACATATTTAAACATAGAAAATATATGGTAACAATACAGTATTCTATTCTTATGGGACCACCATCATACATGTGGTCTAGTCTTTTACCAAAGCATCATTATGTGATATGTGACTGTATTTATTTCTTTTTATTAAGTCTTAAACTTTGCTAAGCAGGCTATGTAGAAGCATCAAGGCAAATACAGCACCATGGCAAAATCCTGAGATACCTAGAAGTTTGCGTTTTATTAGTCACAGCTCACATGCCACCTACATGAGGCCATTAGGAGTTGAATATAACAAACCAGAATGACACATCACATACATGGCTGGCGGCAGATCTTTCCAAGAATACTTTTTTTGCTGTCTTAAAAAAGAAAACTGAATGAAGAAGAAAATAATCCTGTCCTGATTATTTATTTTGCAAACATGTGTTAACAGGGATATTAACATATAACTCAAAAACCAGTCAAATGCAAAGTGGTTCAGAAAGGGGTTGCTCTGGTCTTTATCACCCTTTTTGCCACAGAGCATATCTTTTCTGAAAATTCAAGTTTAAAAAAATGAAAAACCACAACAAAACAAGAGATGAGGATCTGTGAGCAGGGCACGAAGCTGGTGAGATGTGAACAGGAAATGTTGAACAACTCAGCAGGACGATTATCTATTTGTTTATTAAGTTTTTCAGTATAGTAAATTGATCTGAAAATAACAGAACGTTTATGAAGCATGAAGCGTTTCCTAAGCTTTCAATTAAAGTTAAATAAAATGAAATGTAGGATGTGTGTACATTGTGGGAAATCTCATTATGGCACTGGTCACCACAGTCAGGCGTGGCTTCATTACCCTGTGCTGCTCCTTAGTTCAATATGTACCAGCTCAGATCAGGCATCAAGTGTAAGTAATACAGCTCTTTGGGAACATGGGGTTGTAACACATCACTGTGATCTTTTAAGACAAAGGGCACCATTGTGGTCTCCACTTTGGATAGGAATAAAATGAAGTACATCAACTGATTTTCCATAGGACCTGTTGCAAACATCAGGAATAGGACATAAAGCTCAGAAAACAATGTTAATACTCTAAATAATTTGCTAACTCTGTACTTGTATTTCTGTAGTTTTTTTTTTTTTTTTTTCTTGCCTGGAGCTTGAATTCAGAGAGGTTAGAAGAGAAAAGAACAGAGCATTAAATGAGGAAGAAAGGGCACAGCAAGTGAGAGAATGGAACAGACCATTGATGCATACTCTGATAGCTCAACGCCAGGAAGCATTGAGCAGAGCGTGAGGGGGTGTGGGAGAGGGAGCTGGCATGGGAGCCACATCCCTTCTCTTAAGATCCAGACAAAGGGAAAGCCACACAGTCTGTTAAACTCTGAGGTCCAAGAATAGTTAAATAAATGAGTCCAAATTAAAGTAGCCTGCAAGCCATCAAAAAGACCAACAACAGCAGCCAAAACCAGCCTTATGATGACTTTCTGTTCTTAGTTGTAAAGAATTTGTGTGTACGTTTTAATTAGTAAAAGCTCAGTAAGATATAAAACAGGACTACTCAATTTTGGTGCCTGTTCATTAGCATCTGTTTTAAGAACGCATCTACTTGTCCCAGTTCTTTGAAAACATGAACTGCATTGGAATCATTTGTAGGCCAAATTCCTCTTAAACTTGGAGAAATACCAATTATGGACAGTTTTCTCCGCTCTCTGAAAGGTCACTGGAGCCCTACACCAATGGAAAAAAATTACAAATGAATAACGCATATTTATAATCTGAAATGGCTCCAAAAGAAAGACAGGGCCAGGTACAGAATAAAGCCTCATGTTTCCCATTTTTTTTCCAGTATTTCCTAGTGTTAGGGAAAGATTTCCCTTATCATCTAAGGAAGGCATTAGCTTAAGAGTGGAATTTTTAAAACAATAAACACTTTACCCACCAGGCGAAAACAGAACTCTTCTTCCTGAACTTCACTCTGCTCAACTTGCCTGTGTACCACATTGGAACAGTGCTGAATTAGAAGTCAATTAATAGTGAAGGCCTGTATTTCAGTTTTACCTCAGCCAGTGAGTCATTTTGTGACCTTGGGCAAGTCATTCAGCTTGGATTAGGACTTGGTGATTTATAAGGATCCTCCAGTTTCTAGAAGACCATGTTTTAGAAGAAAGCAGCTCTAGTATGTGATCTGCATTCTACTACTTAGTAGTAATTGAACTAGGCAAGTGGCTCAGTCACTCTCTGCCTCAATTTCCTCAACTGAAAAAGTATATAACCCTCATGGAGTTTGTGAAGATAAAATGAGATAAGGTTTCTGAAGAGCTTAAAAGGGCACCTGGCGTTTAATAAGCACACAATGGCTTTGTGCTCTTAGTTACAACGATGCTTCATCATCTCCAATAGTAGTAATTTCCTTTGTGCCTAGTGGGTGTCTTTAGCCAGCCACTTTACTAACAGACTGATTGGATAAGTAATGATTTGGAACAATCAGCACTGGAGGCAGGTTTGGGAAGGAGAGTCTGGCTGATTGCTGTTGTGTTATTTTTCTTTCTTTTATGACCTATAACCAGTACTTACTGGAGCAATATATATTCACAAATTGTAGTCCCAGAGAGTTGGAAGGAAAGTTGCTATTTAAAGGCTTTTCCAATGTCTTGATTGGCATTTTGTGGTTACTACACAGAAATCAACTGTTGGAGAAGGATTGACTTACCTAGTGTAGTTGGTTTTGCTGTCTCCAAACTATGCCAGGTTATACCACAGATAGACCAAATACAATTAATAAATATGTAAATAGATGAAAAGGCAAAATGTTTTAAGGTGCTTAAGGTTTAGTCAGGTATACAAAAAGCATTCACAATTGAAATAATGATGTTTTACTAAAAATTAGGTATCTTTACTTGTGATGTTACTGAGTTTATCACATTCTAATTACATTGGCTTATATATGAGCCAATATGATATTATTGAGCCAATCATATATTTGAGGAAATATTCCAGGTAGGGGAGTTTCAGTGAAGTATGAATTTTGTCATGGAGTCTTCTTGCTTACTATGGATTGTGTGAAAGTACTTAAATAAAGCTTAGAATTTGTATAGTAGATAGAGGGGATGGAGAATTATCAAAGAATAGAAATGAATTTTTAAAAAAGTTAGAGGCAGGGTTTGCAGCACCTAGAGAGGGTGCTATGGAGATGGTCTTTATTGGGTAACAAGTAGGAAGGCATAACATCTGTTAGGTAAGGAGGAACTCATGAGTTGCACATTTCATAGTTTCTGTTTTAATAAAGAAAGTATTCGTGAGACATTATAGAGTTTTGCACGTGGAAGAAACGTCATGAAATAAGTGAAGTCGTCGATTGAACCATCTGAAATCGCCAATATTTGATCTTTTTATCTTTAAAAATGGCAATTTCATGCGTCTTGATCTAAAATCTTTCAACTGGATGAGAGGGAGGGAGATTAGCTTGGAAGGTAAATCTATTATCCAGAGACAAAATTTCATGGGCTTTGATAAAGGTGGATATTTTTCTATAAGGAGGGAAGAGTAAATTTTACTAACATACTTTGACTTTTGTTCAGTTTTCACAACCTCTATTTTTGCTTTATTATTATTTCTTTTCTTTTGTTTGTTTTACTCCTGGGTAAGCAAATTATTTGTTTTCTCACATCTTTTGGGGTCCAATTTTGATGATTCTGATCTTTCTTAGTTGCTTTACCCATAGACCCTGTGCAGAACATTGCAAGTCTCCTTCTTAGAGTAGCAGCAGTGATGAGCTTAGTTTCCTATGTTAGGACTGTTGTGCTGGATTTGACAAGTGAACTGAAAAATGCAGGGATAAGTAAGTATAGCTATTGAGAACAAATATCCCGTCTCTTTATCAAAGTTCTTCATTGGCTTTGGAAAAGTGCTATAGGCCTAAGGAAACTAAACCTTCTAGGGATATTCCAGGTTTTAAACATATTAGAAAGAGAAAACGTTGGTTCTTATTTAAGAGAGTTTATGAGCCCTCATCCTTGAAATAGTCAAATTTATAAGTGATATAAGGCTGTATGTGTAGTTAATAAAACAGGAATACATAGCCACTCAAATGTTTTAAACTTTCAAAAATGATTTGGTGTTCTGTTTTGGGATTAAGGAACACTGAACCTTGAACCATTTCAACCCACTTCTAATTCTGAAGTCTAGAGATACAATATGTAGCATGGAGGAATTACGGCATCAGCTGATGAATATCCATTGAAGTGAAACAATTATAAAGTTACACCAAAAAATAACAACATCCATGCTTGCAGAGTTGGGATGACAGAATACTTATGAGGTGTTTGCTTTTTAGTTATATATTGTATTATAGGCTAAAGATTTGGGCCGTTTTACTGAAAGTTATTAATCTAAAAATGTTTTCATTATCAAAAGTAGAGGCAATATTAGGGGGTCCTTGAACATTTAGGATGAGGCTGGAAAACAACACCCCCAGCCCCAGACCTATCTCTCAAGCTGGTAATAACCAGCAAAATCTGCTGTGATTCCTGTCTTTGCCATCTATTCAGGTTTCATTTTGTTATTCAAGTTTCCCTGTATGTTTAGAGAAGAAATAGGGCAAAAATAAATAGGGTGAGGATAGGACATAGATTAGATACCTAACATGTATCTCTGGCTCCCCTCTTCACACTTTAGAACCATGGTCACAGAAGGTGAGAATCCGAATGAGCTCTTCTCTCCTTTGGCCTAACTGACTTTCTTTCTTCCCATGGAAAATACAGATTTCCTGCATTTCTTCTGGTGAGTAACCTGCTAAACACATAGGTGACAAACAAGAGCATCTTATTTTGTGCGTGTGCACATGTGTTGATGTTTCCTCTTTATCTGCTCATGGTAACAGGTTTCCTCCTCCTCTGTTTTCCCTTTACCCTTTCCTCCTTCCTCTTAATTTACAGAAAAGAGTAGGGGTGGGAGAAACTTCTTTTTTTTTTTTTTCCCTGATAATATAGGATCATTTATTAGTCAGATCTGTGGGCTTCCTGACCCAAAGTGAGCTCCAAAGCTCTGCCTGGCCCTCATGATGTGTTTGGGAGAATATGTGCCAAGCTCTCTTTTGCTGACAAACTAAACTCTGAGTGGTCCTTCAGAGGCTGTGTGAAATGAACTTAAATCAAGGCCTGGAGTTTGGGATCATGGGTAGTTGCATTCACGCCTGAAGTGTGAAGAACAATAAAACTATATTTTTCACTTTATATTTCTCAGATACATCTTAGCATCAGACTATTGCTTGCTAAATAAGTCACGTTTATTAGTTTTGTTTCATCCGTATGACTGTAAGCTCCCAGAAGTCAGAGCCCCGCCAGACATTTTGTTGTGTCCTTCATAGCAGGCTGCACAGAGATTAAATAAACATTGACATTTCACAAAAGTGGAACAACAGAAAAAGAAAGAAAAAAACTATGAAAGATACAAGAAATTGTAGGCCAAGGAGAGTGTGAGACCCAAAAGAGAAAAAAGCAATCTGGGCAAATGTACCAGGAGAGAAGAAAGACCCGACAGAGTCATTGGGGTTGAGGGTCCCTATAGAACACCATTTAGTGTAAGATGTCTTCCTTTAGTTCTTCTTCCTTTTTGTTCCCTATCTATATCCTTGTTGTCCTCCCTTTCTCAGTTTCTCTATGTGTAACCCCAAAAGAAAGCATAACCATGGACAGCAGCTCAACAGAACAGCCACACTGCAAGTTAGGTGTCACCTGGACAGGCTGGGCTTGCTAACAGCCAACAGGGATGGTGTGTGAAGTCCTGAGGGAGTCTGGAGAGCAGCTGTGCAGTACTCAAAACCCAAACTCAGGTCATGGCCACTGATACCAGCTAGACTTCTCTCTCTCTTGCGTTATCCATTCTAATATCTTGTCCTTCTCTGAAGCCCCTTGAGGATGGTGAAGAGTGAAGGAATGCATCCTGACTTATTAAAGGCACTCCTAATAAGCTCATTAATCCCTTTTCTCTCTAACTCCAGGATCCCATTTTCCTTCCCACACTTAAAAACCATTGTTCATTGGATGGAAACATACTTCCTCCCCTCAACACTTTCCAAAGGGAATCATCCAGCTCAGGTCTATGAAGTATCCCCATGTGTGGCAGTTAGATTTGGTGACAAAAAAAATAAAAATAAAAATAAAAAATAAAAGCTCTGGTCTTTCCTTGTTACAAAGAACAAAGAGAAAGTTATGCAGTTCAGGCAATAAATAGTGAGGCTGAGCCAGGGCCATCAGTTCTCAGCAGAGAGGATTCAGACCAATTTGTTTTCCCCTCTCCTTTCCTTTGAATCCCACTTTCTGTCTTTATTCCCCTTTCATCTGAGTGCTATTTGGCCCCTTAATTTTAGTGTGTCTTCTCTTTTCTTTGTTTTTTCAAACTCACTCTTGACCATTCTTCTTTCTATTTTATTGCAGTTCCATTTCTTTCCCTTTCTCTGTCTCTCCCTCATTTACTTCTCCTGAGATTTATGTAGCTTGACTTCGTGAGCTCACTGTCACATCAAGGGAAAACAGTAAGGAAGAGCCAGGGCTGGAGGGAGGAGGCTTATCTTACCTTGTAACTGTGTTAACCCATTGTGTGGGGGTGTGATGAGTCTTCTCTTATTCTTGAATAGTGCTCTAATAGCTTCATTACTTCTGCAAGCAGGAAGATGCTGTTTGCTTTTAAAGCAGCAGGGCCTGGCTAAAAGCCTACCATATCCAATAAAAGCCTCCACTGTGCTGGCCCTCTCCACATCTCCTCGCACCCCAGGCTTGGGAGTTGCCTGAAACAGAAGTTAATGGTATTCACTGGAATAAGACATCTCCAATAGACTTCTTCCAGTCTATTTGGATTGTAGTGCCCTGCCAATGACAAAGAGTGGTGAAGAGATATCAGGATTCCCCTGCCTCACGTAGAGTGCATTCTCATAAAAGAGATTTTGGCTGGAGAAGTTATGTAAGTCAGTGTTTCTATTGTAAGAGTCACATTTACTTTATAGTATTATTTTGAATTCTGCAATAGTTGAGAAGAGAGAAAAGACACATTTCTCTTGCTTTTCTGAAAAAAAGACATATTGACCACTCAGATCCCTCCAAACATGTTAATTCCATTTTCCTTTCTCCTGCTCTCCCTGTGTCTGTCACTGCTGTTCTGTCTGCCCTTTTGGTCTTGCTCCTTCTTTTCCTTCCTTTTCTTTTCCATCCTTCACTTTTTTTTTCTTTTTTCTCTCTCTCCTAATTCCATCTTAACTCAAGGTTCTGAAATTGTTATTTTATCTAATTGTGAAAGGACTTAAGTGGATGAGCTAAAATTACTCCAATCCTTAATCCTTTCCTGCCAAACCTGTTGTCACACTCTTTATCGGTACGGAAAGGGCCATTTCTTACAGATTTTACTGGGAACATCTGCTCCTCGGGATGCTGCTAGGTGGTTTTCAGTGGCGTGAGGAAAGTCTTAGAAAAGATACTGTAAGGAGCAACACTGATAGACCGAAGCAGTTGTGAAAAATCCCTTACTTTCTAGAAAGGTGAGACTGGCTTGGAGTTAGGATGGACAGGGAATTATTGGCAGCAATAAGGGGAAACAATGAAGAGATACGGGGTAGAAGACTGTTAAGAAATAAATTACTCTGGAGAAAGGACCAGGGAAAATGGATGAGGAGGAGAGTGGAGAGAAGAATAGCTGAATCCTAAATAAGGGCAGGCCTGGAGTTATCTCCATGAGGTCCTCTGACCAGACACCATGCTTCTTGTCACTTTGAACTGTGTGCAGGGCAGTCGCTCTTCACCAGGCTATCTGGGTATTCACTCTCACACACAATTTCACATAAACAAATCCCCTGTTGCCGTGAATCATGCCACCATTTCGCTTGAGATGTTATTTGAAGTGTTTTTTGTTGACTCACTTTGCTTAAATCTAGAGGATGACCCGTTCCAGTCAGAGTGTATATCTCCCTCAAATTTATTAGCAAGTCCCCCATTTAATCCCTGATTCACGCTTTATTCATGACCCTGTGGTAATGCTGAGATTGTGCTGATATCAGCTTTCCCTACCAAGGACACATTAATCATGCTCTGGAAAATACACATGCTTAATAAATGCTATGAAAATGAAATTTCCATCGTATTTCCACAGAACTCTAGGCCTTTACCACCTGACCAAACCTAAAGCCCCAACAGTCTCTATGTCTCCCTCATTCTCTCTCTTTGCAGGGCACAGGTTCCTCCATGAATGCTTTTCTCACAGATCTTTCATCTTCCATCATTATCTCTTTCCCATCTTTAGTATCTTCCCCATTCTTTTTGACCAGAAGTAAAGGCAGAAAGTGGGAATTGACTCAAGTCTCCCAGAGGGCAGATAGCAATGCCACACTGGATACAGGATAGGAGTGGGAGCCTCACTGAGTCAGTGAGGAGAGTGAGGATATCAGTTCTGGAGCTGGGGGTTTCTCATTAGCATGAGGGGCAGACCATAGAGGAGGAGAAAATGAAGCAAAATCTCGGTTTTTTTGTGAGTTTTTTAACTCAGCTCTAGCCAAGGGTGTGGATCCTGAGCATTTCTCTTCCTTTCCACTTTTCTTCCTTAATTTTTTATTTTCTGCCTCCATTCTCTTTCAGTATTCATTTTACTCAGCAAAAAGGTGAATCTAAACCATAAGATCTAAAGACCCAAATGGGTGCTTTTCATGGTTACTGTGTTTTTTCTCTGAATAAAATATCAGATGATTGTATACTTTGTGGGACCAATTGAATTGTTCTAAGTAAATACACAAAACCAAAATCAATAAAGGTTTAGAATTAATTATGTATTTGGAAGTAAGTGAAGAGAGTTTTACACAGTTGGTTTCCAAAGTGGCAGATATTGAAAACAGAAACAATAACAACAGAAGGATAATTATACATTATGTTTGTGAGGAAGCTAGAAACCAGTGCAAAAGAATATTTTTGCACTAAAAATATTTTAGTTTTTCTTTAGTGCAGAGAAAACAAAGAAATATACTGTTGCACTACATTTCTTTTGTACTGACTTAATCTCTAGCTCTGTTTGTTTAGACAATGTGATTCTGATGACAAATACAGGAATTTAGAATTGAGATTTTAGTTCAAATCTTGATTCTGCCATTTAGTAAGCAGATTATTTTATATAGGCAGATAAGCACCTCTTAGAATTTGCTTTTCCATTTGTAAAATAAAGATGGTCATAGCATACTTACAGGGATGGTATTATAGTAATTTCAGAATTATTTCTTAATTATGGAAATTTAAGAATTATTTATTATGGTCTCTTGTATTTCCTACTAATATATTTACAATGGAATATCAGCTAACTGAGATATATATTGAATGACTCTATGAATATTTTGTACTAACTTGTAACCGGAGAAGCTTCTTTTTTTCTTTTTTCTCCATATACGGTTTTGCTTTTTGATTTTATTATTGCTATTGGAAGTCTTCTTACATCCAAAAGAATTGATTTCAGGCCTTTGTACCAAAAATTTTAAAAAGATTTTTTTTTGTTAAATGTCAAGAGCTTATTCTGAGATGCTTCCTTCTGGAAACTTCCTTAATAATTTTTCTCCTGTAATTTTTCTTTAATGAAAATTGACTCAACCAATAAGAAATTTCATTTGCTCTCAAGATCTGCCTCAGCTCACTTCTATCCTCTGTTCCTTGTTGCATTGTTGCTCAATGTTACACTTAGAACCAATAAATCAGGCATGGTTCATGCCTCAAACACTGACAAAATCTGAGATACATAAAGAAAATTTAGATTTTCTTTGTTGAAATGAGGGCTTGCAAATTGCCAGATGCCAGTAGAGCACATTTTCTAGTCACTTTCCAGAGAACAGGAGAAAACTCTGGGACAGTTTTTCAGGTCTTCATAGATGTTACACTACTGTATAGACTGGGATATTTGAGAACATTACTAAATAATTGCTATATTACTGTTTATCATTCTGTAACATTAAATAAATTCCCTATTCCTTTTTGAGAGAGAAATGGTTTGGGTCACCACTTTCCTTTTGAATATTCAACAAAGACAGTCCACATAGTCTGGATAGGGTTTCATTTTATGGCAACAATAAACTAGGAAAGAAGCTTCATAAGTTGCTTTTTATTCACAAACTGTAAAAAGCTGGGTCAGTATATGATCCTATTAATGAGATTGAAACCAAGTTAGCCCTCAATTACTGTGCATGTATAACACTCATTAGCCAATGTTACTGTGTTCTATTAAGATATGTTAAAACAATCAGATCTGCAAGGGTAAAATAAAACTCTAGGAGTTTAGGGAACCCGTCTCACTTGAAATATATCAAGCAATATTTACTATTCTCAGACAAAAAGGAGAGAAAACAATAAAACCTGAGATAGGTTATGGAGGGCCTTGCTAAGAGATACTTTCAAAGCTTCAGCTAAACAGAAGCATGACAAAAAAGCTCAGGAGAATGTTTAAAGGCAAGAGTCAGAAAAGTGGAAACTTTTCTAAAAATGGTACTAACTTGGTTTTCTACTTGCAAGGGAGTAAGCAGAGAATAAAATGAAAGAACAATTAGTGAGAGAGGAAGGAGAAGAAAACAAGAGAAGGGGGAAGAGGAGGAGAAAGGTAAGGAGTTAAGTGAAAAGAGAGGGAAGGGGAGGAGAGGAAATATAGTGTGGGATGGAATCACCAGAAGAGAATTGGAGCCATGTGGCTCAGCAATCCAGCCTTCCACTCCGATCCTTGTTTAGGCTCTTCAGGTCTTAGAGTAGATCCCTCTCCTACTGTTTGCACCATACTCTACCTCCTAGAGTTAGAGAAGTGATCAAACGTCAAAAATGTCTTTAAAAAATATATTTTTAAAAAAAATCAAATTAAGATTTCCAAGTAGCAAGATTCTTCAGGATCTTTCTGTTATTCATCCTTGGAATGAAGTAGAACTTTCACAGATTATCCCAAATTCATTTTTTTTAACTTTTATTTTAAGTTCAAGGGTACAGGTGCAGGTTTGTTACACAGGTAAACTTGTGTTGTGGAGGTGTGGTGTGCAGATTATTTCATCACTGAGATATTAAGCCTAGTGCCAGTAAGTTATTTTCCCTGATCCTCTCCCTCCTCTTACCTTCCACCCTCTGATAGGCCCCAGTGTGTATTGTTCCCTTCCTTGTGTCCATATGTTCTCATTGTGTAGCTCTCACTTAGAAGTGAGAACATGTGGTATTTTGGTTTTCTGATCCTGCGTTGATCATCCCAAATTCTTATTCCAAAAACATAACACTTAGGATGATTTTGTGTTTAAAAAATTGCAGGTCATGCATTGGGGCAAATTTCTGTGGCACTTGTTTTTTTCTATCACTATTTATTTTTGGTCAAATAAGTTTTGTAAACTGTTGTGAGTTGCTGACTAACAGTATGCTTTAAATTTTGACTGCTAATAAAACAACTAGATTTATTATTATTGATAGAAAGTTAAAATCAAAATAAAATAAAAAGAAAATCAGCATGAAGACCCACTTATGGAAGAAATGTGCTGCAAGATAATATTAAGACTTTACTCTGAGTCAGTCATGAAGGCAGGAATGAAGGAAGAAGATTAGGGGAGGCTTGATGTTGCAGCTGTGTGGCTGGCTTTCTTTCACACTTGCAGAAATTTCCTATTTAATTGACAAGAAAAGATGCAAAGTAAAGTACATATTGGGGTAGGAAAGGAGGTATCATAATGCCCTTAACATTTATCGTTCTCAAAGGTCTTAATCTGATCCTGACCACACAATCGGTATAAAGTAAAGCCAAATATTACCCTTTCAAAACCTATGAAGAGAATTTACAGTTTCATCATATATATCATAGGCCCCCATTATAGTGCTGGTTTAGTCAGAATAATGTCAGCCACATTACAATGACAAAGACACACCATGTATTAAGATGCATGTGTGCAATATAATGTGACCTGCCTGAAAACTAAAACCTTGATATAGCAAAGTAGTTTGTGAATTTCAAGTAGATTCACCATTCATAGTCTAAATTGTTCTTTCAAATACAGTGATATTAGAAAATTGTTAGTTTATTTCTTTTCTAAGAATAGAGATAATGCTAATCTGATGCTCTGCAATCATTGTGTGGAGTTAAGAACATTGGCCCATTTCCGAATGCCTTTTCTCACACAAGTTTTAATAGTCAGCCATTAAAGAGAAACATACCTGCAAGTCAACTCTTCAATTCAATGTATTTAGGATCAATAGGCATCTGTCCTTCCACATATCAAATCAATAACAAGTTTTTATATATGCTCTCTCAATTAACAAGATATACTTACACAACTTTTATTTATTTATTTATTTTTAAGACAGAGATTTGCTCTTGTTGCCCAAGCTAGAGTGCAAGGGCGCGATCTTGGCTCTCTGCAACCTCTTCCTCCTGGATTCAAGCGATTCTCTTGCCTCCACCTTGTGAAGTAGCTGGGATTACAGACGCCCACCACCACACCTAGCTAATTTCTTTGTATTTTTACTTGAGACTGGGTTTCAAGGATAAAATTAATTCTCTTTGGAAGCAATCATGGAAAAGAAAAAAATGCTTATATGCAAAAGACACTTATACTTTCTTCCTGCCTACTCTGTATTTCTTAAGACTGAGGTTTAGCCCGTTAACTAAAGTTACCACTGAATCATCTTTCAAAAATTGAAGACTTGAGGTTGTTAAAACTGCCTTTACTTTGAACTTCACAAGCTCTCTGTTGAATTTTGGAAGGGCAAGAGCATAGTTATTGAAGGCACTTGGAGAGTTTCTGCTAATTAAGACCTGTTTACTTGAACCAAGCACATGACTACACGTCTTATAAGAATAAATGGTCTTCCTGATCCTACCTGTCTTTCTATGCATTAGTTAAGGTGAGTAGATGATGTTTGATTGGCAACTTATTCTGGGACTATTTTATGCTCCACAAAGAAAAGACACTAAAAATAGAGAAGATAAAATATTTAAATTATTTTGCTTGCTACAGTCTTTTCAGCTCCTTTTTTCATGTAGAAATATATAATAGTTTTAAGATATATAAAAGTTTTGAATTGATGACCTCATTTTTTCATAAATATTTTTAATAGATTCCTAAATCAACTACTGTTTAAACAATTATATGCCACATTTTTTAAACAATAGGTTTATACATAATGTTTTCATATAATTTGAATATTTATTCACTAAAAACTTTAATTTTTATTAAATGCAGCAGACACTTGAACAATATACATATACATAAGTGCTTTGACATCTACCACTGAGTTACTGAAATATCCATTTCAAAACCTGTCTTACCACAATCAATCAAGTCTTTCAACATTGCATAGAGAAAATAAATATCTCGAATTGTCTCTTCAAGTGCTCTTAAAGCTAAGAAACTTAGGATTAGTGTCAAAGAATGAAACAATATATTAAAAATCTGAAAACTGCATTACAGAAGAGTAATCTTTCCATTCAGATAACAAATCATATCAATGCGTATGCACTATAGTTTAGCACAGACACACACACACACATGCACACACGCCCCCCCATAGTTCATCCAGAGGACATATCAAAACTATAGTAAAGCACCCGAAAGACCCTGAAGACGTGTTTGGGGAACACATTGTACATGATAGCTCATTTCCTATCGGCAGATGAACTTCTATGCTTGGGGCAAGTGAGTAAGTGATGAGGGTGCAGCAGGTCAAGAGAGACCAGGGATAAAGGGAGCAGTCAGCAGCTTTCAGTGCTCTTGCAGCCTCAAACTCATGAAACCCTGTTGGTGGACAGAGGAGAGTGACCTGGAGCTTGGATAAAAATGACAACATTTTCAATAAAGCTATGAAGTTGTAATATCTGGTCTTCAAATCTATGCTTGCATAATGCAAGAGTAACAACAGATCTCTAGGATGCTTTCTCTACTGACACATTTCAAGGCTGAGACTCAGAAGATAAATGACAACCCTGAAGGAAATTACTTGAGAGAATTCTAAGAGGCTGAAGGGAAGCTATCAACACTCTGATGACAATGGTGCTCTGAATAAGAGAGAGGATGCCTTTGTTTTTACACCTCAGTCTTTTCCTGACTATGGTTAGTAAACGTGTAAGGTTGTTTTTTTCCTGATAAGAGGCTTTTTTCATTTTGCCTGCACTAAAAGCAAGACACATTGTGTCTGACCTTTATCCCATTTAATTGACTGCCTCCCCCACATATCCAAAGTTGAATTCATGATCTTGCTTCCCTAATTTGGATCTTCCCAAATATTCTTTCTTACACGGAAAGGAAGCTCCACCCACAAAGTTCAAGCTAGAAATCTGGGAATTGAACTTATAACTTCTCTTTTCCCAACATCCCATAACCAGCTTATTATAAAATCTGGCCGATTTTACTTTTTTATTTTTTATTTTTTGAGACAGGTCTCGCTATGTTGCCCAGGCTGCTCTCAAACATCTTGACTCAAGCGGTCGTCTCACCTCGGCTTCCCAAAGCGCTGGGATTACAGGCATGAAACACCATGCCCGGCTAATTTTTTTTTGATACACAACATGAAGCGTGCTGTTGCTGAGAGGTAAGAGTTAATTTATCCAAACTAGATTCCCCAGGGTCTTCTGCAAAGCTCCCTGAAAGTGGGCTAAGACCTTGAGTTTAAAGCCCTAAAGTTAAGGTACTCCTTCCTGACCAACTACCATCACAAGGCTTGATTTTCAGGCCCTTGTCCTTCCAAAAGAGGGGCCTGTGCTTCCCCAGACAGGAATATTTTAAAGTGGAGAATTCTACTACTTACTTGAGACATCATATATTTGTGAACCTCAGTGCCAAATGACAGGAGAGGTTGATCCTACCTATAACCACAAAATACTGACTAGGACTGAGGCCCAGTTTCCGCCTCATAATATTACTGTTGTTTTTCTGCTCCTGCTTACACACTGCTCCCCTAATCATGCAGCTTCAAAGCCCTGCAGATCAAAGGTAGGGGCTTCTCCTGAAGTCTGGTATCTGGCCTAGCTAAATCTCTGTTGGCTGTTCTAGAATACAAATGCACCTGCTCATGATATTATCTCCATTAGTTAAACTTGGGGTTAAACTTTAACCTTAAAAATGCTGTTCCAGCAGGTTTGGTGTCCTTGTTCACATTGCAGCTAGCAGCTTAAAACTCTTTAGTGGCACCACATCACTCTTAAGATATGCACCAAGATACTTAATGGCCTGCAAGGCCCACCATGACCTGGCTCTGGCCTCTTGTCGCAGGCTTACTTTGCACCACTTGTTCACTGTGTTTCAACTGGCTTTTAGTTTTCAGAAATGCAATTCTTTCTGCCCCAAAACTTTCAAACTGCTGTTCCCTATGCTGGAACGTTCTCTCCCACTCAGCCTTCTGATCTAAGACCAGAAGTCACTTTTTCAAATAAGTTCTCCCAGATTTTCCAGATTACTATGGCTGTCCTGTTATATACCTTATGTCGTTTGGCAACAAAATGTAAAAAAAAAAAAAAAAAAAAAAAGAAAGCCCAAATCAACCAAACTAAAACAGGAGTCTTTTTAAATTTGTCCTTTAGAGCTCTTATTTCTAATTTTAAATTGAATCCTGATGGGAAAGATTCGTGATGGGAAAGACTCATGATATTAACTAATAGTTGCAGAAAAATTTGTTTATAGCAATATAAGAGTTCTTAATATATATATTCACTCCAAAAAAAGACCACTTTGCTTTAAGTTAGTTCTTGCTCCTCTCAGTACACTGTTACACTCACTTTGCATAACATTTTATCCTTCACAACACTTACCATAGGTACAAAAATAATACATGATCATTTAAAAAATTTAGAAACAAATAAAAAGAATAACATCTACAATTTAATCCCTCTATCGTCTATTTAGTTTTTTTGCATTTACTAAAATGCAATTTCTTAGCCACAAAAATATTTGTTAATTCTTCACTGGCAACATGAGGCAGGAAAAAAATGGAAGGAACAAGCAGATAGGACTGTGGACCCAGGTGACAAACGTGAGACAGAAGGTATGCTGCAGAGTCAAAAGAGAGAGCGGAAGAACATAAATTCTTGTTTGGTCATTATGGGGGAAGATAGCAGGCTGAGATATTAAATGATTTTTGTTTGCCCACTTTTAAAGAAAATGTTAAGTAGATTCTCATTTGCTAAATGTCTTTGGAAACAGACAAGAGAAACAGATGAGAACTATTAGATCAAATCGTGGTTATTGTACAAGATGTTCTATACCTAATAGATAAACAAGACGTGGAAGAATTACCGGGACCAGATGGCAGTTCTTATGTCCTGTCATATGTACCATTTTCCTCTCCAAAATAGAGATGAAGCACAAAAATGTGTCTGGGTTTAGTTTAATTGCAAGTGGCTGGGGAAAGAATAAATAAGTCAATTTCTGAGGCTGCCATCTTGTACCACTATTGCATTTGGAAATAAAGACCCAATAGAAATGTCATCTCATATCAAAACCTTCTATAACTTTCATAACCACAAAATTCAGTCCAAAAACAAAATAAAGTATTCCCACACAGAATCAATACTTAATTATATAATAATCAAAATAAGGTAAGTATTTGCAGTATATTTGCAATTAGATATAATGCCAATTTACAATATAAACACAGAGTAAATTTGTACTTTTTTTCTTCATTTTTGAGATTATTCAATTCTAGTTCTGATATTTCCAGCCAGAGGGGATCTAGACAGCTGGTTGAGTGAGTCATTCCAAACATTCTGAGAAACAGCCTGAGATTCATTTGCTCTTTGCTTATGGGGATATATTAATGAATCTTCAATCTTGCTCTCACTGTCCCCAATGGCCATAATGCATTTGTAGAAAAATCAGGTTTACATAGCAGAAAGGCTTCTGTCAATAGTATTAAACCTGCTGTTATTTATCTTCCTAGTCTTGGAATATTGAAGGAAGGGACAAAGAAGAAAAAAAGTAAAGAAGGTTACACTTGATTAACAATAAAATATAGGATTCTCCTTCAGTTTTCTTTGTTTTTGTTTTCTCTTTGTAGTTGTTATTAACAACTGTGAGGTTGAATCCTAATGAGGAAGGCCATGATATCAGCCAACTGTTCTGGAAAGATGTGGTCATGATAATTGAAGTAATCTGGACACACATATTCACTCTTAAAAAATGGCAACTGTTTTCTTTAACTTAATTATGTCTTCTCTTAAGAGATTGTATGCTGCCTTTTTGCTTTGGTATAGCTGGCTACTCTGAATCATTTCTTAATATTAAGATTATTATCTGAAATAACACTAGACAGCAGATGTCTTGATTGAAACATACAAACAAAAGATTGGGAGGCAGACAGAAGCAGGACTTCTAAAGCAGATCATACCTTGCCCAGTGCTTAATCAAAAATAGCTACTGTTTTTATTTGGCCTGTGAGTGATTTTATGATTTACTAGGGTTTGCGTTGTGAAACAGTAAACACTGTAAGATGAAAACTTGAGGGAGAAGAGCAGAAATAGTGAGTAAGCCTGGGAGGGTGAAAGCTCAAGAACAAGATTGGGAGAGTGCAGGGGAAGCTCTTACATTGTATTCTATCATATTGTTCTGTGAACTGTGCCCCCGAAGTTGTGCAACGCAGAAACTACAGACAAGGGGATTTCCCTTGGAGTCTTCACCATTCTATTTATCAAGAGCCAAGGAGAGCAAACAGATTTGGTGAGGAGTCCAGAGACAGTAGCATCTTCTTTTCTCTTTTGTCTTTGGCTTGATGAAAGAACATGCTGAACTAGGGGTACACATATTGTGTGACCTAAGGGAAAAAGGGAGGAAAATCCAAGCTAAAAATCAATACAGTCCCACCCTATCCAGATCACTCTTAGTGAAATTCGTAAACACTTTCCTTGGTAGTGACATTTATTCTAATTACAATTAAATGATGTTATGATGCTAAGAAAAACTTTCTTCCGGTAAATTTAAAGCCCCACTGCTTAATGTCTGTTTTGGGGAAGTTACAGTGATAGTGCTGGGGTGGGAGAGAAATAGTGGAAAGACATAGAAACACTACATGTATCCACTTCGCCTTGTGATTATGAACAAGCTTCTGAAGGCACAATGATCATACTACCTTCATTCAGTTTTATTTCTGCAAGTTCTCTTCTGTCTCTTCTATTTTATTCCCTCTGTCATTGCATTTTTTTTTTTTTTTTTAGACAGAGTCTCGCTCTGTCGCCCAGCAGGCTGGAGTGCAGTGGCCGGATCTCGGCTCACTGCAAACTCTGCCTCCCAGGTTCACGCCATTCTCCTGCCTCAGCCTCCCGAGTAGCTGGGACTACAGGCGCCCGCCACCTCGCCCAGCTAGATTTTTGTATTTTTTAGTAGAGCTGGGGTTTCACCGTGTTAGCCAGGATGGTCTCGATCTCCTGACCTCGTGATCTGCCCGTCTCGGCCTCCCAAAGTGCTGGGCCTTTTTTTTTTTTTTTTCCCTGTCCTTCTTTAAACAAAACAAAACAGGCTGTGTCTTGCTCTGTTGCCTTGGCTAGAATGTAGTGGCATGATCATAGCTCACTGCAGCCTTGACCTCCAAGGCTTAAGCGGTCTTCTCGCTTCAGCCTCCCGAGGAGCTGGGATTATAGGTGTAAGCCACTGTGCCAGGCCTTGCTGTCCTTTTTGAATTGGGGCAAAATCATCTCACTTTTCCAGTCCTCAAATCTTCTTCCACAATGTTGCCTTTGTTATTGTCCTAAAATGAAGGTTAGATAGCTACAGCCACCATCAAATACCTCAATGCCTCCACTCTGTTTATGGACACAAGTGCAAATTACTTCACTATTGCAGTCAAGACTCCAATGACTGGTTTCCCTTTAGCATGCCTTTCCCAACAGCTCTCCATGACTGCCATGTTTTAAATACATTGAGTCATTTACCATTCTCCAAAACGCACACTGAAAATACTCTGCCGTGACGGTGTCAATCCTTCATTTAGGAATTCCCTTCTTTTTCCATCAAATAGCCAAAGCATCCCTCTATCACTCTTCTATCTTTGAAGCCTTCCTCATGCCAACAGCTGGAATTAAATGCTCTCTGCATGCCTCTTAACAACACCATGACTTACATCTGGGTTGCAGCACTTTTCCATTCTTCATTGTATTGTTGTTTGTCATTGTATGCGAATCAATGTAACTAATTTAAAGTTTCTTGGAATAAGGTTGCTACCTTATTCTTCTCAGTATATCTACAATGTTTTTCATGTAATATTCCCATTGAATAGTAGGTAAAAGACCAGATAATTAGGTAGCAAGAGAAAATTTACATATCAGTTTATTTCACAAAAACTAAATGCAATTGGACATAAGGATCACATATCTTCACGGAGGTAAAATTTCCTCCAAGTTGGGATCATCAATATTTAATATGGGATAAAAAAATTTAAGTTAAATGAAAATCTTCCTAAGATGAACATTCAGGCTTTCACTAAAGACGATGGACTCTTAAGGGCTGTGGGAACCTATTCCAGGGTCCATGCTCATGCCACATGAGCAGTCTTTTGGGGATGACGGCAGTAAATCGTGCAGAGGTTAAGAACATGGGCTCTGGAGCCTGACCTGAGTTTAAAGCCTGCAGTCATCCCTGCCTACCTTTGTGACATTTGGCGTGTTGCTCAACCTCTCTCTGTGGACAATACTACTTACTTTAGGAATTATGGTAAAATACTATATGCATAAATCGCTTTCCATAGGGCTTGACACAGAATAAGAGTTGTCATTTATTAAATAGTTAGTGTTTTTGTTTTGATCTGAGAATGATCATGCCAATCTCAGTAAATTTTTAAGGCTTTTAAATCCTGAATGCATCTTCATTTCAAAACAGTATAATGACTGGAAACACATGATTTCACTTTATCCGTGGTAAGTTTGACCTAAGTACTTTTAAATAAAAGAAATCTATCAACTCTACATGTGGAGGAAGAACAGAAATTCTAGTGCATAAGAAACAGTGGATTCAAGTCTGAATAGTTAAGAGACTTAAAAAGAGGAAATACATAAAAACACACATATGACTATTAAGAATAGACTTTTCAAGCAACATAACAGGAAGATAATTTGACTTGTTCACCAGTTATGTCAGAGAATAAAACATAGAATTGTACTGATTGGGCTCAGTTGTCAATTGCCTTTCCTTCTGACTCAACCGGCAAATTCCATATCAACAATCACTTCTTGAGTATCTGCACTGTGTTCAGAGCTTTAGGCACACACAAAAAAGGAGAATATTCCTACCTAAATCCTACCATCTATTAGAAACACATCTTTGACTTAAAAAAAAAAAAAAAAGCACTCGTTTTTTCAATAAAGTTGTCTTTACTCACAATTCACAATGCTTTAAATAGAAAGCTTCCTCTCTACAAATACGGGATGAAGCTTTGATACATAAATTCATTTTATATGTTTTGATGAAGAAGCAACTTAATTACACTTTCAAAGAAAAGAACTGCAAACACATGACTTCAGTAATTAGGGCTCAAATATTATGAGCCATTTAGAAATAATGCCGCCTTACATTTTCAATGACACTTAAGTAGTTGACTCATTTACATAATTTTTTACATCAATTTTTACATTTAGTCATCATGAATTCCCTGTAAAGCAAGTACATTTACCCTCATTTTATTGATGGGCGGGCTGCTGCTTACAGATAAAGCCATAATATTTGCCAACAAATCACATTTATAACAATTATTTAAACAAGAGAGTCAGGACTGAAAACCTGGTCCGGTGCCTGTGAGGAGGATTCCAGATTTTGGAGTACCACCCCATTGCCTACTGCTTCTAGTTCTGCATCTTAAAACCCAAAATAAAAATAAAGTTTTCCCTGGTAGGGGCTGATTATCCAGAGTTAGATTAGTAGCTATAATATTTCATATGTTCTACTTGTAAGTTTTTCAATAACTCAGAATTTAATATGCTTACTACAACAAGCAAACTCAATATATTTTAAGTTTATGTGACATACAATGCCTTCTATCCCTTGGTAATATCTCAATATTATCTCAGTAGAAGGAATAACAAATCAAGTTGAATCTGTTTTTTGTCAAAGGTTGGATGTTGCTTTTAATGTTTTCTAATATTAGTATATTTATTCCACTCCTGTTTTTTAAACATGGAGTTAAAACATGAAACTAAGAGATTTTTGTCTTCTATGCTAGTTAATAGAAATGTCCAGTTAATAGAATGCTAAGTAAGCCTGGATTTGCCTTATTTGATTCACAACCATTTTTAGAAATATGGGGGTAAAATGATGACCTAAGCAAACTTCCTGGCAATACTGCATTCAAGTTATTCCTTCATGACCTCATTTTGCTTCTAACTTAGAAATCAAGAAAAGAAAAGAAACTTAGAGGCCATGTGGTCTACCCTTTTTTTATATTTGAGGAGAGTTATATGCAAAAAGGAAAAGCAATTTATTAAAGACCTAAGAACAAGTTATTCCAAATTCTTTTGAACTGTTTGAAAGTTGAGGATGGCCCTTTTATTCCAGCCATGTATTTCATATGCTGCACATATAATAGGGTGTGACAGTGGCAGAGATCAACAATACTTTTAAATAGAGAGGGTAGGAAGTTCTCTTTCAGTAGCTGGTATCCTCGGATTAAATGCAACACTTCTTATCTGGCAGTGGTTTGACCTTATCAGTGGGTCTACTTTAAAGGATACGTTCCTTGCAGACAGTTTCAAAACATCCATCAAGGTCCAAACTTTGCATTGTATATAATTTATAGCCTTTTCATTGATTTATGTTTATGATTATTATCTTATTTAAAGGTTTGAAACTTTCGATCATGAAGTGGCTGGTTTTAATGTATTATCTTAACCACTTGATTTTGTAGTTTATTCCTCTAATTTTTCAATCAAACATATTTGACTATGTATTTCAGTCTTCATATATTTGGACAGGAGCACTAAAAGAAAACAAAACTCTGAATAAAATCTCTTTATTCTGATAAAAAAATTTGTTTGAAAAGAACAGTAGCCATTGCCAATATGATGCTTACATTTTACTTTCTGTAAATTACACTTACCAAATTATCTCCATTCACTATTGCAATATAAAAATAAAATTGATTTAAAGAGAAATGAAACATTTTATATTAGTCCTTCCTACTGGGTTGACAAAAGGAGGTGGATACCTATAGCCATTATCAATAGTGGATACAAATACAAAACATGATTAGTTAAGGTCAGGATAGTGTAATCAGGAATTAGATATTTGCATACTTCAAAGACATTACTATATTGAAGTGAATTGGTTTGGTCAAAAAATACATAGACCACTAGGCTTCACTTTAAAAGTAATTATTTACTGTTTGAAAGCCAACACACATCAAAATAACATTTGGAATCTTAAACAGGCTTAATTTTTTAATATATGCAAAGTTTAGAGAATTTTTTATTAAATTGAAAGCAAAGGAAATGCTATGTCAAATGAATCTCTTTATAGTACTGTAGATAGGGAAATCATGTGAACACAGTCATGGAGCATTTCAATCAAAGGTTTAAATTTAATTCATTTCTGTGTAGCATCCTTCAAATACTGTTTTCCAGTGAAATATAATGTAATGAGATAAAGCTTTTATGAGATTGAGTGAAACTTACTCAAGCATCAAGACAGAAGGGACTCAAGCCACTGGGTTCTGAGTTATAATCAACAATGTTGTCATTTCAAGCGGTAAGATATAAATAAATTACTTGTACACAATTATAGCAGAGGAGAAAGTCAAGATGAATTACAGGAATTGGACGAATAGGGATAAGACTTTATTTGAAATTAAGTGAATAAACTAGATATACCCAAATTCAATTAGGTCTTAATTGGAAACATACTTAAAGGTATAAAAACAAAATAAATTAAAAGTTGCAGAACTAGTACACTGAAAATTTCAGAAAATTATGTAAAGTATGATTTTTCTTTGACTAGGAAGATCTAACAGTATCTAATTAATTGATTAATGGATGCATCCCTTGTCATTCCATCACGAAGTGCCTGTTAGGTGCCAGCACTGTTTTGGCAAAGAGTGGGAGTCCAAAGCAGAGCCGTGAGCAAATGTCATGTCTTTATGAAGCTTACATTCTACTAAGGAAAACAAATAAATAATTCATGAGAAAAATTCAAATTCGTTTCACTATGATTAAGGAGACAAAATATGGCAGATATATTACTAACTGGCGGAAGAGACTCTGAAGAGAAGTTTTACCTGAGTTATGATAGTCAGTGATTTACACCTAATTAGTAATAAAAATAGAATCCTTAAGTTACTTTTGTGTATGCAGTGAAGAATTTAGAGACAGAGAAAAAGGAATAAATATCGTAAATGGAATATTCACGTTAGTAGGCAGACTAAGAGTACATGAAAATTCTATCAACGAAGGGTAAGAATGATTCCCCTGTTTTCATTGCACCCAAGAGTTCAGATGTGCTCAGAATGGAAGTGGACAGTATTATTGAATTGCAGAAAGAATCCATATGAGCTCCGATAAATCCTTACATATTCTTGCTGAGTAGACCTGCACAAGTTTTCTTCGCACTTCTCTTTATTTTTCACACAGACCTTGGGTTTATATGCTCTCTCAACAAAATTTCATTTGTACCTTTATGGGATATTGCTTCTTCTTCAACATGGATTTTGCATTTCTCCATTTTCCAGGGTAAATGTCACTTCCAACCCCCGAACTCTGACCAAAGTAGCCCATCACAGGGAGAAGAAAATGAATCGAGAAGATAATGATTGTGATTTCTCTAAGGACGTCTTCATTCCTGTGTGAGTGATCTTTTTAGGTTAAAAAAGCACACTTGGCTAGGAAAAAGTACAGGTAAGAAAATACGGAGTACATAAAATGAGGGCTTCAGCAACTGGGCCGGATTTCCACGTTTCCCCCTGAAAACAAATGTGAGCAGAGAGCACAAGCGATTATCATGAAAAGTCGTAGGGCTGTGCTTTTCTACTGGAAAGAATTGAAACGAGGACTACCTTTATTCGCTCTCAGGATTTCTCTGGGAAATCTGCCGCCAAGACTTCTGGCTCTTTTATAATTTTATGTTTTTGTTTCCATGATTGGATATTACCTGGAGGCAAGGAAGGCTCATAAGGGGAACTGGTGAGTCCTATACGGTAACATTCCCCTTGTGAGAGCAGAATCAAGGAATACTGGCATTTTAAAACAAAGACTAATAATAATAATGTAGCATGGCAATCCCAGCACTTTGGGAGGTCGAGGCAGGCGGATCATGAAGTCAGGAGATCGAGACCATCCTGGCTAACACGGTGAAACCCCGTCTCTACTGAAAGAAAACGAAAAACTAGCCGGGCGAGGTGGCGGGCGCCTGTAGTCCCAGCTACTCGGGAGGCTGAGGCAGGCGGATCATGAAGTCAGGAGATCGAGACCATCCTGGCTAACACGGTGAAACCCCGTCTCTACTGAAAGAAAAAAAAAAAAAATTAGCCGGACATGGTGGCGGGTGCCTGCAGTCCCAGCTACTTGGGAGGCTGAGGCAGGAGAAT
>NW_012115044.1:4333908-4346470 GCF_000951035.1 Colobus angolensis palliatus
AAAAAAAAAAAAAAAAAAAAAAAAAAAAAAAAAAAAATACCATGGCAAATCTCAAAATCTAATCTAATCTCAACATCTGCCAAATTAAAAACAAAAAGATCTGGCCTTTTGTGTGTCAGTAAACATGTAAGAACTCTGTTCTCAACTATGCTACGGCGGCAGTGGCACAAAGACAGCATACAGGAATGAGGAGTGACAGTCGAGTCTACTAAGGTTGAACTAAGAGAAAAGAGCTGAAGGTAAGAAAACAAGCTCTTGATTGAGGGATAAAGGTGAATCAAGAAAGCAAATTGGTTTTGTTTAGCTAAGAAGATTAATGAGATAAAGTCGGGAAGATCTTATAGTTTTATAAGTACATTAAGTAATTCTTATGTTAGAGATCAAAAAAGCAGTATAGCAGTACAAGCAAATGAGCCTGACAGGCAGTTCTCTGGAGAAAAATAAGAGCTGTGCGTATTGCAGTGATGATAGAGGAATTTAAAAAGTGCATTCAGTCTCCCAGTATCGAATTGAGCTCACCAGGTACAGTTTGTACTGGCATTCCACTATTTGTCAGTATCTGTTAATGACATTCTAGAAAAGACCCACTTTTTTGTAACATTTTCCTGGCTAGAAAAAGTGTTTGAACCATTTTAATGACTATATTTTTGAAGCCACTGCTACAGTCAGAAAACTATCCACCAAGAGTAATGTAGCTAGGCTACAGAAATCTGTTTTGGGGATGTATTAAGCAATACACAGTTCCTCTTGGATATGTTCAAGATAATTAGAATTTTTTTTCTCATTTATTTCCAACTCAGTCCTTATAATAAACTATGTAGCTGCTACTGATTCCATAATCTAAGCCAAATTCTTAATTGAAAAGTAATTAACTTGCCCTAAATGATACTTAAGCTTAGGGTCCCTACATTAAGAGGCGGGTGTTGCCCTGTCCCTGTGGATCTTTTGAAACACATGTAGCCTTATTTACTGGAAGAAAGAAGGTATTTTTAAACTCCTCCCAGTGACTTTAGTTTGCTTCTCTATCATGGCCACATCCATCCCATTTCTCTGAAACACAGAATCTAAGTGAAAAGGGTGTGTACCCCATGCACATTTCAGCCTCAAGGCCAGTGTCTTAGCATTCCACTCCCTTCTCCTAATGAGACTGCCACTCACAAATGCCTCTTATGTAGAAATTTGTGAGACACCATTTGGTTAAGTAACATTAGGAATGACAAGTTAAAATTCTGTTCAGAACCTCCTGCTCCAGGAATACATTTTATGGTGATAAAATCATAGAGAATTTTATGGTCACAAAAATGAAGACAAATACACGAAATAAATTTTACTTACTACAAGGGTGTTATTTATGCTAAAGAAAAAGATTTCTTCAGTGTCTAACCCTCTTTACAACCTTCTTCTCTTTGTATAATGTGTGAACGTGTAGTGGGCTCATTTTAACTGCTTTTCAGAAACTGAATATCACTTAGTAGTAAGAAAAAAACACAGTATCAATTCCACCAAAGAGAAAAACAGAAAATACAAGGAAAATAACTCAAGTGAAGAGCTGAAGGAATGGGAGGTATTTCTGTCTCTCCGTAATCTTGCTTGCTTGCTTCCCACCAAGGCAACTGAAGAAACCTGCCAGACATTTCACTGCAAAGGGAAATTTTCAAGATGAGGAGTTACTTCAAATTGACATGAGACTGTTTTATCTGTCAGTCAAGGCATGAGGTGAACAGTGAAATAGCAACAATGTCACTGAAATTATATTCCTTTGCTCCAAGAACATAAATAGTTTATTTCTTTTTCTTAAATTATTTTCTTATATAGATACCTTCCTAGGGATATAATTGTATATTTTTCTAGTTACTCCCAGGTCACAATAAATACCCAAATCTTCCATGATTCATTGACAAGCTCTTTCCTAATTCAAAAGAAAAGTACTGCAGTTAAAGGTGACAGTTTGTATCACATGCAGTGAGCAAGTGCAACAACTTTTTAACCATCTCTGGGTGATGTGACAGAAGGAATGTTTGTAGTAAAGGAAAGAGGAAAAGCTTCCATTTTAAACCTGATGAACTTTATATTGTATGAAGCTGATTCAGGGTCACTTGGGCTTCTCGTAGCTGAGATAAAAACTGGGCTTTATTACACATATGTGAATAAATGAAGAAGAGTGTGTACAAATGTCTGTTGACTCTATAACAATATTATGACTCAGGAAAAGGAAAAATCTATATGCAAAAAGGAACTCAAAGCTAGAGAAAAGTGAAATATTTATCATAACAATATTGAAGGCACAAGGTAATTTCACATATGCCTATGAACGAGCTGCTTCAAAGAGTGTATCTAAACCATGCATCAGAAGATGACAGAGGGATTGAAAGGAATAAAATCTATAAAAGCATTAAAGATAGCATAATCAACCAAAAGATTCACTTCCTTTGATTTGTTTTCCCTGAGATAGGAAAAGATCATCATCATGCTTGCCATTTCTTGAACACTTCTTGTATGCAAAGCAGTGTGCTAGTGAACACCATTTATTACTCTCTCCAAAGGAAATAAGACACCTTTTTCCCAGCTTTCACAGACTAGCTTTAGTAGGGTTGTCAGGACAAAGTCAAAGTCATCATAGGAAATACTTAAGTGAAGTAAGTCAATATATGGTTGATTCCTGTGCATTTGTGTGAAATGGGATGAAGTTTGCCCATCCATATTGCCTCTAGAGGTGACAATTATGCCTGCCTCATCCACAAAAAAGGAAACAAAACACAGTCTCATAAATCTATTAATTAAATATATGTTTTATGATATCTGCTGTGTATTTAACTTGTGTAAAACCTATTCCAGTCTTCAAGACTTTATATCCAATTGAGAAGAAAAACTCAAAGATCAATTAAATGGCAAACCAAAACAAGTAGGTACCTACTCAATGTTGAAAGGAGTTTAGTGCTATTGGCTTTGAGAGGGAGGCTCTATCTTTGGGGGTGTGGGTGAAAGTCTAAGTAAGATTACAGTACTCTCTCATCCACTGGGTGCTTTTAACATCTACTCTTTGGAAGATTTTGAGCTTTATGGGGTACAGATTGGCTTTTATTATAATGAGAACCCTTTCCAAAAAAGAATGAAATATTTGTTATACTATTATAGTATTAAAGCTATGAGGCAGTTTCACATATGCCCAGGGACAAGTTGCTTCAAAGTGGGAAAAAAGAAACAGGAGTGGATGAGAATATTTGTTGTCAGCAAAGAGACAAGGACGATTTAGTAAAGAATACATAATAATGGGGTTCTGCTATGTACTTAGAACCTATGCTATTGCTCCTCAAGATGACCCTTCTCACTGGCCATCACGGTCTCTTCCATATTCCCCCATGTGTTGTCACCATCATGTTTTTACTCCTATGGCTACTTTCCCACCTTAAATCACGGTCATTCACCATTTTTCCTTGGGGACTTTCTGTAAGAAACTTGAATGTGCCCATTTTTCCTTAATACTGCATCTTCCATTAGCAATTTCTGCTGCAATATATTACCCTTGAATTACTTGAATCGTTCTAGTTTCTTTTCCCCAAACATACTGCGATTAGTGAAGGATAGAGAACCAGTCTACCTCATGGTATCCCCACAAAACTTGATTCAGTGCCAGTACGCAAAGGAAACATATAAACTGATTGAATAGATGATAACTGAACAGAAATTGGCAAAAGAAATGTTTGCCCCAAATTCCTTCAAGATTACTAAAGCTGTAATATATCATACATAGTTGTATCTTTACCAGAAATTCAAATTAAGATTGCAGCTGTTAAACTCTGAGCCACCTTTTGGGCTTTTTCCTAAACCATTGAAATTTCCATAGGGATCTACAGCAAAACAGAAAACTCAACCTCCATGCCTCGTTTTCAATCAGTATGAGCACTATATGGCTTTGCTGGAGGAACCCTATTCCTTTTGGCTTTTTTATTTTTATGTGGGGGTTAATAATTTTAATATACACAGAAAGAATAGTTCAGCAAAGGGCAATAAAAAGGGTGGGAAAAGATGGCATTTTAATTATATGCCCAGAAGAGGAAGCAAAGCAATGGAACATTTTAATTTCAATTGTTAATTCTCTGATAAGATTAAGAGTTTTTTAAATTGGATAGTTTAAAAAAAAATACAAAAGAACTTCTCTAGAATACAAGCTATTATGTCTGTATGGTCTATAAGTGTCAATGATGAGTGTGTAAAGGTAAATAAGAGCATTACTGTCCTTAACTTGTAAAATTGATTGTGAACTTCATTACTAAACCCTGACTCTCATATCTTATTACTATTTGTGCTCATTTTTTACTTTTTCTTTTTCCTTAACCTTTAGGCCATCTACCTCCCTTGCTAAATTTAAAAATCCTTTTCTTAAAAGTCTCAATATTGTGAGGTGGAGGCCTATTATAAGCAAATGGAGAGGACAAGCTAACAAAAGGAATGAGGTGCTTCCAGTTCATCGAGAAATACATGCAACGGCTCTTTGCAAAGTATCTATACAACACTCTGTACACGCATTTACCATAAATGCAATCATAATGTCTTAATAACTTCTTAGCTAATATTATTTTTAATTTGTTAGATATTTCAGTTATTTTCACAACCATTTTAAGAATGGGGAGTATTTCTAGATAGTGTGGTAAACACTGTTTTACAATCACCTTAGCTTCCCATAAAGGGTATTCAAAAGAGGGGGAAGGGATTAAGTATCTTAATACATACAGGATTAAAATGGCTTACATTTGAATTAAATGTCATACACGCATACACTACACACAGCCACAATGTGGAATGTGACGGATTTCAGATGGAAAGTGTCTAAAGTGACATCAAATCCCTTCACCTCCTGTTTTGCCTCCATTCCTCTCTTGAATGTGCATGGAAGACATGTTTCAGCATTTCACATCAGGGCACCCACTACTTCCAAATCAATGCCATCTAGATGCTGTTAACCACCAAGTAATTTCCATCCAATATGTAATCCAAATTCTCTTTTCAAAACTCATTTCACTGTACAGTTCAACCTGTAGCCTTTTAATGTCAGTAAATTATTTCTTCCTCCAATAGGCATTTATGGCTTTGTAACATATATACACATACCCTCCTGTATAGACATAATTCTTTCAAACTTTTCCCATAAGTCAGCTTCTTTTCCCTAATCAATTGTGAAACTCTCCTTTGGACTCCTTCCAATCTGTCTACTTATTTTTGGTAGTCAGACAAACCAAACGGAAAAGGGCATTCTACAATAGGTCTCATGAATGTCATTGAGAGTGGAACTGTCACCCTCTATTCCTTGACGAAATGCTCTAAATAGACTGCATTCAAAAATAACATTAGTCTTTTGGGTGTCACATCACACTAAAAATGTGCAGTCTTTTCCTGTTTTTAGTCTCCTGTCTCCAGATGTCTCCCCATTATTTCTGGAATATGTCCTCATCCGTTCAAAGATTAAGAGAGTATGATTTTTCAATGTTCCCCATAAGCATTACTAAGTTGTCCTCTTAAGTTTTAATTCCCCTCTCCTCCCCTCCCCTTCTCTTCCCTTCCCTTCTTGCTTGCTTGACAGGGTCTCACTCTGTCACCCAGACTGAAGTGCAGTGGCACGATTATAGCCGATTACAGCCTCGAACTCCTGTATTCAAATGATCCTCCTGCCTCAGCCTTCTGTGTAGCTAGGACTACAGGTGTTTGTCACCACACTGAGCTAATTTTTGTTTTTAATATTTTGCAGAGACAGGGTCTTGCTGTGTTGCACAGGCTGGTCTTAAACTCCTGTGCTCAAGTAATCCTCCTGCCTCAGCCTCTGAAAGTGCTGGGATTACCAGTGTGAACCGCTGCACCTGGTGTAAATCGTGTTTTCTTTTACATAATTCCTTAATCTCTTTGTGATTTTTCTCAACACCTGTGTGCATGCACCTCAGAGCATTCCCCAGGGACTTTTCCACAAATGCACCTATTTCTTACTATCTCCATTGCTTACATATTTTTGCCAAGAATTCAACATTTTTCTTTGATCTTTTGTGGTTTAGTTCAATGAGTATCTATCAGATTCCTACAATGGCATTTACTGTATGAAACGCTGGAGACATAGCAAAGAATACTTGATTCCCATAGGAGAAACAATCACACAAATATAATTTGAATATCACTTCAGTGCTTTGTGGACATTCTCAGCATAGTTCCTCTTTGGCTTGCTTATAACCTAAAAAGCACCATACTTTTTTACCTTTATTGTCCCCACACTGGCTTTATGACTGTCTTTGAATGACACAGTTAATGCATCTTTGTTTCTATGCCTGGAAACAAGCAATTAAGTCACCCAAACAGGACTTGTAGGAGGTATTACAGCCTACAGACTACAGCCTGGGTCAGCATTGCTAGGTGTGAGAACAGTACACTGGTTTTAGGTAAGCAAGTCTGCTTCCAGAACACTCTGGAGAAATAGAACCTTCCTCTAGGAACTCCAACCAGACTTGTGTGCAATTCTTATTTTTACCATTTTTCCTGTTTCAATTTGCCCATTTTCTGTTTCATCTTTGCTTGTTTCACATTTAAATTTAAAATTGTCACCTCATTGTATTTTTTAAAAAATTCTTTTTTGGAAAGACAGTTTCATAGAAAAGAAATAAAAACATTACAGGAGAGGAAACTTGAGTTTCTATCCAGGTCCTGGCATTCCTGTCCATCAGAGCATTATTCTCAATGAGCCTTGTCTTTGCTTTGAAAACACCAGGGTGCAAATGTAGCTAAAAAAAAAAAAAAAAAAAAAAATCACCCAACCTCTTCATGTCTCACTTTCTTTGTTTGGAAAATGGCAATAATAATAGTGTTTCTGTCGGGGTTTGTTGTGAAGATTAAAGGTGTGATAGAGAGCTTTGCTGAGCACCTGGCCCACATCAAATGTTCCATAAATATCATCTGTTAGTATTTTGCTGCATTTACTCTTTTTGGTGATTGTTTCAGCTTGATTTGCTAGCATGAGAGTGGCACCTCTGAAAGGTAAGCAAAGCTCTTTTCACTGTCTTTCAAATACAAGTTTATTAACGTGTACCTATCAATCACCATGGCGAGCAAACTTCATATTAAAGTTTTCAGGGCTTCAGTGACCTTGTTTACCAAGTGTGAATTTCCCAGTTTCTTCTCTCTAGAATCAGGAAAACAGTGAATAGCAGGTAGAGAGGTGCTGCTTTGGGCAGAGGAGCTCACTTTGTTTGAGCTACTTCCAGTGCTTTCTGCCCCCTCTCTGACCTCCTTTCCCCTACCACTATGCTCCTTTGGCCCATTGCCCAAGGCTTCTCTCTCCTTTACCAGTTTTTTACTTCTATCTTCTCCTCAAACCTAGAGGCATAAATGCCAATAAACTTTGCATTTCAGAGTTGACATCAGCTGATAAATGTTATACTGCAGTTTTCTCTAACCTAGATTGAAAACCTCTAAATCAGAGACTGTGCTGTCACACACTGCCTGTCCTGCACCATGTAAATCATTGACAGATAAATCATCATAACGATACTGCCAACTAACCCCGTGTAGCACTGCCTGGCCCTCCTTCTTTCAAACTGTGTCCATTTTGTCTCAATCAGCTTCTAATCCCATGCTAATATTTAAATGAAAATGAATTAATTTAAAAATTATAAACCTTGCAACATAGCCTACTTAATTCTAAAATAGAGGCATAATAGTTCTTATAGTTGTATCTACAGGAACTAATTTCCAAAGAAATTATCCAGCATGTTTAGACCGGTTTGATAAAATTGTTGTCTTTTGTCATTCATGTTCTTATCACATCAAAGATAAATTTATACTTGGCATGGTCCACCCTTTCACCTATTCACCTATTCACCAAATGTTAATATTCACTGGATGTTAATAACTGGTATTAAGTCTCCTATCCTCTGGTCTCTTGGATTTATTACCATAACTCCCTCTTCTGACTTGTGATGTCTTAATTTAAGCACTTCCCTACAGTCTACAAATAGCTTATGTTATACACTATTGTCACATTTCCCATAACTTTTGAATATTCTATATTTTGATATTTAAGAAGCTATTGCCTCTGGCACCTTTTGTTTGTTTTTATTTTTTTTTAGTCAAAGCTAACTTACAGTTATTCAGGCATATTAATATTTACCTGTCAGGTATTTTGACAGGTAAATATTTGTATGTAGTACTGTCATCCACAAACTATAACATATTAATAAAATATTTACCAGAGATGAATTTTTATATACCACCAAAATATTTACCTGACAACAATTTCATAGTTCAACAATTTCTTGGAGAATTGACTTTTACCTGGAAATTTTAGCCAATTAGCATGTTTGTAGAAATCATTTCTTATTCAGTTAACTTAATTATAGAGATATGTTCACTGCTGTGAGATAGAAGTGCATTAGCATTCAGTGATTAGCTGGTTGTTTGACTCTTTTTTAACAAACAAGAGAGAAGAAACAGCATATGATCTAAATATCTTGTTCTTTTGTAAAATACCAAATGATGACCTTGGAGAACAAGATCTCAAAATAAACTTCTAAGTAAGTTGTGTAAGCATTTGTTAAGGTCTTTCTGAAACCTTTCAGGAATGGAAGGAAAATAATTTTGCACCAAAATTTATCAATAGAAATAAAAATTATTGGTATTTATTTTTTAAACTATTGCAAACGAAGAATATATTCAGCCTAGGAAATAAGTCCAGAGCTTGTCGTGGTCTTGTCACATGTAGGTATTTAAGAAACATCTTTCGTTTGAATATTGGAGGAGAGGAGTTCATACAGCAGAAAGTAAACACCTGGGGAAAATGGCAATATTAACGACAACTAATATTCATTTAATTAATTCTGTGCACCAGGGAAGTTAAGTGCTTCATATATATTATTCCATTTAATCCTTACCATGACTCTAAGAGGAGGTGATATCGTTTAGTTTACAGATGAGGAAATGGGTTCACATGGATTTGTTAATTCCCAGAGCTAGAAAGTTGCAGAGCTGGAATTTTAGCCCAAGCACTCTTGACTCGCAAACCAGCACTCCCCACCACTCTGTTTTCTTTCTCTCAAGACCACCAAGAATCTATCTAGCAGATGGAGGAAATGTAAGGCAGAATTTGGTCAAGAGGTTTCGTAATAGGTACAAAATATTTGTGGCAAAAATGAAGCCTGGTATTTGCCAACCAGGTTCTCAAGTTCTCAAAGTCTTTTTACAGTTATTTTTCATCTTAATTTTTGAGGCCAGAATATCTCTTAATCCAAATGTTCAAATGAACAGTCTCAAGGGGAAAAGAGGAATTACATGCCTGACAGCAACTGCCACAAGTTGTGCGTAAATAGTTTAGGTGAATCAACAGCTACAATTCAGGGGAAAAAATATATGACATGTTCTAAAGCAATTATTTAGAAATGAAAATGTTAAGTAGAGTCAAAATTCATTCCTAATTTAAGCCATTGTAGGTGGCTACAAAAGTTATCTACAGCTATTTTCTAAACCACTCTGCAAATAAAATGAAAATAGTGAACCTTGAGTTTCACTGAAAACTTGGGCTGAAAAAGTACAAAATACAGACACCAATCTCCTTCCAGTGGCTTCTATTTAAGTCAAACTTGCTAGGGAATTTTGAGTCCTATTATCAACAAGATGAAGTCTTTTACAAAACTATGATCTGAATAATTAGAGGACATCAGGTAAAAATCTCATGTCCATCTTAAACTTTGGATGAATAACATTAGGTACATGTCTGTTGCTGATTGCCTCTAACCTCTAATCCATAGGTACACTGAGACCTGACGTTAGGACAATGTCCAGGAAAGTGCTATCCTGTGCAGAGAGCAAACCCGATCTTGATGATGCTCCCTTGGCAGAAGCTAGGGGCAGATCCCGCTCACTTCCACACTGACTCTGAATGTCTGGCTCCAATTATGTTGGCAATGTGGACATAAAAAACTCTATGTAAGCTGGAAAGCGTGCTGGAAACTAACCAAGGTTTAGCCAAGAGTGAAAGTATTTTTATCCTAGCCTTATGATGCAAATAACTCTCCTTAATAGTGCAGACTTAGAATTAGGCTGCCAATCTAAAGAGTCTTTCATTTAGTTTTAATGATGCATCCCATTTTCTTCTGCAGCTTAAGCTACTTGACATAATTTTCTAAATTCCATGACCTACAGTACCAGCATTATACTTGGCAGTTTTTGGGTGCTCAATAAATTACGTGCTATTATCAATATTCTAGAAGTTTGATACTGTGTTCCACATGGTGACATATTTTTTTCCTGGAGTGTGGGGGAAATCTGGAGCAGTAATTACATGCAGTATTGTAGTAGTCTGATAATAGTCATACAAATCAAAAACTATTCTGCCAAATTTTTCTGTTTCAGCCTATGTAGAATTCTAATTATGACAAACTTTTTAATCTCTGGAGGGGCAATATGTGTATGTGTCTCTGCATATATAAAGAGTCCAGAGAGCCAAAGTCCTTGAAATATTTAACATCTGTTCAGAAAACATTTCAAGGGTATTTAAGTTTAAAGTTACCAATATGATTTCATATATACCATAAAAGTTTCAGACTTAACATTTGCTTAACAATTTTGAGCTGACCATCAGCTGTCTGTCAATATAAGACCAGTCTACTAGCAATTGCTACCAAGGACAATAATATTATCAAAGAAAGTGAAGGAGAATGTGGCTAGGCAGTCGGTGTCCAGGAAGAAGTGTGATAAGGGCATTTAATGGAAAGCCATGGGAGGACAGAGAGGGGAGAAGCTGTAATTGGTAGAGAAAATGGAAAGTAGTGATGCACTTGAGAACAGAAATACAGTGAGTAGTAGAGATTTGTATCAGAAGTACAGAATGGAGGTGGAGGTGGATAGGAGAGCCTTGTTATTTCACATATTTGGAGATGGATTCACAAAGAGAGTAGTGACTGCCTTTGTAATGTAAGCTATTTCTCTTACTGCAACAAGGAAACCTCTGTCTCCATTTCCTTTGCACCTGACCTGCCACTTCCATTGTCTTCCACGTAATGTCACCTTCATCTCTAGACCTTGTCTGTGTCTGGCAAAGGCTGAAAGGCACTCGTCCTGGACTCCTGCAAATATGTCATCTAATGAAGACATCTATTAATATGGGCACATTACAGCTCGCCATCTGGCTCTGCCTCTTGGACCCCTCTCCTCTCTATAGATCTGCACACACAGAGCACGCTGTGCCTAATCAATTATTTATCCATTTCCCTCACTGCCGCTAACAGACTAAGCCTCTGCTTTCTGCTGCAAGGCTGCTGAGGGCTGATGGCATTCATTTCAAGCCTAAGAACATATTTTTTTCTATCAAAACCAAACATAAAGTCCTTGTATTTCCCTTGTTCTGTCCTTGTCTCTGTTCCTCTTCTTGCTTATATCATGGAAGGTGGAATAGTACAGTATTCCACAGTACAGGTTCTGAAAACAGACCCTCTGGGTTTTAACCCCAACTTTTCCTCCAACTTGTGATCCTAGCAAATTGGTTAACTTGTTTTCTGTTTTGTTTTGTTTTTTGTTTTGGTTTCCTTACCTCTGAAATCTGGATAATAGGATCCATTACTATTATAATGGGCTCGTTTTGAGTGTTAAATAAATAGCTACATATATAAGGTGCTTACACTCAGACCCGACCCAGAGTATGCACTAAGATATTCTTTTGTTGTTATTATTTTTCCTTTTTACCTGCCTAAACACATTTCTCTGCTCATTCATCTTCATGTTCATCTCCACTTCTTTGAGTTTCTATAACAAAAATAGCCTCCATCTCCTTCACATTATTCTTTCCACACTTTTCAGCCTTTCTCTTTTAGACAGTAATAATATGTTGTTTCTCTAATTTGCTCTTACTTCTTTCCCTATGTTCCTTTTCAACTTTACTCTTTCTTGCTCACTCTCGTCTTAACTCTCTGATATTTTTCCTTTCTATCTCTTTTTATCACTTCAAACACTTCTTCAGGCACAAACCAAGGACGAGCTAATTTACCACAGTGAATGTACTTTTCTTAATATCTGGTAGCGTCAAGGTGTTTTGGAAAATATAAGGACTTGGCCTGGCGTGGTGGCTCATACCTATAATCCCAGCACTTTGGGAGGCTGAGGCAGGTGGATCATGAGGTCAGGAGTTCAAGACCAGTCTGGCCAACATAATGAACCCTTGTCTCTACTAAAAATACAAAAAATTATCCAGGCATGGCGGTGGGTGCCTGTAGTCCCAGCTACTTGGGAGGCTGAGGCAGGAGTATTGCTTGATCCCGGAAGGCAGAGGTTGCAGTGAGCCGAGATTATGCCACTGCACTCCAGCCTGGGTGACAGAGTGACTCTGTCTGAAAGAAAGAAAGAAAGAAAGAAAGAAAGAAAGAAAGAGAGAAAGAGAGAAAGAGAGAAAGAAAGAAAGAAAGAAAGAAAGAAAGAAAGAAAGAAAGAAAGAAAGAAAGAAAGAGTTAGTTCTCTTTTTAGATTATTAGAAAGCATTCACTATTCCATTCTGAAATCAAGCTGAGATTTAGGGTTGGCTTCTGGTTGCTTTCCACTTGTG
>NW_012115044.1:4346520-4354860 GCF_000951035.1 Colobus angolensis palliatus
AGAAAGAAAGAGAAAGAGAGAGAAAAATATAAAGGCTTAGTTCTCTTTTTAGATTATTAGAAAGCATTCACTATTCCATTCTGAAATCAAGCTGAGATTTAGGGTTGGCTTCTGGTTGCTTTCCACTTGTGTCATTATGAAGCAGTCTCCTTATGAAAACCCGACACTAACAGTGAGACAAGGATTCTTCCCTTCCCGCTGCAGGCTTATCTTCCTCTCTTTTTCCCTTCCCAGCTGCAATTTTATAAGAGATACCCTTTTTTAGTGAAATATATAGAATATCTGTTTTAATGTCAAATGTCTTATTCACCACATTAAAAAATATTGGCCAAGTTACACCACAGAAATCAAATTATTTTAACTTGGTGTTTCTCTGGACCTCTCAAGGACCACTTGCCCAATTCATTTATCTGACTGGAAAGGAAAAGCAGAAAACTTGAACTCAGCTTTTTGAATGGTAGCCTGGCCCTGGCCTACATTTATTCATGTGAGAGTTATGCAATTTTTTTTTTTTTTTTTAGAAAAGTTCCTCCAGCAAATGACTTTACAGTTCATTTATACATTTGCTTAATTTATCATTCATTTATTCATTCTGGTATGTATTGAGATTCTCCTTGAGCATGGAGGAAGAAGTGCCAAAAACAGGTATACCTCTCTCCCTGGCTCCTTCACTCAGCCTACATGGATAGGCTTGATTTTAAGAGACACCAAACATCAGGGGCAATATTCTCAACCTGGCAGAATAACTACTCTGCAGGGAAGAGAGTGAGGAAGCCAAGATGCAAATATCTGCTGAGTCCTGTTCCTAAGGGCATGTTGCCCTATCTGTGGTTAATGAAGACTGGGGTATGGGCCTGTGATTAATTGAATGGCTGGCTGTATGTGTTTTTGCAAAATGACGAGATGAGGGAAAATGAATATTTATGCCATCTTTGATTCTTCTAAATTTTCCACCAAACCGCTTGCCTGTGCTTTAATATTGTCATTAATAATACAAATTAGAATAATGTAATTAAATGCCCTTGGGCATCACCTGAGCATTTCTGTACAACTGTGATGCCTTGGGGCTCCCTGATCCTAATGGTCTCATGGCTGGCTAGCACTTTATGAACATACCCAGGTTGGCTCTTTTATTTCTTGCCTGAAACCACTTTTGTGCTACAGTATTTGTTTGTTTTTTGGCTCTGGCTTCAATTAGATTTACACTTTACTGTACTGTAAAAATCTCATTTGATGATCCATATCCATATTCTATAAAACTTGGTTTCGAGGCAAGAGAAGCCCTTCACCCAAGGCATACAAGGCAAAATCCAGGGCAGAGGATTTTGACTTTTCTGTGCCTGATGAGTCCATCAGTGATATTAATGTCTGCATGCATTAGAAGTGCTACAGCCATATTATATATTACAAAATCACTGAAGCTGATTTGACTAGAGGATAAAAATGAAATTCACTTCACACACTAAGACCGCATGCTTTACAAATCTACTCTTCTTAGACTCGGAAAGCAAGACTGAATTCTTTACATCCTCAGGGGAAAACATAGGGGAAAAATTAATTAAGAAAAAAATTAAAGGTCTGCGCTGGTAGGGCAGATCAAACCTTCAGAGAAAGCTTGAGAACTAGTTTATAAGAAATGGAAGCATTACTAAGACTGAAAAAACAGAGTAAAAACTGAAATGTGTGAGAGACAAATCATAAAATGCATAGTACGTAAAAGGCTGAAAAATACATCCAATCCAAAGTGATTGTGGAATACCATTTTGAAAATTCTGCAGTGCAGTCTGACAAACAGATATTGAAGTTAGAGAATACTTTCTAACTTTCCCTACCCTCCTTCCTCACCCTTCAGGGGTGACTTTCCAGGCTCAAGGTTACTTACGCCCTCCTCTCTTTCTTCTACTTTCTTTGCCCTCCCTGTACAATAATCTAGAGACTGAGACTAATGCTCTGTGTGACTTTCCTTGGCCAGGAGAGCAGGGACTGCAGAATGATGACTGCTTTTGGCAGAGGCCCAGAGTGGAAAATTTATTTACTGCCTTGTCGATGTCTAGTGAGATGGGCTGCTGCCTTTCCACATCTATTACAAAGTGCTCATATGGCTAGAACAGAAACTTATAAAGGACTTTTTCTTTGTTAGCCTAGATGAAAATCTTAAAAGGCACAGGACAAGGAGTCATCACGTAGGGTCAATCTGGGGACACGCCAGTCGGGGAAATGGCAATGGAAAGAAACCCACCACACCCTTGTTCTTCAGGGTGTCCTGGATTTCAACTTTCGTTTAACGATGAAACCAAAATTAAAAACACATATTTGCCTGTATGGTACTTAAAAGCAAAATAAACATTTGAATAATAACTTTTATTTCAGCTCTGGTGAAGTAACACTGCAAAATAATATTTATTTAGCAGTTTTCAAAAGACTTTCACCTTCAACCCTAATTTTTTAAAGCTAATGAGAGTTTGTGATTCATCAAGAACTTTAAAAATTAAGGATCATTACTTTTACTAATTTAAATTCAAATTACCTACGATACTCAATTAATCAATCTTTAAACAATATTAAAACAGTCAAGACTTGTCACTCTCTTGTCTCTGATGGAAGATGATTTAGATTGCAGTCAAACTAATGAACAACACTGAAGGAAGATAAGTTAATGTATTCTACTAGCATTGTTCACTTGGTCTTGTTTTTGCCCCTTTATTTTCAATGAAGCAAAGACATATGCCTGTGCTGAAATGGCTGTTGCTATCTTATTCTCCCGTCTGGCTGTCACATGGCTAATTGTCCTAAAACAGCTGGATGAAGCAATAGCATCTTTAATGGCTCAGCTTAAATATGGTCAGGCAGAATGAGTGCAACTATGTGCCCTGTCCCCACACAGCAAAATATCTTCCAAGAAATGTGTTTCTCATAAATTGATAGCCCTTAAATCTTTTTTTCAAATCAATGTCTGTGCTTTTTATATTCCTATGTAACAGTTTTAGATTCTTTCAGAGCTGTCTTATAACCTGCCTTTCCAGAAAAAAATATTGTTCTAGTCAGGATTCTGTGGATTCTACTTAGTGGCCAGAACTAGGAACATGATAAACATTATAATAATATTTATCTAGAATTTTATAATCTCCAAATTCAGCTAGTCTTTTTATCATCTTCCTGGAAAAGGCTAATAGATGTTTATGAGACATCAACTTCCAAATGTTGAGAGAGGCAATTAGTGAATAAATGGTAATGTCTGTTTATTGGTTAGGAAGAATATTCTTATAATCAGAGATTCCTAACTCCAGTCATTCTTAGCAAAGACTGCTTAGTCTATAAGGCTCAATGTATAAGATGCTCATTTTCTATAGTGGGAATGGGCAGTACAGATTGGCTCTTCTCTGAGAGGTAAGCAGCTTATTGTCTAAATCAAGACTTAGCGATGTACAGGCTGTGATTTCTAGATTTTAAAACTGCCTTGGTTAATTATATTCATATAAATGTTCAATCCCCTTTTACAGTCTTCCTAAATTATCTGCTTAATATTGTCCAGCATCAGTGATTTTCATAGGTTAATTATTCCCCACATAAAAGAGCACGAGCTTTGTCCAGTCAAAATATGTTACCTTGTCGTTTGATTAACTTTCCTCCTCTGGTTCAAAGAAACAGAATAAGGTCAGGAGTCACCAGTCACCTAACAACAATATCCCAAACTCATGGAGCGCCACGTGTCCACTAGCTCCACACATCCATAAACACAGAGGGCTTTCTGATTGGGGAGATATAAATGGAGGGGCAGAACAGTCACCAATTTGCTTCTACCTTGTGTCCCTCCATTTATTTGACCTCAGTACCTCCCTATAATGTGTGAGGTAACCCAGAAAAATACGTTTCATTTGGAAGAATTAGAATAGGAGAGAAGGTCAGGAGTGGGAAAATGACAGGTTTTACATTTAGATAAGGACAGGCCTTTTCCATCTTGTAGATCCCTATGGTAAAATATCTTCTTATACTGTTTCCTTTTCTCCAGGCCTACATGGATACCTAGAAGTGGAGGAACTCTCTGGTTTTAAACATTTCATCTGTAAATATGGTCCCTGAGTTCACAAGATATCTATTTATTTTATTCACTTGCAAAGACCCCCTCTGAAACCAATTCCCAGGATCATAGAATACCAGTTTTACGTATTTTATCTTCTTTTTTTGGTTAATTCTCTAATGTTCATTTATTGCTCTAATTTTAAAAGCTCCTTGAAGTTATAAATGAATAATTGTTTTTTTGTTGTTGCTTTTTTTTTTTTTTTTTTTTGAGAAATAGGTGCTTAATAAATAACTGTGGAAATAAACTGCCAGGTCAAGTCTCCCTAAACGTGGCACTCACAACAAACATATTTAACCACATGTTTGTTATTGTCACTTGATTGACTCATAGACATATTCAATTAAAATGTCTAAAATGGAACTCTTGATTTCATTCCCAAACTAGTCTCCTACTCAAATCTTACTGCCTCAGAAGAAGGCATCACCACACACTGAATTACTTAAGCTAGGAAACTTGGAGATACCCTGTTTACTTCCCTTTTTCTCACTTACCACATCCTATTTATCAGTAATTGCTTTTGGTTTTAGCTCTAATACATTATATTGAATCTGTCTACATCTTTTAATTCTGAGTGCTGCCTACATAGTCTGAAAACCTATGATCTCACCTAGACACCTGGAGTAGCTCCTGCATGATTTTTACTCTTCTATCTTATATTCACTGACTCCCCTGTACCAATATCATCTCCACATACTCAAGCTGGTGGCCCCTGCTCTCCTGGACCTCATATTTTATGTGGAAGAAAGAAAAACTTTAGAGATAAACAATTATAATATTCACAATTTGTAGTTAAATGCTATAAAGAAAACAAACAGGGTACTCTAGAAAATGGGAGAAGTAATTCGATTCTTTTCATCCTTTAAATCTCAGTTTAGTTACCTTCTCATCTTTTAAGTCTCAGTAAAAGTTACTTTCTCAAGAAGAACTTTCTTAAATGGTCTATCTTAAAGTCCATTATCATTGTCTTAGTACATAGTGCATATTGGTTATTGTTGGATGATGAATCTTACTTTTGCTTTTGCTTTTTAATTTCATCTCTCTAGTAGGTAAAATTTTATTCTTCACTCTAGGTACTACAAATGTCAATCTTTTAATAAAACTTTCAAATAAAGAACCTGTGTGTATTTGTGTGTGTGTGTGTGTGTGTGTGTTCTGTTAAGCTAAAATCAACTTGAGTTTAAATGTAGTTTTTTTGTAGCCTGATTTACTCATTCTTTTTACTTTCTGCCTCAGGGATCAGATTCTATATTGGTTTATTTTCAATGACCAAAAATTTAGAGAACGTTGTCAGATGAAATAGCCGAAATGTCAGTTATAATAGAGCACAGGTATTAGTTTAAAAATTTGTCTTTTGGCTCATATTGTAGGTAGTTTAAAAATAAATATATCATTTGAAGTTTAGGATATATATGTGGGTTTATATTTTGTTTCTGTATTTTAGGATTGGCAATCACCATATGAATGGCTTGACAGGCCCATTTCTTTTAGTTCAAAATGTACATTCCTTTTGAATTACAAACTCCTTTGCTATTATTCACTATATTCTCAGGTATCTCACGTTATCTGTCTATATTGAAAAAAACTGAAAAGATTTAAACTATTCTACCTAATGATACGTCTTTAAATTCGCATAGTGTTTTAAAGTAGATGACATAAATATAAATGTAGACACAGAGATAGAGATTTTTTTTTTCATTGGCCATCAAATCAAGGACATGTCTTCTTCCAACATCATCTTTTCTTTTTTCCTCCTGTTTCAAATGACTCCTCCGAGGGAGTTATTTCAATGGATCATTCCATAGAACACAGCAAACTGAAACTCTACCCGTGTCCTTTGATGGTCTCTTCTAGCCTAGGAATCTGGAGACAGAAGCTCATACCATTTTATATAGTTCCGATATTGACTCCCCTGAGATTAAAGGCATATCTGTCACACTCTTCTAGAATATTAGAAAATTCTGTTTATTTCAAACTCTGTCACAGTTGGGGTGGTGAAACTGTCACTCAACATGTCAGCATAAAGTTATGTTATACCCTATCAATGTACCTCCCATCAATAAGGACATTTGGGTAAATACTTGCCACATTTTGTATATTGCGCTATGCAAACATGAAGAAATTTTGAAATAAGTTTGTAAATTAGTTTTCTCAGCAGTCAAAAAGCTATCAGGTCCCTCTACTGCAGTGGGATTCATCAGAATAAAATATTTGAACAATAAAGAAATATAGAAAAATATATTATTAAATGTCTAATCTTAGAAATGAAATTTCCTGATAATGTGGAATAAAACCAAAACTAAAAATTCTATAAAAATACACTCATACCTGTAAAAAACACATAATACATAAAGATTAAATAATATGATAGAAATATTAACTAAATGTAAATATATATTTATGCTTGTATATGTGCACAGGATAAAAAGACTAAATAGAAACATAGGAAGGTATTAACATTATGTCAGGATGTTAATGATTTTTAATTTCTACATACTTTTCTGTATTTGCTAGTATTTATAGATTGAGCATCAAGTATAAGCTTCTTAAAGTGTTAAATGACAAGAACCAATGAATTTTGATAAATCATAGCTAGTAGTTTAAGATCAAATATATAATTTGGCTGTATCAACAATTTGATTATAGACCTGGACTAAAACCATGAAACATCACTCACTCCTTCACCTTTCTCAGAGTTAGTGTATATGGGTGTCATTATTTCCTTGTTTTCCTTACTTTTTTTAAATCGCTGAGATGATAACAATATATTATACTTAGGAAGCAATTCAGAAAGAACTTCCATATAGGATCATCATTCATCATTTCTAATGATTCTCCATCACTAAGTTGAAATGTCATCCCCATTTCACAGATGAGGACTTGCCTAGGATTACCCAGCCAAGGCTCTAACCGCATCTTAGAATCAAGCATTATTGACCTAAGACTGCCTGTATCTAACGGGCATGTTTCTATTCATCTGCCCTGTATGCTTGCTGAAATCAATCAATACAATTTAATAAATATATGTATCAAATATTTATTGATTGAGACACTGAGAAAGAATGCAAATGCCTATTCCTTTAATATACTGTATTTTCCTAGTCTTCAGTTCCATGGCCATTCTGCAGGATAGAATATTAAAATAATAAAAAATTTTCAGAGAATATCTCTGGCTTTTCACCAAATGATTAATTTAAAGGGGAAAACAGTATAGCAGGATCCTACCAAGGGGACAGGGAATTGTTTCCGCAAATGTGCTCAGAACGATTCCTGGCCTTACCACAATTCTTTTAGTAACTGCAATGCTATAGACTTCTGTTTAAATATGTTAAAGTAATTGACATTATAGATTTCATCCAAGAGCCATATTTGACTGGAAATCACTAGGGGTCATCAGAAAATAGATTAAACCAGTTAGTTAACTAATTTATAAACAAGACTTTGGGAATTGCCTAATCTTACTCACAGGTAAGGTAGGTTGAAGAAGCACAATTCTAGCCCATTATTTTCCCCATGAAATAAAATACAATACTGGTTTTCAATTATTATGAACTTCTCTGATTTTACAGCAAAGAAGTAGATTTGTGTTACTTTATGGAAGGGAATCTGCTGTGTTGTGGAAAAGACTGTTTTTATACTTGTGGAGGCTTCTTCACATGTTAGCACAGACATGGCACAGAGCACTGTCTGGGGATTGCAACTGTTGTTTGAACCAAAAGCATCTACCTTTGCAGAGATCTCTTGGGCCATAAGCTGGTAACTCTGTGGCCTTCCTGGGAAACCCTTTTATGGTGAATTTCCATTGCCACAGGAAAAGCATAGAAATTCAAATTTCTTTCATTAAGCATAAGCCTGAAATAACATAAAATAGAAGCTCCACTCTTCTTTTTATTAAGGAAACATAGGTACTGAGTTTTCAAAGAAGGAAGTCAAGTAAATTCATGGTTCTCTACATCTCAGCCTTGTCTAATAGGGGCCACATAGATTTAATCTTTGAGTTCTTATTTTTTATTATCCTAATATTCTGGACATTTGCAAACCCTGTTGTTATTTTTTGTGTGTGTGCCTTGACTAAGGTTGTTAGATTTACCAAGTAAGAATGCAAGACCCCCAGTTAAATTTGACTCCCAGATAAAGTTTTTTTTTTTTTTTTTTTTTTTTTTTTTCTTTAGTTTTTCCTCTTGTTCTCTTCTTTTAAAGTTCCAATTTATTCTGCAAGACTCTGAAGAGCTATAGCCATCATCTCTGCAGACTTCCTTTGG
>NW_012115044.1:4355155-4380269 GCF_000951035.1 Colobus angolensis palliatus
GTTTACCTTTTCTCTCTTACAAATTCCTCCATACAAGTGATTTGCAACTATGGCTGAACATTGGAATCTCCTGGATGGGAATTGCCTAAAAATACAATACTAGGTCCTACTATCTATTCTGTTGTGATCGTTCTGGGTTGGGGTTCATTCATCTGTATTTTGAAAAGCTCCCTAAATGTTTCCAGTATGCAGCCAGAGTGGAGAGCTACTGCCAGCCAAATTTGCTTTTCAGTTTTCAGCATCTTGTTTAGAGATGTCTATCTTCCTTCCCAAAACTCTATAATTAGTATTTTTACAAGGGCAGCAATGATGTCAATAATAACAGCACAACAGGTGCCTCATGGGCTATTGCCCACTAAAGTGAGGCAAGAGTACTGTATTTCCTTAGAAATCATCCTTTCAGTTGCCTGGTCTGAGAAAATTCCATAATGAATACCCAGGGATAAGGCATATTACATTTATTGGTGTTTAAAAATAGAGTAACACAGGAAATATCTGATTAATTTGTTAATTTCTGTCTGTAAGTATTTCTACTATTTGTAATATCTCCAAGTTTTCTATAATGTATAAAAGAAGGATTCACTAAAAGGTTAGGAAGGGAGGGAGAAAAAAGAGGGAAGGGAAAAAAAACACAGCAAAGGAGAAATGGACAAGAAGAGAGGTACAAGACAGGCATAAGAAGAAACAAAAAAGAGGAAAGGATGGAGAAAGTGTGAAAAAATATTAAGAAGAAATATGGCATTTTTTCCCTTTTATTTAGTCATAGCTGGCTTTCTAGGGCATGCTTCTGATTCCCAATAAATAAAAGAAAAGCCAATTCAAGCAGTAAAGGGTCTCTACCTCAGTGGACAAAATTGATCTCTTTTCTACTCCTTTCCCCTACTTTTTAAAAGAGTTATAGAGAAAAACTGGTGTTTAGTGTCACTAAGGTGACTTCCTGAAGGTCTTCAGCATGATTTCCGGTTCAACAGAATGTCTATCCACTAGACATGTGCTAGCTCTGTCAAACACCTAACTTCAAGCTTGGTAGACGATGAAACACATTATTCAGGATTTTTTTTTAAACCAATAAGTTTTTATGTCCCTTTTGAAATTTTAACATCCCTTCAAAAGGCAGAGAGGAAAAAATAGAACAATTTATACCTTAACATAAAAAGAGATAATGGCTATTGAAAATAATATGTTAGAAAAATAAACATTTAAATAATTACATTAACAAAGCACAATTAGAGCTCCGTTGGTCTCAGCCCTCCTCTATAGGTTCATAAGCCCACAGATGAGGCTCTGAATTAAGAACCAGATGTGGCAAGATTATCCTAATTATGTTTTTTTTTTTTTCAACTTGGCAGGGAAATGGGTCAATGACCAAGGTTTTGAGTCAGATGTCATTTTGTCTTTTATTAATTATATTTTTGGGAATTCTTTCAATATATAATGACTTTCAAAAATAGAAAGGGAAACCATTACAAAAACCTGGGGTTTGGAAACTCAAAAAACAAGGTTGAGAGAATCTGTTTCCTATTGAGGAACAACAACTGGCAGAGTGGAGAGGGAGAGAGAAGGGCCCATCAGGAAGTTTCAAGGATGATAAAATGTAATAAGTAACTAAATTTAATTGTTGCTTAAGAAAATAACTACGAGCAAATTACCACTTGCTCATTATAAATAAAGAACAACTGCCTGTATATAAACACTTACACAGACTAATATACACAGACCAACTGGAAGCATTTGGAGAAATATATTTTAAAAACTGAGAAAGATTCAATAGCTCAGAAAAATGCAGACCTAAACTCTACTCTTAGGTGCAAGGAAGTGTTCTTGCTGGTTCTTCATTTAAAAGTAAACAGCAGGTTACAGCTTTAATAGTAGTTCAATGTATATTAATATATATTATAAAATGCACAACACTTTTTACAGAGAGTGTGAATTCAGCCATTTTAAACAAAGTATTTTGTTGCTTTTATAAAGCCTTAAGTAACAATACCCTTCCACTTACACACTACACACACACACACACCACACAAACACACACACAGCACAGCACACAGACTTCTAGGATGGGAAGAGACTGTCCTGTTACAGTCAAGATTTAAGTGTCTTGAATAGACAATAACAGAGAAGAAGCTGCCTTAACAGAATTCTATTTCAACAAGGCTTACTTCTGTCTGGGTATGCTACATGTTACGTTAGCTCATTTGTAAAATATTCTCTACCTGGTGTCAGGCTGTATTAAAATAGACCAGAATTTCTTGATATAACTAGAACCTAGCAAACTCTGAAATTTTTAAAGAATACTTCAAATGTCACAAAACTTTTTGAAAACTATGTTTCTACCAATTTCAGAAAAAAAAAAATTAGTTTGTCTTTGGTTTAATACAAAAACCAGATAAAACTTACAGATATAAATTGAGTGTTAACAATAAGGTATTCCGGTAGCTCAAACTGCAAGTTAAAAGAGAAATTCAGGCAGCACAAAAATGTAACAATGGAAAACCAAACCAAAAATTTACACAATTTATGTGAACCCATGCTCTGAGGATTTCCCCCATCTGCAGACTTTGAGCATGTCCTTCAAGACTTACGATGTAATAAGAATAAAGCAGGAAGAGTAAGAATAAAAATTGTGCTGGAAAGAAATCTATGATAAATGAATTTCAGGTTTTCTGGAGAGTTCTGATTGAATGACTGCCCTATATTATTAGAGTAGTTTATTATATAATTCAGGACTATGTAATTATATAATTTCCAAATCCACTATCACCAATAAAAATGCAACAATGATGAAAATGGAAAGGAATTAATTGCTATAAATTCAAATGAGTGATTCTTACTGTTCAGTGCATTCCTTCATATGCAATGGTCAAGCAGGTCATGTCTAGAGAGAATTTTGAAGTAGAACACATTATTTTACAACTAGTCACTGATGTTATAGCTATAACTAGTGATGGTGGACCTATAGTATCATTACTCTTCTTAAGGGATTAAAATAATGAAAGTTGATATTTTAATGAGGATCATTTCACAGGCAACAATGTCTACTATTTACTGTCACTTAATGGTAGAAAACTAGTTGCTGGACTTAATCTAGTTCTCTGTAAAATGGTAATTGACAGAAAGAAACCTTGGCAGTGGTGGCAACTAATTATTAATAAGACAATGGAAAACTGAAACAGCAACCCAACTTCAGTCATTGCTAGAGAGAGATAAATTCTCTTTCTCCAATCTACAATCTGACTTTATGACAGTAACTTCATTGAAAATATTTCTGCATGTCTCCAAACACACACACACACACACACACACACACACACACACACACACACACACCCCTACTTTGGTACTTTATTCACAGGTGATAGCAGCGTGAACTTTGGATAGGAAAATTACAAGCAGATGGAGATGAACTATAGAAAATTTCACACTGTAGTAAGTGTCAAAAGAGTTTTAATTCAGGTGGGTGTATAGTAATTCATACACTTAAAGAAAAGTAATTCAAGCTCCTTCTGAAAGACTAAAGCCATGTTATCACTCAGGAAAAAGAACAATAAATGTTGCAGATTATTGTCTACAGTGATCGGCCCAATGTGTTTTTAACTGAAGTAACAAGATCCAATAAAATAATTATTTGTATTTTTTGCTGTTCAAACCATTGTGGTTGTTACTCCTATAGGGCTATACACGACTTTGATCACCAAAACACAAAACAGACAAGGGAAATGAAAGACAGGAGATGAGATAACATAAATGTACAAGAACATGGAAAGATAATGAGCCTTGCATGCCAACCGCCAGTTATCATCTCTCTGCAAAGGCCTTTACTTCAAGAGAACAGATTGAAGAGTTAGGTAGGAAGACACCCCCTGACAAACCAACTCTGGCAATCACCAGAAGCGATCTATTGCAGGCTTTCAGCCCTGATATCATGGCTCTTATGGACCTATACAGGAGACCATTTATAAAACTAAGTATCTGTGTAGTCAGGAAGAGACACAAGTGAAATTAATAAAAAAGAAAGATAACTAGGAAAAATGCAGAAATAGTTACTAAATCTTCGACATAGGGATCATAAAAGTTATCACTTTGGGCTAACATTTTTTAAAAGTTCTCATTTTTTCAATAAGTGAAATATTTGCAATTGTAGCCTTTTAGATATAACAGACTATCAGATATTACTAGTTCAATATCTTGTTTACAGATAAGAGTGATGGGTGGTGACAAAAAAAGAAAAAAATGCTGCAACTTGAACCAAACTTGTAATTCCTGTTCTAGTGATTTTTCTAACAATTCGCATTGCCTCTTTTTATCCCAAATACGTCATCAAGAGATAAAAACAAAAGTAGGTATAGAAATATCTCAAATGAATATATAGATGATAGATCTTAAATATGTTGCTTAGAAGAGTATGCTGTGGAAGTTGGTAAAAATCTACTATTTTTAGGTAAAGGATAACTGTCATGTATCACAAACCACATTTATACATTGCACTGATATCAGACTATTAGACTTGGTATGTCATAAATCTGACATACTGCTTTCAAATCTTTCACCATAATTTCCTTTCTAACAATTTCTCATCCTTCCTTTCGTTGGAGTCTTATCTTACTGAGCAGTCAACTCCAGATATTGACAGTCATGTTTTACATTTTTAGTGTTTCTATGTGTTGGTTTCCAATCAATGAGATAAATTATGCTGCTATTTATGTATAGTTAGAATGACTTAATTGCCCTATTAAAGATCAATATTTTTATCTTTTTATTTTTAAGCTACCAATTTACAAGAATATTTGTAAGTGGCTGCCACTGTCTTAAATTTTAGAATAATTAACGGTGATTTTTCCAGATCTAAATATTTGATAGACACCCAAAAATGCACACTTCTGAACTTATGTGGGAGATGAGGGAAAGAAGTTTTTGAGCACAATATGAAAAGATAAATTACAACAAAATAGAGTCCAAGAAGACTGGAGATATGTCACAGTGCACAACTGCAGCATTCAATATTCAGTTGTTCTAATTAACCCTGAAGGTCTCAGAACCTACTATCATCCTGGTGTTAACATAGGTTTATGAATATCTTCCTTTTGGTTTTCTCCTGATTCGGGGAACATTTGCTTCATCTTCAGTATCAGAACGTTTTCCTCTTCTCTTTCTCCCCGCACCCTGCCTGAAGAGGTTCCATAGTCTGGACTGTATGTCTCCCTTATATGTTTCTCAAATCCATTACTCCTTACGCTTTTAGCCCCTGTATTTAGCTTTGACTTGTAGAACACAGATAACTAAATCCTCCTCAAAGTCCTAACACTCCTCTGCTCCATCCACCTTGCCCTCTTCTATCATACAATGCAGCCATGGAACACGAAAGACATTCTTGCCACTTTACCCTCTTCCTCATGCCTGGTCATGTTATAAGAACAAATAATATTTCAAAAATAGGAGGAAGTTTCAGTACATGACCTTGACTCTCCTGCTCTGAGATTAAAACATTTAATTTGTGATATCAAAACTAGGTTTAAATTCTATTCTTAATCTGTTGCCTTGAATTTATTCAACATTATACCTCTCATCTACAACAACTATAATGCCCATCGTAGATTTTTATTTTTAATTCACTTATCACATACTGCTCTATATTGTTACCATAGCTCATGTAGGTCACCCTTGAAAATCCATTAAGGGTAGTTTTTTTTTTTTTTTTTTTTTGAGACGGAGTCTTGCTGTCGCCCAGGCTGGAGTGCAGTGGCCGGATCTCAGCTCACTGCAAGCTCCGCCTCCCGGGTTCAGGCCATTCTCCTGCCTCAGCCTCCGGAGTAGCTGGGACTACAGGCGCCCGCCACCTCACACGGCTAGTTTTGTGTTTTTTAGTAGAGACGGGGTTTCACCGTGTTAGCCAGGATGGTCTCAATCTCCTGACCTCGTGATCTGCCCGTCTCGGCCTCCCAAAGTGCTGGGACTACAGGCTTGAGCCACCGCGCCCGGCCTAGGGTAGATATTATAGTAGACACTGCTGTACTTACAGTTATTAAAAAAAGAAATACTTATCTCCCCCCTCTAATTTCCTGCTATCTTAACCTTACATATGTCATTTTATATTTTTCCAGAGCGCTTATAATTTACTCTGTCTTTTTTTTTTTTCTTTGAAGCCACCTCCCATCACATATTAAACCTATTATGCTTTTATTGTTTTTCATCGAAGTGCCTATCCAACTTCACATCCTCCAAGGAACCTTTCTTGTTAAGGAAGAAAGACAGGACTTTTATTATCTAGATAGATACAATGAACTACTCTTTTGTGATAAAACATACACATAAACACAAACACACAACCCCCACCCCACCAGTATGAATATAAGTGTGAATTTTTCTCTTTCTACATTCCTAAAATGGGGAGAGAAACATTCTCTATGATTCATAATATGCCACTCTGACAACATGACCATCCAATACACACCACATAATGTCTCTGATGATAATAGAATAGCAAGTAACTTTTTAAACATAAAATGGCATTGTCAAGTCAAATACTCCTAAATCTAATCCATATTAAAAATATTTATAACTCTGAAATACATGGGTGTTTATCTAAGTAGAATCTCCAGCTTTCAGTAAACTCATTTATCTCTTACATTCTGCCTCTGCAGAGGAGGCAATATGTTAGGAAAGTTTCTGCAGCTGCTGGGGCTGCCATACCATTTGTACTTTCCAGATAAAGAATTGGAGCCTCTAGGGCAGTCCAAACGGCACCCTCCACCAATATTAATCTCACTTCATTATCCCATTTTATAAAAGGTCACAACTCCTTTTATGTCACACTTTGTTATGGGCACATTTTCTTATATTTAATTTGACACAATATAAGAAATACATGATTGTTCAGAGAACTCTCTCAAGCCTGTTTCAAACAAGTATTTATCTGTCTTAATTACTGAAGAATGGGAGAATCGGTGTACACGAAACACATAATCTTTGTTCACACAAAGTGAACTATGTTCACTTTGTTCTCTCAGAGTTTCTGATAGGTCTCCTTACATAGAATGTAGAGCAGAAACAAAGGGGCCCCTAAACAGTATTAGAATTTAAAAGTTTCAAAAATATGTCAGATATCCAAAGAAGGAGACATAACCAATGTCTTATGAATCTATGAAGGGAGATGTCCTAAGTTCACAGACATCTTCTGAGCAACTGCCACACGTGAGGAACAGAAAGAATTAAAACATGCTTATTCACAAAAAAGCATACAGCCTAGTTCAGACCATGAGTAATCATAAGAAAGGTAACACTATTCAACATGCACTCTTCAAAATGTTTTACCTGTTTTAGTGGATTTAATCCTCACAGAATCCTAATTACGTGGGTATGTACTGCTGTTACCCCAATTTTACCTGTGAGGAAACTGAGGCAGGCTGAGAAAATGATTCGCTGAAGGTCACATGTATAGAAAGTACTGAAGACAAAATTCAGACCTAGAGAGATGGGCTCTGGAGCCAATATTATTAATCACTACAACGATTGGGGCTCCAAAGGATGCAGCACTCTGGGTTTCATAGTTTGGACTAGTATAGTTAGCTCATGTAGAACAGTGTACTGATGAGAATATGTAAAAGTCAATGTTATATAAGTTCTACTGTGTTTGGCTCATTATCTCACTGTTGGGAACTTTGCTAAAGTAGAGTAGGCATCTGCCTTTTGGGAGGAATTGAGCAATTCTACCTTTTGCCTGCTACTACTCCCACAGGAAGATCTTTTGAACCCATGTTTGATATATTTTCATTGATAACTCATTTGTTTGCACTAAAACTAGCAATGCTGTCCTCAGGTGTTTCTTTCTAAAAGAGGTGTGCTATAGTACTGTACTGAACTAATTAACGCATATGCCCTCTTGCTCATAAGTGCGATACCCCAGAAAAGACAATCAATCAATATTTGTTAAATGAATAAAACCAGAAATGTGACAAGAAAGTATGGATAGAATAGATATCACCTCTACTAGATTAATAAATAAATGTATGAAAGAGACATATCTGGTTTACATTGACATGCTAAGGACCATCATATTCCATCAATTATCTTACATAGGTGGGAATGCTGAAGAAAGACCATTTCAGTATATAAAGGGACTTTTCTTCTGGAGATGGTATGATGGTGGAGGCATAGAATACGGGATGAAAACTGTAGACACCCACCAGAATTATGGGTGCAAGAGGACAGCAACAGCCTACAGTAAACGAAAGCAAAACCAAAGGCAAAATATTACTAGTAAAAGACAACCCATATTAGTGTACTGATTCTAGGTAACCTCTCAACTCCCTAGTCCTGGATGATCTTTAACTGCATTCCAGTTTTACTTCCTGTACTTGACTAACCCCAATCTCAGTGTTCCCTAGACAGCCATTTGAAGAAAGTACCTATTATGAACCCTATCGCCTTGAATGCCACATGGGATTTTGGGGACTGCTGTGTAGCTAACAGACAGGATGCGGATATTGTCTGTTCAACCGGTTAGACCAAGAGGCAAATCAGGTACGAGTCTTAATTACTACACATATCTACGTTTATTTCTAGGGACATAGATTATACTGCTAACCGATCATTTAAAATACATGCTTGAGGCTTTTCCTATACTCAAGCTAGCAAATTCAGTTATGTTTGTACATTATTTGGCCCTATTTCATGTGTCTCACCTTCAAATATGTGCCCCTGTTTTGCTCTCTCTGTAGACTCAATATGGCTACTTCCTACCCTAGTTTCAACTCTATTTGGAGATATGTAATTCCCCTCTCTTGAAAAACTTTGATTAGCATGACTGTTTGTAGAACGTTGTACCTCTTTATGTAGGATTAGCATGACTGGTTGTAGAAGGCTGTACCTCTGTATGTAGCATGATTATGATGCCGCATATTCTCTATTCCTTTTACCTTGTACATTTGCAGTCTTTAGTACATATGGAAACTCACTTTGTGTCGCAGCACCAGAGAATGAAGGCAGGGTTGCGGAGTAAGTAAAGAATAAAAGTGTGTTCATCTGCAGATACGTGCCCTACCCTCCAACATTTAACTGAAATTTCCCATGTTCATTTTGGATAGTCTCCCAGAAAGGGCACTGCATTTGTTTTTCAGACCAATCTATTCGACCCTTTCATTATCTTTTCTAACTTATTTCTTGCAACTGCAACAGAGATAGTCAGTTCCTCTAAGAACTGAGGATTCCTTACTTTAGAGTTTTTCACTAGCCATTTTATTTCACTGCTGAATAAATATTGCTTCTGATATTTTATACTCCTTCACTAAATTAAATTATAAAACTTATATTCCTCTCCAGGGATTATAAATATTCTTAATAGCTCTGAAGGCATAGGTGGGCCCAATGATTGCATTTGTTAGCCGAAAATTCTGTATGTTCATTGTTTAAATATAAAAAATTAAATATCTGCAGATAAATAAATAATTGAAAAGAACAGAAAATAGTTTGTAAATTAAATCAGAGAATATTCAAGTATGCAACAGAGCCTAAGTTATTACATGTAAAGGTAAAAAAATAGCCATTTTATGTAGTAGTTCTGAAATTTATTTATATATCAAAATCACCTGACAGGATATACAAAGTTACAGATTCTTGGATCCCATCCTTAGGTACACTGATTCTGAAATTCAGTGGGAAGTAACAAGAAATATCCCTTTTAAAGGGCATGTGATGTAATTCTAATGCAGAATCATGTTTAGCAATAGTTTAAATGAATTTTGTGATTCTGTAATTTGCCTGTGGAATACATAAAGCATCCCAGATAGAGTGGGGAAGAACAGAATTCTAAGAAGCTACAGCTTACCTGCAAAGAATTGGTTTCCAAGGAAAGGGGAGGTAAAGCCAAAAAGAGAGAAACGATTTTCTCAGATTACATTTGGGCACAAAGGAATTTTTCTTAAAATGCAATTTCCTGGCTTACATTAAGAGTGTCCTATAAAGTGAAGAGACATAGAGGCTTAAATTCCAACTGAAGATATTAGTCACTGACTGTGTCATATTGTGCTATGACTAGAAGAGCTGAGTAAGCAACCATTGAGAAGGAAGGGCCGCCATGGAAGATCTGCTGTTATCAAAATATAAGCCATTCAGCAGCGGAATATTGAGGAAAAGGTTTGCAAAGCCTTAGAGTATCACTTCAAAACATAATCCTAAACCAGGTCCCGGTGATCAGTCAAATCTTGTTGAAATAGGCTGTCAACAAGGGAAGATTTGTTTGCTGCTAGAATGTTCTCATTACTAAAATTCTCAATTTTTACCCAAAGACTTCATTTACGTTATGCAATCCAGTGTGTAAGAAAATAAAAAATAATCTCAAGACCCCAAAGATCCTAAACAAGAGAAAGAACTATTATTAGTTGAAGAGCAAATACTACACAAAATAACAAATATGAGCCTTCTACAACGATTAGGAAAAAAAAGGGGAGTCGGTAATGATGTGATTACTGAACAAGTAGTTGTACCCAGAAACAAATAGGTTTAAAAGACATTTCAAATGGGACAAAGCTGTTCTATCACTAAGAGGAGCCATTCAAACCTGGGTATCAAGATAATCTGAAACTGTAAGTTTGAAGAAGTTACTGTAGAGGGAAGAAATTATGAAAAATCAGAACTCTGCTACACTGACATTGATTTATACCCTTCAGATAAAAAAATACTCCATTAATTACCCAATGGAAAACAGTCAAAATCCTCATGAAATGTTGCTTGAAATAATCATGAAGAATAGCAACAATTGAGAAATTTGGGAGAACTTTCTTTGCTTCTTTGAGCATGTCAAGGGGAGAAAAATAATCATTTGTTTTTGTACTTGCCATTAAGTACTATAGACAGTAGTTAAGTATTAATAAAGAAGTAGTTAACATTTATGCAATGATTCATTTCTGTTAAAATATGCATCAACTGCTCCTTTATTATTTATCATTGTGTTCACAACAGAAAATGAGGCTGAGTGGCCAGAATTGCCATTGTTTTTTAAATATTACTTTGATTTTCACTGCCCAGATCATAAATAAACAATTATTTTCTGCATAGGAAAAATCATGATGATGAATTACCATTGGCCTGGCCTACTTGCACACTCCACATACACTAAGCTTCAAATATCAGTTTCTGTACTTAGAAAAACACCGAGTACAGTATGCTGGTTGGGACTGAGAGGATCATAATAATGAAAACAAATGCTCTGATCACTCCAGTTTTGTTTTTTTTTTTTTTTTGCCACTGCCCATTAACAGATGTGTACAATGGCCAATTTGTTTCTCCTGACTTTCTGTATTATTTTCAACAATATGACCATGCTAAGTCACTCAAATACATTACTAAAAATGAAAGAGGATTACTAACTAACCTTGTGAAATTCAGGATTTCTTTTATTTAATTTTCTTGAGGTGCCAAGAAATTAAGGTCCTCACCTTTTCTATTTGCTTAATTGGTAAGAGTTCATAGGTTTTTATTTGGGATTATAATTTACATACTGTTGCTAATGCTAAATATTTACATGGCATATTCAAATTTTATATTTTACCTGACTCAATAACATAGTACAATACTTTGAGAATCATCATATTATGATGTGATATCACTGGGAATTTAAGCCAAGATCTGTAGGTGTTTCAAAACATATGTGAACGTGTTCAGTGTGGACTGCATCCTGACACTGTGAGCCATATGCCTGCCTGGTAGAAACAACCCTCGATTAGAATCCAGAGGGACTGCATTTAAAGCATGGTTTGTATGTTACAGGGGATTCGGACAAGTCACTTAACCTCTTTTTATTTAAGTTTTCTCTTGTGAAAAAGGGGAGATGATAATGCCTACATCAGAGACTTGCTATGAGGACTAAGTGAAAGTGTTTTGTAAACCATCAATGGCCATATAAATGCAAGGAATTTTTATTAAGTAAGGCATTAGGGTAAATGTATTTTTAGTTAATTATGAAACACCCTGTTTCCCAGATACAGGTATATACATTACTATCCCAACATATCTTTTTTGAGAAAACTAGGTCTTGGGAAGAAATCAGTTGATAGAATCCCTTAACTCAAGAACTAGCAGCAATGACCCCTCTTCAGCTCCTGAGGACAAATAGCAGGTCCAGGTTCCACTTTCCCCTCTGAAACAACACAGCCTTTTCAACCCTCAGATGAATTTCCCAGAAAGTGTGTCAGAATCTTAGAACGCAACTGCTAAAGACATGAAGCAATTAAATATGTAAATCAAGGAAATTACACTGCACTGATGACATTCACCACTGTGTCTGCCCCCACCTCCTCCTCCTTTTCCTCTCTGCTTCTATTCCCCTCAGGACTGAGGCTAGAGTGAGAGCTCCTTCTTCCACTCCACTCCCTGCTAAATGCTTTTTATTCTCAACCACCTGCCCCAGGCCTTCTCATCAATTATTAATCAAGTTCCATGAATATGTATAAAAGCCTGTTCCTGGGTCTTATTAAATTAAAAAATATATATAAGAACATGTTCTGTGTCATGATAGAGAAAGGATTACATGGTTGAAGAGAAAAGGAAGAAGAATAGTAAGTGTGGCTTTTTGTTTTCATTTCACTGATGATGGCACAGACCTATTGAGACCACTGATTATGCAGGGTTTTTTTGTTTCCAGTTTAATATCAAATATGCCTCTAAGTTCATATTTTTAAAGGTTTACATTCTGGACAATGGACTATTCTGGAATCTGCTTTCATTTGATAGACAGGATTCTTTATGACTTAGAGGGCATAATGTTGGCTAGGGAGTGACTGGACAGGTTACTTTGATATCAATCTAGAAATAAGCCTTCTTACTTTCATGTGCTTCTCTCTCATTCCAAAACTGTCACCAACCACATGGTGCCCTGAGGCAGGTAGGCGATGGGGTAAATCCATGAGTCCTGGAGACCTGTCTACTGTGTGAGGTAACTGGATCAAATGACTAATGATTTTCACTTCCCAATTTTCTACTTTAGGTGAACCTTCCTTTCCAAAGAGAAACAATGTCTCCTCTCATGTACAATGAAGAAAGATATGTCTGTGAACACTATTAGGGCTTTTTTCTCATCAGATAGGCCTTCCCCGATCACCTTCTCTCATGCGGCACACCCTTATCCTGCTGTTCTTTATATGATATTATACTTGCCCATCCTGACATCCATAAGGATTTGTTTAATGCATCTTACTTCCTGTACCTTCTCCACCAAGAATATAAGGTTAATAAGAGCGGAATCTTGCCTTCTTTATCCAATGCCACACAAAATTGTTTTAAATAGGTGAATGAATACAAAGTATAAAGATACCATTAAAAAATTATTTTCCTACTAATAACATGAGCTTCAGGGACAAGCAACTTCTGTATCCTAGCAAACTAACTAACTGACAGGACCAGTGAAATTTTCACTACCTCACCCAATGTTCCTTTACTCCCACTCCCTGTGTCCTACAAGTAGTTTTACTGTACATGGACAGGTGATCCTGGTGCACATGAGCTCTCAATATATCTCAATATATAAAAAATTGTGTCCTAATAAAAGGGTACTTAAAAGTGGGATTTTATTTTGTTTTGCTTGTTGCTTATTTGTTCTTACCCATGTAATAGTCATACATTTCTATAATATAAATGTATTTAGTCAAAAGTGTAGGTAAAAAAAAATAGTTGTGGTTTGTATTATCTGTGGTTTTTGTCATGTGGCTTGAATAAAAATTTAAGCCATATGACACCTTCCTCCCACACATCTTCCTGTCTTCCTGCCTCTCATGTCTTGGTATCTGAGCCACTTAGCATTTCTAAGACTCAAATACTGTTTCCATACATAAATTAAAGTATCCAGATTAGATGAACTCCAAAGATTAATCACAAACAAAATCTAACTCTTTGGAAGCAACCAGGAAGAAAACAGAATTTTAAAATTATTTTCTTGCTCACAACTCTCAGTTTTTGTCTGTTGTTATTAAACTTAATATCAAATCAATCCTTACATTTTTCGTTTGGGATTTTCTGCCTTATTGTATTATTTATTCTTCATTCTAAAGAATCTCAAATTTAACCTCCAGAATAGTGTATTCGCCTAATGTGTTATTGAAAAATCTCATTTTATAGAGTGCCATTTAAACAGAAATGCCAATTTTCAGTAATAAGGGTCACTATAATAATGTTTAATGCCTCAGTGACTTTTTATCAGCTAAAATGCCCTTTAAACATATACGCTTCCTTTATTTCAAATTCAAGAATGAATTATTACACTTTGATGAGCATTCCATCACATCAGATGTAGTAGTTAAATTTTCTCGTTCAACAGTCTCATTAATTTATCACTGCTTTCCTGGCCTCCCCTGATGTACTCATTCAGTAGCAGCTATTGTGAAAACAAACAGCGATGGCTACAAAGCTCTAAGTTAGGTGCTGTTCAGTCCTGGAAGTTGTACAACCTCTCACGGGGTTGACAGTATGGAAAAATGAGTAGGATCTGCAGAAAAATCACTATACTATGAAATGGAATGTTCCAGTGCCACATGAGAGGTGCAAATGAAGTACTATCATAGAGCTAGGAAAGTAGAAATCCCTTCTCCCTGGAGTGATGGGGAAGGTATCAAAGAAAAGGTCTGAGAGAAGGGAAAGATATAAAAATGTATAACCACAGGCAAGGCCAGCTGAAGCACAGCTGTACTGATGTTGTCTTGGATGATATGAATGGGAGAGATGAGGAAGGGAGATGAAAAAGCTTCCCACACATCTTCCTCTCTTTCTGCCTCTCGTATCTACCATAAGTGGTCAAAAATGATAAGAGATTAAGAATATTGAGAAGGTGATGGAGACAGAGAGGAAGTGAGATCATTTGGACCGGAGAGTGAAGTCATAAATATTCTCTCCTGTGGTTTAAAGAGGGTCTGATTAGGCCCTAGAGACTGAATTTGTCCCAGATCTCCTAGGAAGATCACTATAGTCCTCCAAAGAATAATTCCACAGTCTCCTAAGCCCAAAATTAACAACTGCATAGATCAGAAAGCTTATGCAATAGAAAGTTTTCTTAGAGCAAATCACGAATACATTTAAAAGAATATCTTGCTTCCTCTACATGACCTTTGACTCAGTCTACCATTGTATGTGTGTTTGTATGTGTGTGTGTCTGTAAAATAATTCTACTTCACAGCTATGCATGTATACAAACCCACATTTCAGGCAGTAGATAGCTTTAGGTAATGGGAATATTTTTAATAAATCAAATTTATGAATAAATCATTGCCAATTGCTTGGAGATTACTGTGTGCACATGGAACAGGTCTGACCCCTGAGTGTGAGATTTGTCACCAGCAGTGGAAATGGGCCTGAAAGCAGGAAGGCAGCATAGCCTTACAGAACACTATGAGAAATGAGGCAAAAGGGCTTCAAACATGCAGTTGCCCAAAGCAGTCAAGAGAGATGATTTTTCAATCTGACATAATGGAAGTCCCTAGAGAGATCCATTTTTCATTCCGACATGACTAAGATAATAAGTCAAAAGTTAAAATACGTAATATGAGGCCCAACACAAAGAAAACTATTTCTATTTTGGAAATGGCAAAGTACACCCGGATACGTATTGGGTTAAATGGACTTTTTCTGAGAGAAGCAGCCTGGTTACTGCAGCTCAACAAAATAAATGTTAAGAGTAGAACCCATTTAAAAAGAACAAAAAATGTGCTATATGAAGTTTGATTCCTTGTGGATACTTGGAGATAATTCTTCCCTTTGTGAAATATGTTCAATAAAAAAAGATGACTGAAGAAATTAAACAAACAAAAATATTTGTGGTGATATAAGAAGACCTTTATTTTATTATTTATTTCTTTATTTCTTTATTTTTGAGATGGAGTCTTGCTCTGTTACCCATTCTGGAATGCAGTGGCATGATCTCCGCTCATTGCAAACTCCACTACCCAAGTTCAAGCTATTCTCAGTTATCCCCAAGTAGCTGGGATTACAGGTGCTTACCACCAAGCCCAGCGAATTCTTGTGTTTTTAGTAGAGATGGGGTTTCAACATGTGTACTAGGCTGGTCTCAAACTTCTGACCTGAAGTGATCCGCCTGCCTTGGCCTCCCACAGTGTTGGGATTACAGCTGTGCACACAGTTCCATGTGCACACAGTAATCCCCAAGCAATTGGCAATGATTTATTCATTGCCTGGGAAGACCTTTATTTTAAGGATAGGCTTTACATTTCATGATCTTTCTGCTAGCCAACAGATGAGAGAATTGTAAGTGATATCAATTTATTAAAGTCATAGTAGACCAAGTTTGGGATAATTTAATTTTGATACTTATGAACCAAATATAGAACAAACAAAATTTGGTGTAATAAAATGCAATAGTAAGTCATGAGAAATGTAATTTTATATTATTTACTTTATTGAGACCAATATAAAAATAAAGGTTGGAAATAGGAAGAGTATTACGAATATAATGACTAAAGGGAGATTTTAAAAGAATTATTTTAAAAGCCGACACAGTAAAGCCCTGGACTACATTCTTACCTGAGATGTTTGGATTTGGGCCAGATTCATGAACATTATTCTGGATGATGACATAACCTGTCCTACTATACATAATGACTTTGGGGTTATTGGGTTCACCTCTTAGCCAAATTGATCTTAGTGTGGTAATAAAATGAAGGTTGCCTAAAATTTCTATAAAAACTCAAATTATTCTAAATCTTTAAATCCCAATTGATCTGACAGGCAGGAGTCAACATAACCATCTATGAGTAGCTTCCCAAATCAGTGCCTGTTGGAGACACCTTTGAGTTTTCACTTTTTCTCTGGGACTCAGCTTAGATTACAGTGACAATCTTATATTCTCCTCCTACATGTAACTTATGGAACAAAGTTCCTCAGTTGAGGGTTTAACAAGATATCAGACAGATAAGAATAGATACTTCCTATTGTATATTAACTCCAGAATCTTCTACAACTACTTTGAAACCTTCTTCAAGAACATGCATTATATTCACCAAGCACACCTTCCATTATACTACAACATGATTTCTTTAGACTACTCAAAATTATTAATTCTGACTCACTTTTTTCACAGGATTTGTTTGTTTCTACCTCTCTGTTTCTGCATCTGCTTATCTGTACCCTTTGTAGGATTTTTTTTTTTTCTCCTTTCTGTGACGTCAGGCCTCTCTTCCACTCAGAGCACAATTTAAGTTCAGGTCAACAGGGAAATCTTGGCCCGCTTAACTCATGTAATACTCCAGCTGTTTTTTATTTTTATCTTCTCAACACTTCTTCATCATTTTGGTAAAACACAAATTTGTATGGGATTTTGTATGTGCTTATGTTTTTATTTGTGTGTGTGTGTGAAACACCCTATGGATTATCTTCTTTTTGTATCATCCATGTTTTTTACAAGTCTGTGGCTACTCAATATCTAATTGAATGAAGACAGAAACACCACACTTCCGCTTTTATACCACTCTTTAGAAACTTACAATCATCTCTACTATTATATTTGCCTAAGAATGAAATTTCTACTGATATTTTCTTGATCAATTATTCAGTCAGCCCTCTATTGCAGACTTTTTTTTTTTGAACCCAGAAGCCATAGAGTGTCCCAGGCTCAGCATCACAGAGGTCGTATACTTTCCCTCCATTATTTTACTCTGCTACCATTAGACTTTTAGTTAACACCAAAAATCTCCCCTGAGATCCCGTATTGACTATAATGGTCTTCTGTATCCTTAGGGTCTTTCTGGGATGATAGGTCAGGGAGAATTAAAACAGGTGGATGGATCCAGGATCGGAGACTGAAATGGGTCAGAGCTGCGGGAAGAAGTGCCTCCGTCTGCCACCCATCCATACATGGAGGGATATTCTTGTGTAGTCAGTGATGTGAAGATGAAATCCAGGCAGAGTTTGAGTTCTATTTAGCTTCATAAAGGGCAGAAAAATAAAGATTCCTCTCTACTGTGATCAAGAGAAAATCCCCTCTTTTCTACCCTGTGAGTTACTCCCACTTATTTAAAAAAATGTAATAGGCACCTGATATGTCCCAGAATCTACACCCTACAATGTAAACAGCAAATGTTCTCATTGCCCTCAGGATGAATGTAAGGATTGCATGGAAGGGTGCTGTGATACTCTGGATTTCAGCGTGGCCTCAGTCAAGTGTGAATGGCCATCCTTGCCACTATTCCTCCACCCTGCAGACATGCTGGTGAAAGATGTTCATTTTGTAAAAAGTCTGCAAAGCTTCAGACCAACACTATAGGTACTTAAATAATATTCGTTTTTTATTTGAAATTGTAACAACAACAACAAGTGAAAACATTTTCTGATGGCTAGCAGATACTCCCACTCTTAGTGTCAAAAAATAAAGTGTTATTTTCTGTGGGGCAGTGGTAAGCATATAGACCTAGAAGGAGACTGAGTATAAATCTTCTTATAGACTGAAAAATGAAGGCCCTGAAAGACTGTGATTTACCCAAGGTCAAGATAATGGTTAGTGATAGAGCTCTTTTTGGCCTCTGTGTTGCTGCTCCCCAGCCCAGTGTTCTTTTCACTAAAATAACCACTGTCTTTTTGAATATTTACTGCAGGCCAGACCAATTGCTTTATGTATATTACCAAGATAATTCTTATCCCCATGAAAGATAGGAAAATAGAGACCATTACTGTTTTTTTTTTTTTTTTTTGAGATGTGGAACCCAAGAGTTTGAAAGATGAAATTTGCTTAAGGTTACATATCATTTAAAAGCCCAAAGCAGAATTTAATTTGAGGTCAACAGACCCCAAAGCCCTAAATTCGTGAAAATAGGTTACCTGCTCTGTATCAGCCTTTTTTTTTTTTTTTTTTTTTCGGTACAATCAACAAGTCTTGAAAGAGGCATGATAGACTGACATTTTAACATAGTTGTCTAGGAAAAAATCACAGGACAGTTTTGCTATAAGAAAAATAAGATATCTCTATTTCCTTTCCTTACTAAAGGAGCTATGTGGATGCTAATGTTATGGACTTGTTATATTGTTTCCTCACAGTCATTTAGTGTGTGTTACTGTGGCGTGTAAGGAGTTCCTAACTCTCTCTGCTTCTAAAATATTCTACATACAGAAGAGTCAACAAAACTACAATAGTGAAGTCATGCACATTTTCTAAAATCATTCAGTAATCCTTTGCTATTCATACAATTTGTTGCAAATTAGGCTTTACAACTTTTCCCTGTGAGTGACTCTAACTCACTAGTGTTATGCTGTCATATAAGTATTATGTGCATGTGTATGTATGTGTCATTGTGAGCATGTCTAAAAAGTGACCTTGAATTTGATATTTTTAAAAATATATTATTTTGAAGTTGCTTGGTTTTGCTCTTTGGTCCAAGTCTGCAATTTTTTTGTCTGGTACCTCTCACTTATCCCTCAAGATTCTCATGACCCTTCCTGATTCTACATGGCTCTTCCTCTCATGCAATAAAACTCACAATTTTTTGTGCTGACACCACTAACTCTTCAGATCCACGAGTCATTTTTGGGTCCTAATCCTATCTTGGAAAATATTACCTTCAGGCTTTGGCTCAGAGGGTCATTGTGTATTTTAAACGTTTTTTTTTTTTTTTTTTCAAGACAGGGTCTCACTTTTGAACTGTTTTACCAGGCAGCTATTTCCAAAGACGTTTGTGTCTGCGAATCATTTTTCAGATGCTCTCATTTGTCACAGAAGTCACTTTATTCTTATTGTAGGCTTGCTTTCAGATATTTTCTTATTTCTCTGTGATGTCATTCTATTAAATACTTGAAAATACACAGTGACCCACTGGAAAAAAATAGTGCTAACTCAAATTACTCTCTGCTGCTCACCATCTTTCCTAACCACCTTAAGTTGCTTTATTTATGGAATGCTCTGTCATTAGCTTTCAGGACTTTTAAGATAAGATAACACTCTGATAAAGATTTTACATTCAGCAATTTCTATCATTCTCATACAAAAGTGGGAAGAGACTGTGGAGATATTGAGGCAGAATGGGCCAGTGCCAAAACAAGTAGATTCTGGAGTCAGACAAACTCCTGGTACAAGTACATTAGCTATTAGGCTGTAAAGCAAAAACAAAATTCTAAGACCCTACCTGACTGAAGAGGCCCCTACTGTCAGTCAAGGGATTCCAAAGAAACCTGAAAAACTAGCTCAGGCCATGATGGGAAGAGGAGGTTGGACATGTCTTATTCTACTTTCCTCCCTTTGGAATTTAGGCACAACTGACTAGCGTTAACGTTAAAACTGAGATCATAAGACTGACAAAACAGATTGTTTGTAGCAATAAGATATCAAATTCTAAACTGACTGTAGTATAACATCACATGACAGACAGTAGGACCTGAAAGAAACAAAAACATTTTACCGCAAAACAAATATTTATTTGACATATTTTGAAATTGACCAGCAAAGCCATCTCTTGTGGGGAAAATTTATACTGTGTAGACAATCCCCTTCTCTTTCCAGGTCTTTTCCTAATCCTGAAGAGATTAGCTTAGGGTCTAGCATGTTCTAAAGGTCTGAACAGGAAACATTTTCCATCTATTTTCTCTAAAGGTGGCCACCTATGAGACATCATCTACATGATAGGAACCTTGGTCTCTACAACCCCTTATCTTAAGCCAGATACTCCTTTCTGTCCCATCTACTGCCTCTAAGGGTGGCCACCTATGAGACTTCAATAGGAACTTTGGCCTCTGCAAACTCTTATCTTAATCCAGACACTTCTTTCTACTGATTCCAGGTCTTTAAATAATAACTTAACTCTTTCAATCAATTGCCAATCAGAAAATCTTTAAATCCCCCTATGACTTGTAAGCCCCTTGCTACAACTCGCCCCACCTTTCTGGACCAAACCAATGTATACCTTACATGTATTGATTGATATCTATGTCTTCCTAAAACATAAAAAACCAAGCTGTAACCCAACCACCTACAGTACATGTTCTCAGGGTCTCTTGAGGTTCTGTCACGGGTCATAGTCCTCACATTTGGCTCAGAATAAATCTCTTCAAATTCTCTAGAGTTTGGCTATTTTAATCAATAAGACCTTGGACCATTTCGATAAATTCTTAGAATTTCATTATCTGTAAAATGAGAAGAATATCTTCACTTCCTATAGTTCTTGGGATTATAATGTGCAAAAACCACTAATATTTCTTGTCCCATATGAACTCTCAGTTTATCATTAATAGCCTGTCTTTCTAATTCAGATGAACATTTGAAAAATGTGCAAACTATATTGTTGCATATGACTATAGTTCATTCATATTGACTGCTAGCTAGTTCATTCTTCAGCTCTCAATATAATAGGGAACTCGGATGTTTCTAGATTTTTAGTTACAATGGACACTCATATATATATATATACACACACACACACATATATACAGACACACACACACGTATATCTGTATGTACATATGCATGAATTACCTTAGTTACTTGGAGGTTGGGTTATTGGGTCATCAGGTATGCAAGTGTTTAATTTTACAATATAAAGCTGACCTCTTTTTTCAAGTAGTTACACAAATTCAAATGTCCAATAGCAATATCTAAAAGATCTAGTAGATCATATCCAGTATCTGGTGTTATCAACCACTCCAATGTTTGCCATTTGAATGGGTTTAAAGTGACATATATTATCATGGTCTTCATTTGCATTTCTTCAATCATCAATATTTAATATATTTATTTTCCATAGTATTTCCTCTTTTGTGAAATGCTGTTGTGTTTCATTTTAGCCCAGTTTTTCTTTTAATGATATGCTTCATGTGGCAAATGTCTAAAAATGTGACTATTTTTGGCATAGTGCTTTGAAATCTGGGAGTTTATTTTATGGAGAAAAATGTTCAAAGAAGCATTTTGAAGGCATTCACTGAAACTGTGTTTGTAATAGCAAAATACAGTAAACAGGCTAAATGTGAAATAAATGAAAATTATTTAAATACTTTGTGAAAATAAAGAGGAATATGACATATAATACATTCAATTATGATGGTAGTTATGTATATGAAGCCAAAGAAAGATGCTCACAATATGATGCTAAGAGAAAAAAAGTTGGTAATTAATAGGTTTTGTCTCTGAATAAATGACTTTACAGTGGCATTTAAAAAATTTATTTTTCTTAATTTTCTAAAATAAATTTAATCATTAAGACATTAAAGATAAATCTATAATATAGATTTTCAAAGACAGAGAAATCTTAGTTATCTAAAGGCACATAGCCAAAGATAAGTGGAACAGCTGGGTTTAAAACCCAAACATCCCCAGAGTATTGAACTCCAAGCATTTGTTTATCTTTTATTCAATTCACTAGGGTCCTGCTTCAAGAATGTTGGTATCTGTGTTCTTCTGATCAATTGTTAACCTTTGAAATAGTAGTAAGAGTGGCCTCTTCCTGCTTGTCAATGATAACTGGATGTATGGGCAAAAAGGAATATCATGGAATGATAATAAATTAGAGGGTAGGGTGGATGAGAAGCAATCTATTACTGTGCATACACTTAATCTAAAATGAAGGGTTAATGTACAGCCAATCTAAGAAAAGAGAATATTTCTCGCAGTCCACAGATATTTTCTGATATAAAGAAAGATTTGATATTAGCATAATTATAAAGGTCATTGCTCCATATGGCAGTTTTTAGTTGTCTGATTAGTAAGACTATCATTAACCTAGTATTTGGATCACATAACTGGGTGTAAAACAACCACTGGAATAATGAACATCCAGGTGTTTTAATTTCAGTGTCATTACATTAAATTTTACTATTTTTTACTATTTTTTCATTATTTATTCTCATCAGTCTCTATTCTTCGTGTCCTCTTCTTTTCTCTTAATTGTACATAAAATTCTAACTTTGGTTTAAAATATTCCCATGATAACTCCTGATTAAAACACAATAAAGGCCACATTAAGGGTGAGCAGAATGTAAAGGTGACTAGGCAACCAGAGAAGCATTAATCTATCCTCAGTTAAAACTGTTAAGCCTATTGAAGACAATTTCTCAAACCTAGCAGAACCTTGGATTACAGAATAGTAAGAGTAAGAGGAGTCAAAGTTTATTTTTAAGCCAGGGCCTAAATAGTGTCTGAGTCAAGGTAGACCCAAGGAGTTAAAGGGACATAAAGGGAAGACAGCTGGAATGTCATGCAGAGTATAGAATTTAAATACCAACAACTATTATGAGCTCTTCCTATGGTCCCAACTTTCTTATTATTATTTCTATATTTTCTTAGTTTATCTCCTTAATTTTAGCAGTGTCAATGACCGGAACCCTCATGGCTTCTGCCACTGCTGCTGCATATAAACCTATATAAACTAAACATTTGGTCTCTTTCTAATACATATACCCAATTGTCTATTTATAAATAACTGAGGACAGAGTAAGATACATCTTTATAGATTATATTTAATAAACAGATTTTAAAAACATGTAGCTCTTATAAGCCATGTAGAAACTATCTAGAAGACTTCAAAAGCATTATGTGTTTTCACAGGCCTAAATGTTTGTTGACAACTAATTCCTTACTAAATTGTCCTTAGTTTTTCTTGCTAGAATTGAATGACTTAAGCACATCTGTTGTTTACTTTTATCTAGATCTTTTAATGATTAACTAAGTCTTCTCCTCATCACTGAAAAACCCCAAGGCCATCTATCCTTGCCTATAATGGCCGATGTTTAGAGCAAACCCTCAGTAACCTGTTTATTATATTCACGAGCTCAAAGGACTGACTACTTTTAGGTCAGACTAATTTTGTGTTTTAAAACGAAACTGTCCTGCTGGGATATCGAAAAATGTTAGTGAAGGGAAGAGGGATAGCAGCAAGATGGCAGAAATAGGAAGCCCCAATCTTCCTTCCTCCACTGACTTAACAGCAATATATAACCCAAAATGCCTTCATAAAGACTCTAGAAGACAGTTAAGAAATATCAGTAGAAGAAGGTTTCAGTGGATCAAACTTCTTAGAGCTAAAGGAAGAACTACATAACCAGCACAAAGAAACTAAAAATCTTGAAAAAAGAATGGATGAATGGATAACTAGAATAATCAATGCAGAGAAGACCTTAAAATAACTGATAGAGATGAAAACCATAACATAAGAACAAAATGACAAATGCACAAGCTTCAGTAACTGACTCCATCAACTGGAAAAAAGAGTATCAGCGATTGAAGATCAAATGAATGAAATGAAGTGACAAGAGAAGTGTAGAGAAAAAAGAGTAAAAAGAAATGAACAAAGCCTCCAAGAAATATGGGATTATGTGAAAAGACCAAATCTACATCTGATTGGTGTGCCTGAAAATGATGCGGAAAATGGAACCAAGTTGGAAAACACTCTGCAGGATATCCTACAGGAGAACTTCCCTAACCTAGTAAGGCAGGCCAACATTCAAATTCGGGAAATATAGAGAACTCCACAAAGATACTCCTTGAGAAGAGCAACTCCAAGACACATGATTGTCAGATTGACCAAAGTTGAAATGAAGGAAAAAATGTTAAGGGCAGCCAGAGAGAAAGGTCGGGTTACACAAAGGGAAGCCCATCAGACTAACAGCAGATCTCTCGGCAGAAACTCTCCAAGTCAGAAGAGAGTGGGGACCAATATTCAACATTCTTAAAGAAAAGAATTTTCAACCCACAATTTCATATCCAGCGAAACTAAGTTTCATAAGTGAAGGAGAAATAATATCCTTTACAAACAAGCCAATGCTTAGAGATTTTGTCACTACCAGGCCTGCCCTACAAGAGATCCTGAAGGAAGCACTAAACATGGAAAGGAATAACAGGTACCAGCCATTGCAAAAACATGCCAAAATGTAAAATCCATTGATGCTAGGAAGAAACTGCATCAACTAGTGAGCAAAATAAACAGCTAATATCATAATGACAGGATCAAGTTCACACATAACAATATTAACCTTAAATGTAAATGGACTAAACGGTCCAATTAAAAGACACAGACTGGCTAATTGGATAAACAGTCAAGGCCCATCAGTTTGCTGTATTCAGGAGACCCATCTCACATGCAGAAACACACATAGGCTCAAAATAAAGGGATGGAGGAAGATCTACCAAGCAAATGGAAAACAAAAAAAA
>NW_012115044.1:4385084-4413018 GCF_000951035.1 Colobus angolensis palliatus
TTCCTGGACACTTACACTCTCCCAAGACTAAACCAGGAAGAAGTTGAATCCCTGAATAGAACAATAGCAGGCTCTAAAATTGAGGCAATAATTAAGAGCCTACCAACCAAAAAAAGTCCAGGACCAGACGGATTCACAGCCGAACTCTACCAGAGGTACAAGGAGGAGTTGGTACCATTCCTTCTGAAACTATTCCAATCAATAGAAAAAGAGGGAATCCTCCCTAACTCATTTTACAAGGTCAACATCATCCTGATACCAAAGCCTGACAGAGATACATCAAAAAAAGAGAATTTTAGACTAATATCCCTGATGAACATCGATGCAAAAATCCTCAGTAAAATACTGGCAAACCAAATCCAGCAGCACATCAAAAAGCTTATCCACCATGATCAAGTGGGCTTCATCCCTGGGATGCAAGCCTGGTTCAACATACACAAATCAATAAAAGTAATCCAGCATATAAACAGAACCAAAGACAAAAACCACATGATTATCTCAATAGATGCAGAAAAGGCCTTTGACAAAATTCAATAGCCCTTCATGCTAAAAACTCTCAATAAATTCGGTATTGATGCACATGCACACGTATGTTCATTGCGGCACTATTCACAATAGCAAAGACTTGGAATCAACCCAAATGTCCATCAGTGACAGACTGGATTAAGAAAATGTGGCACATATACACCATGGAATACTATGCAGCCATAAAAACGGATGAGTTTGTGTCCTTTGTAGGTACCTGGATGCAGCTGGAAACCATCATTCTCAGCAAACTATCGCAAGAACAGAAAACCAAATACCGCATGTTCTCACTCATAGGTGGGAACTGAACAATGAGATCACTTGGACACAGGAAGGGGATCATCACACACTGGGTCCTATGGTGTGTGAGGAGATGGGAGGGATAGGATTAGGAGATACACCTAATGTAAATGACGAGTTAATGGGTGCAGCACACCAACATGGCACATGTATACATATGTAACAAGCCTGCATGTTGTGCACAGGTACCCTAGAACTTAAAGTATGATAAAAAAGAAAAAAAAAAAGAAAACTATACCCCAACCACCTTGGGCACATGTCATTACGACCTCCTGAGGCTGTGTCACAGGCTCCTACTTAACCTTGGCAAAATAAACTTTCCAGATTGATTGAAAAAAAAAAAAAAGTATCAGTACACCAAATGAGCACAAGACCAAGAACAGCTACATTAAGATGTATAAGAAAAAGTCATTTTATTCTACCTATGATTGCCCTTCCTCCAAACTCACACAGTTTGGCATGATTGAGAAAAAAATACCCAATTTTCAGCCCTTCCAGATGGAAACAGAATAGTGGAACATGCATCCAGTGTTTTGGTTTTATGGGGAACTGAGTGAGGGAATAATTTCTTTCTTCTCTAACTCAGGGTGCCGATGGATATGCCATACTTTGGATGCCTGAGTGATGCTGAAAACCTTTGATATGGTAGTAAGAGTGACCTCTTCCTGTATATCAGTGATAATTGGATGTATGGGCAAAAACAATCATAGAATTATAATAAGTTAGGGAGTGGGTAGATGAGAAGTAATTTTTCTGTAACTGTTCATGTCCTTAATCTAAAATGAAGGGTTCATGTACAGCTAATCTTAGAGAAACCTGAAGGACCACAGACAGACACCAGAGGGAGCAAAAGATTATGAGCTCCTGAAAAAAAAAATTGCAAACATCTCTAATTGGGTATGAGACAAAGTAGATGTTAAGTCAGAAAATGTCACAGATGCAGAGAAAGACATTACATAATGACAAAAAGACCAATCACCAAGAAGATATAACAATCATAAATATATATACACCAACATCAACACCAGACACCTATAAATATTGAGCAAACATTCACAAAATTGAAGGGAAAAATAGAGAGTAACATGGTAATAGTAAGAGATTTCAATACTTCACTTTCAATAATAAACAACTAGTAAGAAGATACTTTAAATAAAGGAAAGGAATTGAGCAACACTGTAGACCAATTGGACCCAACAAACACATACAGAGCACTGCAGCCAACAACAGTAGAATACACATTCTCCTTAAGAGCACACAGAACACTATCAGGATAGATCACATTAGGCCAAAAACATGTCTTAACAAATGTAGGATTAAGTTAGATCAAAATCATTCCAACTATATTTTATAATCACAATGGAATACAAACACAATGGAGTACTATTCAGCCATAAAAAGAATGACATTCAGTCATTTGCAACAACATGGATGGAACTGGAGACCATTACATTAAATGAAATGAGCTAGGCACAGAAAGAGAGACATCACATGTTCTCATTTATTTGTGGGATCTGAAAATCAAAACAATTGAACTCATAGACATAGAGAATAGAAGGATGGTTATCAGAGTCTGGGAAGCATACTGGGGAGCCGTGGCGGGTGGAGTGGGGATGGTTAATGGATATGACAAGTAGAAAGAATGAATAAGATCTACTCTTTGATAGCACAACAGGGTGACTATAATCAATAATAACTTTATTGTACATTTTTAAATAACTTAAGAGTGTAACTGAACTGTTTGTAACTGAAAGGATACAGGCTTGCAGGGATGGATACCCCATCCTCCACACACACACACACACACGCACACAGATAGTAGATATATATAGTATATATACACAAAAAATAGAAATTAAAAAATTTAAAAAAAAGAATAGCAAAAGCAAAACTGGAAAATCCATAAATATGTAGAAACTAGACAATATGCTCTTGAACAGTTAATGCATGAAAGACAAAGTCATGAGGAAAATTAGAAAATATCTTGAGACTAATGAAAACAAAAACACAATATACTAACACTTCTGGGATGCAGCAAAAGTAGTACTAAGAGAGACATTTAGAGCAGTAAACACCTACCTTAAATAGGGAGAAGGATATCAAATCAACAATGTACATTTACACCTCTAGAAAGTAGGTGAAGAAGGACAAACTAAACCAAAAGTTAGCAAAAGGAAGGAAATAATAAATATTAGAGCAGAAAGCAACAAAATAGAGAACAGAAAAATAGAAAACATCAATGAAATTAAAAGTTAGTGTTTTTAAATCAACAAAATTGACAAACTGTTAATGAAACTAATTTAATTTTATTTTTGAGATAGAGTCTCGCTCTGTCACCCAAGCTGGAGTGCAGTAGCACCATCTTGGCTCACTGCAACCTCTGCCTCCCGAGTTCTGACAATTTTCCTGCCTCAACCTCTCAAGTAGCTGGGACTACAGGCACACGTCACCACTCCCAGCTACTTTTTGTGTTTTGAGTAGAGACAGGGTTTTACTATATTGGCCAGGCTGGTCTCAAACTCCTGACCTCAAGTGATCCTCCTGCCTCAGCCTGCCAAAATATTGGGATTACAGGCGTGAGCCACCACACCCAGCTTAAACTAACTTTAAAATAGAGAGAAAAGACTCAACAAAAATCAGAAATTACGAAAAAAAAAGAAAAAAGAAAAATATCACAACTGATGCCAAGTAAGTAAAAAAGAGAAGAGACTACTGTGAATATATGCCAACAATGTGGATAACCTGTAAATAATGGATAAATTCCTAGAAACAAAGTAGAAAATCTGAACCAACCTATACTTAAGTAAGGAGGTTGATTGAGTAATCAAAACCTCCCAATGAGAAAATGTCCAGGCCCAGATGGCTTCCCTGGATAACTCTACCCAAAATGATAAACTATTAATTCATTAACCCATTAATTCATTCCATGAATATATTGATTTATTCATAAGGGCAGAGTCCTCATGATTCTTTCACCTCTTAAAGGCCCACATCTCGATACTGCCACATAGGGGATTAAGTTTCAACACGAGGTTTGGAGAGGACATCCAATCTATAGTAGAGGCCAAAGATTTGTACCTTGAGAACTACAAAACTGATGCAACAAATTAAATACGACACAAATGAATGAAAAGACGTTTTGTGATCATTGATTGGAAGACTTAATACTGTTAAAATGTCCATACTACTCAAGGTAATCTACAGATTCAATGAAATTTCTATCAAAATCTCAATGGCATTTCTTTTTGCTAATATAGAAGAATACACCCTAAAATGTGTATGGAATCTCAAATGAACTCAAGTAGCTAAAAATAAAAAAATCCTAAAAAAGAATAAAGCTGAAAGTCTCACATTTGCTGATATAAAAAAAAAAAAAAGCGAGGAAAGAAGAAAGATAGAGTTCTCACACTTGCTGATATCAAAACATATCACAAAGCTGCAGTAATCAAAACAGTATGGTACTTGCATAAAGACAGACATATAGACTGATACAGAATAGAAAACCAATAAATAAATCCACATATTTAAAGTCAATTGATATTCTATAAAGGCATCAGAAAGACACAATGGGAAAACGGTAGTGTCTTCAATAAATGGTACAAAGAAACTAGATATTCATAAGAAAAATCCAAATATAAGACCTGAAACCACAAAACTTCTAAAAGAAAACATAAGGAAAAGTTTTATAATGTTGGATTAGACAATGATTTTTTGGATATGACACCAAGAGCACAAGCAACAAAAGCAAAAGTAGACAAATTTTAAAATATCAAACTTAAAACTTCCTGTGCAGCACAGAAAGAAAAATACTTCATGATCTCACTTACATGTGGAATCTAAAAAAAAAATAAATATACAAAGATAGATAACAAAACTTTGGCTACCAGAGACAGAGTGGGAAGGTACAAAATGAGGAGAAGATATCCAGAGAATACAAGGTAGCAGATATGTAGGATGAACAATTCTGAGATCTAATGTACAACATGAAAATATATGTAATAAAATTGTACTGTATATGGGATTCACACTAAATGAGCAGATTTTAGGTATTCTTGCCACAAAAACAAACAAAAAGAAATAGATAACAATGTGACATGATGGATATGTTAATTTACTTCATTATAGTCCTTTTTACTATTCATATGTATCCTGTAACATCATGTTGTATACCTTAAATATCCACAATGAGAATATTTTTAAAAAACACTTCCATGTAGTAGAGGATATAATCAACAGACAGAAAAGGCAACTTACAGATTCGGAGAAATTATTTGTGAACTGCATGCCTCATAAGGGATTAATATCCAAATTAAATAATGAACAACTGTAATTGTTGGTAAGTATGTCAAATGGTGCAGCTGTTATGGAAAACAGTATGTAGGTTCCTCAAGATATTAAAGCTAGAAATACCATATGACCTAGCAATTCCGCTTTTTGGTATATATTAAAAAAACCTGAAAGTAGAAGCTTGAAGAGATATTTGCACCTTCATGTTTATTGCAGCATTATTTGTAACAGCCAAGATATGGAAGCAATCTAAATGTCTATCACTGTATGAACAGATAAAGAATATGTGATATATACATACAATGCAATATTTTTCTGCCCTAGAAAGAAGGAAATCATGTTTTATGCTACAACATGGATGAAACTTGGAGACATTATATTAGGTGAACTAAGCCAGTCACAAAAATAACTACATAATTACACTTATATCAGGTGTCTAAAGCATTCAAACTCACAGTGACAGAAAATAGAATGTGGGCACCAGTGGGTAGGGGAAAGGTAGAAATGAGAAGTTATTCTTAATGTCTATAGGGTTTCAGTTTTCAAAGTAAAAAGTTTCTAGAGATCTGTTGCACAACAATGTGCATATAGTTAATATTATGGTATTATACACTGAAAAGTGGTTAAGATAGTAATTTTATGAGTTGTTCAATTCTATAAAAAATGTTATAGGAGAAGAATGTTAGCATAGTGATTATGAGCAAAAGTTTTGGATTCTGATAAACATGGCTTAAGTTTGGATTCAATCTCATACTAGCCATAGGGCCCACAAGTCACTTAAAATGGGGATAACAACTGTTCCTACCTTTACTATTATAATTCTTTTAGATAAGTGTGAAACATTGAGCTCAGTGCTAGGCACTTGGCAAGCAATCAATAGCAGTTAAATGGTGTGATGAGTATTCCAGGAAGATGGAGTATAAATGAAAGATTGGAGATGAGGATTGGTGGCTTCCTGACAGCTTTGGAGTTGGTGGAAATGATGAGTAAGTGAATATTTGAAGACTTCTTACATTCACATTATTGTTGAGCCCAGACCTTGGGATAAGCACCTCAAGCTAATACCACATCCAGAGCCCAGCAGCACTGTCCAAAGCTAGCTACATGTTACTATCCATGGTGCTGAATTATCTTGGGACTATGCCCTCTTGACTTTTTCATAAACATCCCAGAACCTGATCATTCTATTCCAAAATGCAATTTACAAAAGATCGTAACCTATTTTTAGAAACAAACTGAAAAATTATGCTTACAGAAATCCCATTTTTGTTCCCATATACCATGTCTAAAGTTTATTTCTGTGGAAAAAAATAACTCAGTGCACTAAAGTCAGGAGAGTGAAACAATGAAGATATTTATCGTGATCCAATTAATATTGGTTATGGGTAGGTAAGTATATGTATAGATCTACTCATATCCTCATAGTCAATTAGCCTTCTTAATAAGGCAGACGTGTTTTTCAGAGAAATCAGAAATCAAATCAGAGTTTGTATTGGTATCTTAGTAAAAAGTATTTCAAGAATAAATCTTCCAAAAGACACACACTTTTTCAGTTCTACTGATAAAACAAAAATAAGGATGTATAAAGAGGCTTTGCTGCTCCCTTACAAAATTCCCAGTTTATTCTCCCAAAGGAAATAAAGCCTGCCTTACTTCTTTGCCCACCTGCAGTGAACTTTAATGTTGGTGTATATGTATTGAAGAACCTTAAGTTCATTTCCCTCGGGATGGATTCAGCATATGGTCTGTTCCTAAGGCAAACATTTATTTAAACTTTAAATCTAAAAGGAATTCTTTCCTTTTATTTCTAGTTTTGTTTCCTTTGATCCTGAAAGTAATTAACTTACAGTGGCAGCTAATTATAAGTGAAGAGAAATCAGAGTCTATATGGTTGTTTGTTTGGTGCAGGCCTGGCAAAGTGTTTTTTAATTGGAAAGTCTCTTTGCTCAATGCATTCCAATCCATTTTGCACTGTATTTATTATCCAGGATTCATACTATAACCATGACCTTTAATCTAATCACAGAATCTCACACAGAGAAAAAATAATTATTTTAACAAAGAGCCACTGGGCCTATAAAAAGTGAGAGAGGCTGGGAGGGAGTAGAATATGACAGGAGAAGAACCACAACTAAACTCACTTCCTGCTCTTCACCATCACAGTCCCATTACCACCCCCTTGTATTGAAAGACATATACCCTACATTTGGATTGGGAAATTATCTTCTTCAAACTTATACAGAAATCAGTTCCTGAAAAATAATACAGAAAAGGAGAGAGTCATAGGTAAAAATAATTGAGGTCAGAGGTACTGCTTACTGTTCCGTGTTAATACTAATCATCAGAAGCATGGAAAAATTTGAAAGTTAATGAACTGCCAGTCAAATGACCCTTACCATAACTCCCATTTCCCTGAAAATGACCCTTGCAAGAATGGACCAAATCTTTTTGTCATCAACTCTTTCCTTTTAAAAGAAAAACCAGGCATTAAAAAATATATATTTATTGTCTGTTTGAAACAAATATGTTACAAGGTTTCAAAAAAAAAAAATACTGAATACAATGAGGGGATTTAAAATTTCTCTTTTGGAAAGAGGACTCTAAACATCTTTGCCTTTCCAAACAACTCCTTAACCAACCCAAAACAATCAGCATTACAGGAAAGCAACCCTCTTAAACAGAGATAAATCTTGAGCTGACTGCTCTTCTGTTGCTGTTAAGAACTGGTGTGACAAAGATAGTCTAAGGGGCAAATTATCCATCATCTTCTACAAATTTGCATCAAATTAGAGCATCAGAAAACAATATGCCCATACCTCATTAGTTTCATCCATGCAGATTAACACCTGTGAGTTATTTCTATAGATTTGGCCTAATCTAGAGTTAATGCATATGATGGTAATCTCCCACTTCTTACAAAATTATTGGTAAGAGCAATAATGTCCATATTTTTAAATAACCAGCATAAAAATTTCCTTCCAGGTGGAGTAGAAAAAATTTTGCTTCTTCTGAAGAATTGAAATGTTATATTTTATTAATAATATAAACTTCCTAATCCATTGCATTTGCTTTTTTTCTTTGTCTTTTTGAGACAGAGTCTCACTTTGTTGCCCAGGCTGGAGTGCAGTGGCACAATCTCGCCTCACTGCAACCTCTGCCTCCCAGGTTCAAGCGATTCTCTTGCCTCAGCCTCATGAGTACCTGGGCTTACAGGTGTCCACCACCATGCCTGGCTAATTTTTTTTATTTTTAGTAGAGACAATGTTTTGCCATTTTGGCCAGGCTGTTGAACTCCTCACCTTAGGTGATCCGCCCGCCTCAGCGTCTCAAAGTGCTGGGATTATAGGTGTGAGCCACCAGGGATCCCCCAGCCACATTTGCTTTTATTGTGCTGCTGCTAGGAAGCTCAGGGTAAAGACATTATTCAATCACAATGACTAAGTGAGCCTAGATAAATTGTATATTTACCCAAGTTCTTCTAGATGAATTTAATTTTTGAGTTGTATTGTAATAGGTTTTGTTGTGTAGATTTAATTCCCCACTTTGTGAGAAACTATACTGTAAAATAATCTTTCATATTCATTACTGGCTTGAGGATTTAATAAAATGAAAATGTTTTCTACTTTTACTTGGAATTTCATAGGTACATCTATAAAGATACTGACACCACTCTACCTCCACTTTTAAGGAATTCATTAAAGTGCTGATCATTAGCTGCAAGCATGATAAAGAGGTGAAAAGTTTTGCACACGTTACAAGTGATTAGTGTTGGCCACACTAATGAGGCCAACATCATACATTATAAGCCCCTAAGTGGGCTACTCCATTATTGAGTTTAGATGGTTAGCTACCTTGTGAATTATGCCAATTAATGCCTAAAGGTTACGTAGGATAGTCTTGATGAATAAGAAAACATCTTTTCATACTGCTGGGAAACTAAACAAAGGCATATGTCTTTATTGGGCATCACTAATGCTAACTTCACGTTCCAAGGTTTGTACTTACTTTCATTTTGTGGAAGTACAAGAAACTGTTAAATAGCAAGTCCTTATATCTCTTGAAACAATCTCTTCCCTTGAAAATGTCTGCAGCACTTTCTCAATTCCACTCAGTCCTCTTCTATTTCCGTCTTTCCTTAACCACCTGGAGAAGTCAATCCTAGACATCATCGGATGGTGTTCTGGGATTTATACTATTGCAGATATTTATAGAATGCCCAATTGATGAGCCTCCTTGTTCTTATCTTCTGTAGCCCCACTCGTAATAAACTGTTAAGGAAACAGAAATTGTAGACCAGACAAGACACAGCCTTTCCAGCCTTCGTAAGAGGTATTTTCTAGAAAAGTGTCATTTTTCTCCACAATAGAACTTTAAAAGTAGATTCATCATTTAATGTTAGGAATCTGTCATGCATGAAGTTTTAGCCTTCATCAAAATTTTCAATAATTAATTCCATGGGTTTGGAAACCTACATATTCCCTTCTCAAATATGTGTAAAAAATTACCTCTGAAATTTGATAAACGTTTCTATGTGCAATTTATTAATATTAATAAATTTTATAAAGTTTAAACATTTCTTCATCTTTATAGAATGATAGTATCACTTTAAAGCTCATTCTTGTGTGAATGTTTATCTGGCTCATTTATAAATTCCCTTCAGTTAGATTTCTTGCTCAAGAGAATTTGTATGAAAGATGGCGTTGATATCCATCAGATTTTGATCTTATATTTTTTGTTTGTTTGCTTGTTTTGCATAACAATGATAGGTTATGTGCAGAATAGCTCAGGTTTTTTTCTTAGGTTAATTTTTTTGCCATGTACATGTCCAGTTGAAATATATATGCTCACTTTTAAGTAGACCATCCTCTTCTATATTGAGCTAAACGTGAGTTCATACTGCTGTCTTCAACTCTGATCCATTACCACATGGGTCATTATAACCCCCTCCTCCTTATTTTCTCACCCTCTCAATGAGTATGTTTCATACATTTATAATATACTTAGAATATTTTCTAAGTGTAATGTAAAAGATTTTCACATTCTGTATTCCATCCCAGGATTTTCCAACCTTCTAAATGACACTTTTAAAACTTTAAAAAAATAAGCTTCACTTTTTGTGTTGTAAAACACTATAGGTTTTGACAAATGCTTAATGTCTTCTATCCATGATTACAGTATTGCATAGAATAGTTTTTACCCTAAAAAGTTCCCTGTGCTTCACCTATTCATCCCTGTTCTGCCTTACTACTCCAGCTTCTGGTATCCACTAATCTGTTTCCCATAGATTTGCCTTTTCCAGAATGTCATATAGTTGAAATCATATAGTATACAGCCTTTTCAGATAGCTTCTTTCACTTAACAATTTTCATGTAAGATTTATTCATTTGTGCGAGTGTGTGTGTGTGTGTGTGTGTTTGACTTGACATTCATTTATTTTAATCGCTGAATAATATTCTACTGTATGGGTATACCACAGTTATTTTATCCATTCACTTTAAAGAATATTTTGGTTGCTTTCAATTTTTGGCAACTATGAATAAAGCTGCTATCAACACTCATATGCAGGTTTCATATGGTCATAAATTTTTTAATCAGTCGGGTAAGTACCTAGGAGAGTGATTAGCTGGCCCATGTGGTATGACTCTGTTTAGTTTTTAAGAAGCTGCTGTCTTCCAAAGTGGTTGTATTAAATTAAATATTTAATTAAATATTTGGTATCTCATTGTTATGTTAATTTGCAATTCTCTCTTGACAAATTATGCTGAGCATCTTTTCACATTATTTCCCCCCTGCATATTTTATTTGGTGAGGCATCTGTTCTATGGTGTATTTTTTTTTTTATATTTTTAAATTGAGTTGTTTTCTTATCATTGAGTGTTATTTGTGTATTTTGAATACAATTCCTTCAACAGGAATGTGTTTCGCAAATGCTTTCTCCCAGTCTGTGACTTCCATTTTAAATGTTTTAACAATGTATTAATTAAAGCAATTTTTTATTTTAATATATAACAATTTAATATAAAAATAAAAACAGTTATTTCATGGATCATTCTATTGGTGTATTTAAATACCCAAAGTGATATACATTTTCTCCTATGCTTATAATAATGTTTCATATTTTTATTACTTTACATTCAAATCTATGATGCATTTTGAAGAAAAAGGTTCAGCTTTTCACCACTAAGCATGATGTTAGCTGTAGGTTTTATGTGAGTGTTCTTTTTCAAATTGTGAAAGTTCCCCTTTATTCCTACTTGACTGAGAGTTTTTGTCATAAAAGAATATTGAATTTTTTAAATGCTTTTTCTGTGTCTATTGACATAATGACAACGAACGTTCCTTTTTCATCTACAGTGAATTATATTGATTGATTTTTGAATGTTGAACTAGTCTTGGCATATCTGAAATAAACCTCACTTGGCCATTATACTTGGTTCAATAGTGTCCCCACAAAATTCACGTTCACTTGGGATCTCAGAATGTGTACTTATTTGTAAATAGGAACTTTGCAAATGTAATCAAGTTAAGGTAAGATCATACTGAATTAGAGTGACCCTGAAATCCAGTGACTGGTTTCCTTCTAAGGAGAGAAATATTTGAAAACACACACCAAAGGAAGAAGGCTATGTGACAGCACAGGCAGCATTCTGACTCTGTTCTAGAGTGAGGCAGCTGCAAGCCAAGGAATGCCAATGATTGTTGACAAACACCAAAATCTAAAGAAAGACAAGGACAATTTCTTTCCTAGAGGTTTCAAGGGGAACACCGCCCTGGTGACATCACAGCTTCTATTCTTGGAAACTGTGGGAGAATAAATTTTCATTGTTTTAAGCCACTCAGTATTTAATAATTTGTTATGGCAGTCTTAAGAAACCAATACATTTGTGGTGTATAATTCATTTACACATTGTTGGATTCAATTTGCTAACATTTTGTTGAGGATTTTGCATCTATATGCATGACATATATTGGCCTGTAGTTTTTTCTTACTTGTAATGTCTGTATATGGTTTTAGTATTAGAATAATGCTGACCTCATAGAATGAGTTAGGAAGCGTTCCGCCTTTTCTATTTACTAGAAGAGATTGTGGAGAATTGGTATAATTTCTCCCTTAAATATTTGGAGAAATTCACCAGTGAAACCATCTGGTCATGATGACATCATTATTGGAAAATTAGTAATTATTAATTCCATTTATTTGATAGATAAAGGATGCTTCAGGTTATTTTTTCTCCTTGTGTGAGTTTTAGTAGTTTATAGCTATCAAAGAACAGGCCCATAGTATCAGCAATGATGACTTCTTTTTAGTTCCTGGTATCACTAATTTGTATACCATATATATGTGTGTGTGTGTGTATTTCTATATTAATATATATTAATATAATGTATATATGATAATAATGTATAATATAAAGTGTATATATATTTAATATGCACATAAACACACATATATATACATATACATACATCTTTTTGGTTAGCATGGTTAGAAGCTTATCAAATTGATTAATCTTCTAAAAGAAACAGCTTTAGATTTCACTGATTTTCTTACTGTTTTCCTGTTGCTGATTTTATTGATTTCTGTTCTAATACATATTGATGTTCTAGACATAGATATATTTTATTCTGCTTGCTTTAGGCTTAAATTACAATTTTTTCCCCAGTTTTCTAAAGTGAAAACTTAGGATATTGATTTTAGATCTTTCTTTTTTTTTCTAATACAGTCATTTAATTCTATAAATAGCCTTCTTTGTGCAGTATCACAAAATTTTATAATTTATATTTTCATATTAATTTGTTTTTAAAATTTATCCTGAGATTGCCTCTTTATGTGTTGTTTCAAAGTTTGTTGTTTAATTTCCATGTGTATGGGGATTTTCAATTCATTTTAGTTCAATTCCATTATGATCCAAGAACATATTTTATCTGATTTGTATTATTTTGCATTTGTTAAGGTGTATTTTATCACCCAAAATGTGATTTATGTTGGTGAATGTTCCATGTGAGCTAGAAGAGACTGTATTCTATTGTTGTTGGATGAACTAGTTGACAAATATTAATGAGATCAAGTTGATTTTTAGTGTTGTTTAGGTCAACTATAGTCTTTCTCACTTTCTTCCTGCTTGATCTATTAATTACTCTCAGGGAATGTTGATATCTTCAACTCTATTAATTGACTTGTGTATTTTTCCTTTCATTTCTATCAGTTTTGGTCTTGTGTATTTTTATGCATTGTTTCTGTCTGCATACATATTTAGGATTGACATTTCTTCTCGGAGAATTGACCCCTTTGCCATTATTATTAATAATATCCTCCTTTATTACTAAAAATTTGTCTCCTTCCAAACTCTGGTTTATCTGAAATTAATATGGCTACTCCAGTTTTCTTTCAATTATTGCTAGCATGGTTGCTTTATCTATCCCTTAATTTTTAATCTATTAGAAACTTTATTTTTAAAGTGAGATTTTGTAGACAACACATAGTTGGGTCTTATTTGTTTGTCTACTCTGAAAGTATCTGTCTTTTGATTGGTTTATGTAGACCATTGACATTTCAAGTAATTATTGATATATTTGTTTTTTGTTTTGTTTTGTTTTTGTTGTTGGCATTGTTTTTTGGTGGGGAGGGACAGGGTCTTGCTCTGTTACTAACCTAGAGTGCAGTGGTGCAAACATGGTTCACTGTAATCTTGACCTCCTGGGCTCAAGCAATCCTTCTGCCTTAGCCTTCCATGTAGCTGGGACAAGAGACATGTGCCACCACACTCAGCTATTTTTTCTCATTTCTATTATTATTTCGTTATTATTATTATTATTATTATTATTTTGTAGATACAGGGTCCCCCTTTGTTGTCCAGGCTGTGCTTGAAATCCTGAGTACAAGCCATCCTCCCACCTTGGTGTCCCAAAGCGTTGGGATTACAGGCATGAGGCATCATGGCCAGCTAATTATTGATACATTTGGATTAATGTGAAGTATTCTTGTAATTGTTTTCTATTTATTGCCAGATATTTTTTCCCTCTTGCTGCCTTTGCTTTTAATTTCAGTTATACTTAAAAAAAAAAAAAAAAAGGTTTTTAGTGGTTTCCCATACATTTCTAACTATTTTAATTTTACCTTCAAACAACAGTATTCTGCTTATATTTCCAGTTCCTCCTTCTCATCTTTTGTGACATTGTTATGCATTTCACTTATCCATATGCTATAATCACCCAATATATTATTAGTATTATTACTTTAAACAGTTATCTTTTAGATCAATTAAAATAAGAAAAAATAAAATTTCATTTTATCTTCATTTATTCCTTCTCTAATGTTCTTCTTTTCTTTATGTCTATCCAAGTTTCTAACCTACATCCTTTTTGTTCTGCCTAAAGAAAATCTTTTAGCATTTGTTGTAAAGAAGATCCACTGGCAATGAATTTTATCAGTTTCTGTTTGTTTGAAAAATAGGCCAGGAATGGTGGCTTATACCTGTAATCCCAGCACTTTGGGAGGCCAAGGTAGGAGGACTGCTTGAGCCAGTAGTTTAAGACCAGCCTGGGTAACATAGGGAGATCCCATCTCTACAAAATATTTTTCAAAAAAGTTAGCTGGGCATAGTGGCATATGAAGATTGCTTAAGACCTCAGAGGTCAAGGCTTCAGTGAGCCATGACTGTGCCACTGCATTCCAGTGTGGGCAAAAGAATCAGACTCTGTCTCAATAGAAAAAAAAGAAAAAAAAGAAAAAGTATCAAGTATGTACTTTGTTTCACTTTTAAAGAATAGTTTCACTGGATCGAGAATTCTAGGTTGGTGTTCTTTCCTTTCAATATTTTGGAAATTTCCCTCTGTGATCTTGTTTGCATGGTGTCTGATCAGAAATTTACTGTAATTCTTATGCTTGTTCCTTATAATTTGCATATGTGGTTTTATTTTTCTCTATATTATTTCAATATTTTCTCTTTTCTTTGATTTTGTGCAGTTTGCATATGCATCAGGGTTGTTTTTTAGAAATTTATTCTGCCTGGGGTTCTCTGGGCTTCTGGATCTGTGGTTTGGTGTCTATGATTAATTTTTGAAAGCTCTTAGTCATTATTACCTTAAATATTTCTTCTGCTTCATTCACACTTTCTTATGCTTCCAGTGGTCCAATTGCATGTATGTCTTTGTACTGTCCCATAGTCTTGGATGCTCTGCTGTGTTGTTTTATTTTATTTTCCCATTCTTTACATTTCTCTTTGGAAATCCTCAAGCTCATTAATCCTCAGTCATGCAAGTCTACTAATGTGTTCATCAAAAATATTCTTCATTTCCCTCCCAGTGTTTTTTATTTCTAGTATTTCCTTTTGATTCTTTTTTAGAATTGCAATCTCTCTGACTACATTACCCATATGTACTTGGATTTTGTCTACTTTCTCCATTAGCTGCCTTAACATATTAATCACAGTTATTTAAAACTCTCTGTACAATTATTTCAACACATATGTCATATATAACTCTGGTTCTGACACCTGCTTTGTCTTGTTAGGCTGTGTTTTTTTCTTGATCTCTGTGTACCTTGTAATTTGTTTGTTGAAAGCCAGATATACTGCACAATAAAGATTGAAGTAAACAGGTCTCTATTGTAAGTATTGATGTTAATCTGGCTAGGAGTTGAGATTTCTTTAATGTTTTCTATAACTGTAGGATCCAGAGGTTTCAAATTCCTCTGATGACTTCGTTTTTGTTTTCCCTTTTGATTTTGGGCTTACTAAAATTAATACTTCTCCTTAGAGAGTTTGTGTCTCATAGCTCTTCTGTGTAATTACTGTAACTCATTATTAGAATGCTAGAACCTCTTCGTGTGGTGGTGAGGTGGGGAATGGGGCCCATTCCATATCCTCAGTCTATTAGATGGCCTGCATTTCTGCCCTATGACTTACACAAGTGTTTCTTCCTGTATAGCTTCTTCTCCACCCCACCTTACATGTGGAGAAGACTGTAGTGAGAGGAATAATTTCCCCTCACACCTTTGGAATAAAACTCTGGTAGTCTTCCTACTCTAGAGGAAGCCATTTTTATGGAGAAGGCTTTGGGGTCATTTCTCAAAGATTACTCTTTTTCTCCCACTGCCAGAGCCACAAAGGGAGTCTTTCTTAACTCTTTATTGTGAGAATCTGGCAGTTTGCTGGGGGTAAATTCCGTGAAAGACTACAGCTCCTAGGAGTTTCTCACTGTGGTGGTAATGCACACTCAGCCTCTAGAAATTTGTCAGAATTCCCATTTAATTGTTCCTGTCAGTTAATAGCTGCAGTGGCTTCTGCTCTATATAAACAAATCTCAGTTATAACTCTCTGGATTCACCTGTCTTTCCAAACACTGGAGTGGAGATTTATCCTGCAAACTCAGTTTTCTAATCAGTCCAAGAAAAGTCATTGATTTTCATTTTGTCCAGCTTTGTTTTGTTGTTAAAATAATGGAAGTGACCATTTCCAAGCTCCTTGTATGTTGAAGATGTAACTGGAATTTAAGCTAGGATTTTTAAACATCTAAATTTATCACATGCTTACATGCCAGTGGCTTTGAAAGTGATACTCGAATGGATAGGTGTCCAATTCAAGTCTGTCTCTTGGGAAGTTTTGTTACTTTCTAGAGCATATTAGAAACACTTTGCACTCCTACCAATTTCTATAAATGGATCTAGAAACTGAATGTAGGCAAAACGATCCCTTGAAACTAGAGAAAGGTATGGGCTTGTGACCAACACAAGCTTTAAAGAGAGAAAACATGTATCTAATAGGATTTAGTCTTCTGATTTTTCCTAGCTGCTTTTAATTTTATCTGCTGTTTTATAGCTGTTTTATGTTATATTCTCCCCATATTTTTAATTATCTTTTTTGGAAAAGAGTTGTTGCTGGGTCTTGTCATTTAAATGTGTTATAATTTTTTATGATTAGAAGAAACATAATACGAAACATGTTTTTATTTATATTTTCAAATTTTCTTAAAATACTAGATTTATTTATGAAAACACATCTTTCAAAAAAACCATTCATTTATTTATTCTTTATTTATTTACCAATCAAGAATCCAGAGTACCTATTATGTGCACAGTTTAAAGTACACTGGGGAATGAAAAGATGAATAGTTTTCAAGCAAAATCTTTATTGCTGATATATTTTAAGAATTCTATACCTAATGAGAAATATAAAACATGTATTTTTTGTCTTACAAAGTTTTTTCTTTTAAAAAATTATATATTACCTTAAATGGAGAAAAATATTAATGCAGTAAATCAGTTTCAACCTTATTAACCTAATGTTTACATTATTATTCTTGGTATAATTAAAAAATGCTAACAAATATTAACAAAGATTAAACAAAAATGAACTAATCTAGACCTAAGGAAGTAAATGGTTCTTGACTATTTAGGGCTTTCAATGAAGTGTGTGCAGCTTGGCTTTATCTAAGAGAATGACATTCAAATATGATATAAAAATATCTAATTTCACCAATTCACCTGTGAGAATCTAGAAATGACTGCTATCCAACAAGGCCTATATAATATCTTCGGGAATCTGTTCACAGCTTAATTCTCTAAGCAGTGGTGGTTTACATTTTAAAAGAAACAACAAACTTTGTTTTTCCCAGTGGCAACCTTGAATGCTTTTGGATTAAAACCTGGGGATTCTGTTTATTGGCTTTAAGATTTTTTGCTACACCACTCCAGGGGGCACAAAGCGCATTTTGTAATCTCCATAAATTCAAAAAAAAATTAAAATAACAAATTTCTTTTTTACTTTGAAAAAACAATTTCCATCAACACAACAATTTCCATTCAATTTCCTGGATACAAACTATTAATACAAGTAGGGAAGGAAAGGAAAATGATAATTATTTAAATATATTAAAGTGGATAATTCATGGTTTAATAATTGCTGTGTTTTCACAAGAAAGTTATTCTTTGAAATTAACTTTCACATGTGAAATAAACCACCTTTAGAGGCTCTATCTTTATGCATGGTTTTCTTACATTTAATCATTTCATCTTTAAAACAAAAATGACATCAGAAATAAATACAGTCTCAGTACTGTTCTTCAATTATACTTAGTCAACATACAAAATGTAGAGAAGGGCAGAAGAGAGGCAAAAAAATGATGATAACATGATACTTTTATGTACCATTTCTAGTAATAAGTTTGTTAGCTCAGGTAATTTGGATGTAACAGAAGAAATACTAGCAGTTGCCAGAGCCCCATCTCAACGTCTCCTGGAATGGTTGACATAAAAGACTCTTGGCCATGGTGATTAGTTATGGACAGAATGAACCAAGTTCCTTACACCATTCCAAGGAGGGGAAAGAGAATCACTTCAACATATACATAAATATGTGTGTGTGTATACACACACACACAATACATATACATATATATATATATTCTAATGAACAAGATGAGGTAGATTTTTATTAATTTATTTCTTGGCTTATCAGCATCTATTTACCCTAGTTCAAGTACCAGAAGTTTGAGGATTCTACCCTTTTTCATTTTTATCCCTGAATTTGGGGGGGGGGCTCCACTTACCTCCTGATACTAGAAGTAAAGCATCTATCTTAGACTTAAGTTTATTAGTTCATTGCATTCTCCCTAGAGACAAGTACCTGACAGAAACATAGCCAATGAGATGCAATGCATCTTTAGCTGGAAATTAACTTTCACATGTGAAATAAACCACCTTTAGAGGCTCTATCTGGAACTACCACCAGAGTGATTCTCATTTTGCTTTCTCTAGGGTGTTTGAGAATGAGTTTATAGAAACTAAGATTCCAACTCAGAAGCCACACATTTGAGAGGCTGAGACAAAGTAACCAGGTCCCTATGAGTTATCTGAACATTTGCCTAAAGCTATGCCTGAAGCCAGGTCTATCCCTAGACTTTTTAGTTACATGACCCCACACATTCCATTTTTCCTTGAACCAGTTGGCATTGAATTTTCTGTTACTTGAACCAGAAAGAGGCCTAAGTAGTACTGAAAAAAATATATATCTGAGGAAGACATTATCTTATCATGGGTGTAAGCAGATAATTTTATAAGAATTCAAGAGAACTAAATAACAGAACAAACATTCCAGTGAATTTTTGATTTTCCTACTCAAAGTTTCATGAAGAGAAATACATACATCATCTCATTATTTTTATTTAATTGCATTATTGGAAGCTGTTATAACAAAGTATATGTGACTTGATGACATAATTATTTGCAATATGGATACCATGGCTTAGCATCTAAATGCTAAGATTTTTAAAATTCTTTTTAAAAGAGAATTCTAGCTAAAAGTTTGTGCATTGAAATCTCTCTTATTCTGTTTCTCATGGCCCCAACCAAATCTCCTTTTATGTGCTTGTTATTTTGTTTTGATGCCATCAAATGAAGGTTCAACCTCAAGAGAAAATCTTTTGAAATGGTCTCCTGAAGCAGCACAAAATATGATTCTAGTATGAGTAGAATTATGTACAACCCAGCAGTGGAACCAAGGACATAAAATAAAATAGCTGACAACACTAAGAAGTCATAATTTCAGCTTGTTATACACACTCTCATCTTAAGGAAGATGAATCAAAATTCTTTGCAACTTGCGTCATTTCTGAATATAAAGGACTGCAATATACAAAGCTAAATTTGTCCTTCCTTTAATGGACCATACAGCTAATTCCAGCAGATGAAGACTGAAATCCCAATATCCTTCCTTCTGAAGCACTAAACAAAACAGGCAGGTTTTGTGAACTTTTGCTGCTTATTTTCACTATGACTTTTCACATTTCCTTTGGCAGCTTTGGCATGGAATACCTTAAGAAAAGATTTTACTATCTAACATCACTGGAATCATATTTATCTGCAAGGTTCTAAAATGTGATGTTCAAAAATTCAAGCTCCTTTAACTCCCCAAACCAATCATATGCCATCTGTAATCTGTGACCGGTCAAAGCTCAATGTCTATGAGGAGCTGAACAGCTTCTGTCTAATATACCCTCCAGCAGACTCTCAGTTCTTTGGGGTGTCTTAAGAACAACACTCTGAAAACCCAAAGTAGAAAAAAATTCATCAATGTATCAAACAAAATTGCCACCGCACTCATGACCAATATTTTTTAGTGATAATGGATAAAAGCCAAGAAATTGACTGATACGAAATCCAGCTTAAAAAAAACAAAAACAAACAACAAAAAACCCACTCTTTTGCACTTGGAAAACGAAGTCATATTACAGAAGGGACTGACTTACCATTTTATCATTTTGTTAAAAGACATTCTGATGAGATTTAGAAAGCAGAAAGACTTACCTAGAAGAAAAAAGAGAAAAAAAGAGAAGATATTAAAACAATAAACAGGATAATAGTGAAGACATTTTAAAATGGATTCTAAGATGACAAAAAGTGAACACAGACCACCTACATAGGAGTAAGTCAGTAAAGGAGAAAGGGGAAGAATAAACTTCTTTAAGCTATTATCGCCTTTATCACATGAAAGGATAAAAGATACAGGAATCGAGTGTTTATGTTATGTAATGTGTGTAACAGAGCCCTTCATATTAGCACAATTCATAAGGAAATTACGTTTTTAATGTTACCTCTTAGTCCTTGAGAAATTGAAAAACAACTTCATGTTTCACAAATTTTAAAAATATTGGTATAATGGGCATCAGCCATAAAGATCATCAAATGTTTTAAAAACCCCAGGCAATACTCAGATGACAGGGAAAGAAATAATCTCCCTACAAGCTTGGAGTGGTGATTGCAGGATTTCTTGTTTTGTTTGTCAATCAAGTCTCTGTAGTCTCTTACCATTGTAATAGGCTAGACAAGTATAAACCTTTCAGTCCACTGACAGGGTTCCCTATTTCCCCAAAGTAGATGAAGGGACCAAAGGAACACAGAATTGAGTTTCATCTCTAAAGAGATCATATGGGCTGAGGTCAGTTTATGGAAGTTTTGCTGCTAGAAGCATATGTGGAATTTCCTAGCCATCTAGACAGTTGTTACCAGCTTTGTCCCATCTTTTGCAGGGAGACTGAGGCACCCTCATACATTTTTATATTTTATGTTTATATTAAATTTCTATGTTCTCTTTCATTCCCTCCATCTACAGGGACTTATCTCTTCCTAAATTCCCTCTTCTACTGGGCAAAGAAGTAAGAGAAGAATCAGAAATGCAGACAGAAAAGCCACAGGCTACTTTTTTCTTATTTCTTCAAACTGGCCTACATTTTAGGTGTTCCGGGGCATATCCATATGCTTACCTTTCATATCACTTCATATTAACATAGTAACTGGTCCAAGTGGATAACCATCACCCCCATAAAGATCCTCTTTTTCTGACCTAGAGTTGAGTGAGTCTTAAAATAAGGACTAAATTCCCAAACATATTTTTAAATCCCAGAAAACATATGCATTACTAATTTATAATCAAAGCCCAGGACATAACATAGTGCATTGCGTAAATGAATGTGGGCAGGGCTAGGAGAGTACCTAGGACTTTTGATGCCTGATCTTCTAGTAATTGAGTACACATCGACACAGTGCCTTTCTTTTAATCCTGAGTATTTTTTCTATTAGTTTTTAAGAATGTTTTCAAAAGTATTTTGGCATGATTTTTTAAATTCAGTACAACATTTTAACAAATATTCTTTTTGTGTATGTGTGTGTCAAAGTCGTCACCTGACATTTGTTTTAGTCAATCAGTAGGGCAAACCTGCAAGTACCTTTGCCACCTTACAGGAACTGACAACAGAGATCTCTGCAGTCTTACTAAATAGTCCTTATGCCATTATAGGTACATCACTCCAGGTTAGCGGCTGGGAGGTGTGCTACAGCAGATCTATTCCCATAATTATCTCTCTATGAGACCATAAACACATGACATTTCTTTCCAGTCTAAAATACTGAAAGTCCATTGTTTTAGTAACAACATCATGCAGTTTTTCTGTTGGTTAGCAACGGCTTCACCTGCTGTGAAATTCCTAGATCATAAGTGAAAGTCTAACTCAGAGCCATCAGGGCCATGGGTAGCGATTTCATTTTTAATTCATACAGTTAAATTACTTATTTACTTATGTGTCTGTGTATGTGTGATTCTTAAAAACTATGGTTATTTGAATTTTATTTAGTCTTAAGCTATATACAGTAATTGGTACATGTATTTGTTAGTGGGGAGAGAGATAAGGATCATTCTATCCTTCTCTAACTTTGAAAAGCACATAATAGCAAAATTTATTTCTATACTTTTAGTGTAAATAAATAGTTATGCATCTTAAGCCAGTAGGAGGTTTCTTTTCTTTTTTTATTTTTATTTTTATTTTTATTTTGAGTTGGAGTCTCGCTCTGTTGCCCAGGCTGGAGTGCAGTGGGGCGATCTCGGCTCACTGCAAGCTCCGCCTCCCGGGTCCACGCCATTCTCCTGCCTCAGTCTCTCGAGTAGCTGGAACTACAGGCGCCCGCCACTACGCCTGGCTAATTTTTGTATTTTTAGTAGAGACGGAGTTTCACCGTGTTAGCCAGGATGGTCTCGATCTCCTGACCTTGTGTTCCGCCCATCTTGGCCTCCCAAAGTGCTGGGATTACAGGCGTGATCCAGCGCGCCCGACCCAGAAGGTTTATTTTCAAGCTTGTGTTAAGACTTTTGGTAATAATTATTGGAGAAGTGGATAAATACTTTTTTCCAGATGATAATTTTATGGCAGAAAATTTCTCTCAGTGGCTTCTGCTATCTTGAATATTTTATATTTTAGAGCTCAAAATTCACTATTTTGGTACATCATAGTGTGCAACATAGTAATCATCACAAATGACCAACTGTTTAAGAGTGGGCACTTTAATTGCTCATTAATTCCCTAATTCATTGACACAAGCCAATGTTAATGTTATTTAAAGATTAGTATCGGTCCTTGGGGTTTCTTTGGGCTTGCCCTGGGGAATTAATTAGGCATATAGCTCAAATTATATTTGCTCTCCAACTTTCTCAGGCCCAGTTAGGCGGCTGACTGACACTCTGTGCTCTCATCCGGTGCATGCTGGTCCGGGGAAGAATCAAATTAGCACACAAAGTACCCCACTTCAGAGCCATCGTATTCTTCCCACACCACCAACACTTCCTTGTCGTCCACTTCATGGAGTCAAATCTCTACTCTGTGGATTTCAAGGCCTGCGTCTGTCTTGGTCTATGACTCTCAAATACATCCTTCTCTCTTGTGTCTGATCTGGGTCCTCCATTCCACACAGCTTAATTTCTACAACTACATAACTGTCACCTTTCCGCAGCCAGGATTTTTTCTGTTTTGTTTTGTTTTGTTTTTGTGATGGAGTTTTCACTCTTGTTGCCTAGGCTGGAGTGCAATGGCACGATCTCAGCTCACTACAACCTCCACCTCCTAGGTTCAAGCGATTCTCCTGCTTCAGCCTCCCAAGTAGCTGGGATTACAGGTGCCCATCACCACACCCAGCTATTTTTTGTATTTTTAGTAAGGACGTGTTTTCACCATGTTGGCCAGGTTGGTCTCAAACTCCTAACCTCAGGTGATCCACCCACCTTGCCCTCCCAAAGTGCTGGGATTACAGGTGTGAGCCACTGCACCCAACAGGTTTTTTTCAAGTAGTTCTCTATAGTCTTCCCTCTCCACTCAGCCTTTCTGCATCCCTTTCACTCGCTGTGAATTTCATTCTTATCCTTCTTCTCTAAAGATACTTTGCTCTAGCCAGATCCCAATCCATATCAGCTGCCCCACTCTGGCCACTCCCAGGGCTTCAGCCTCATCTCCTGTCCCTTCCTGCCACATTCTTTCCTTCGTTTCAGGTTCACAGAACTATTTGCAGTTCCCAAAACATACCTTGCTCTTTGATATTTATGTGTTTTGCTTATACCCTTTTTGAAACTCAAAAGTAAAGTTTATTGATTTTTCACAGTTAATTTAGGTTTTATTCTCTATTTATCCTTAACTTTTGATGCCTTAATTTTAACCTTTATAGTGTTTTATAATAAATACTAGTATCTAGTATCTCAGACTCCCAGAACATTGCCTGGTGTATAGACAGCATTCAGTAAATGTAGAGAGAATTAAATCAGACATAATCCCTATTAGATTTTGAGTTCCTAAGAGTAGGAGCTAAGTCTTACTCATTTTTGGATCTTTGGTGTATGGCACAGTTCTTGACTCAGAGCTGGTATAAGATGAGTGGATAATCAGGAAAAAGGAAAGGATTATTGGAAGGATAGAAGGAAAGCCTTTCATTTTTGGCACACTTCAATAAATATCTGTCATTTCTAAATTCTGTAGCTTTTGGAGATTAGGTCCATGCTTGTTTGCTTTTTGACTAAATATGCTGACAACAAATTATTTAATAGGAAAATAGGCACATCTCCCAAAACAATGGAAAGTTGGGTATCTCAGGCATTGCTAAAGATTTCTAGAGTAGATGTAGTTTTTGAAAATAAAGACATAAATAAAGTTGTCTTATTTGTCTCTGGCTCCTCTTGTTGTTTTTGTTTACAGTAGATTAACCATAAAAATAAACTAACACCTTTCAGAGCCATGCACTACCTAATTTGCTAAAATTGTCTCAGAGAATGGAGAAGATTTTATTTTGAATATATACATTCCCAAACTCCTCACATAACTACCCACATCCTCATTTCACATCACACAGTGCCATGAAAAAAACAACAAAACAAAAACACTTCTTTTGATTCTTGACATGAAGTGCTTTCAAATACATTTCCTCAATCTACACATTACTCTAGAATCAAAAACAAAACAACTGCTTAAATAAAAGGAAGTGCTGCAAATATGAGAAACATGTTTTATTATATCTTGAGTATAATAATTAGTAGGAATCAAATAGTGGTTTTGCTTTTGTGTCTTGTTAGGTTTGTGTAAGTCAGCCCTCCCCACTTTCTCTCTCTCTCTCTCTCTCTCTCTCTCCTTTCTCTCTCTTCTAATTCTATTTATCACAAAAGTATAAAATATGAGGTGTACAGAATGCATTAGTATCCACATGATGAACTATTTGGAATTCTGATTTTCCACTTTCTTGGCCTTTTAAACATCAGTGACTTTCTTTTTCCTTTAAAAATAACTGATAGACACAATCCCACACACAATGGGTTTTGTTATGAAGAATAGATCTACCTCCAAGGTCTTGATATTATAGTTTTATCTCTTTTCTCACCCTCTCATCACCCTCTCTTACTCTTTGCCATCTCTCGAATCTACTCCCTGCCCTACTTTGGAGCCAGAGCCTATCAAATCCTGACAATCCTCAGAAACTCATTGGTTCTTCCCTAGCTTTGCTTTACTATGAACACATTCTTGTGCCAAGCATGGATTGGTCTTTTCAAAATTGTTCGCTGTGTAGCCAAAGTGCAGAGTAACATATTTGCAAGTGTGTTCAATAGGAAAATTAATGATCAAAACATTAATAGGTGTTTTCAGAGGAAAAATAAGTTCTGTATATGTTTTAGCTAAATAGTATTATTTTTGTCCTATTTCCAAAATGGAAGTTTCAGTACATATTAGTCTATTACAATTTAAGTTATTTGTAGTAAAGAATATAGATGAAGCTGGTCTCACTTCTATTTTCCAAGTTTTTGGGGGTCATAGTGACTTTTTTTTTTTTTTGACCTGACAACACCTCAGGTAATTTATGGTTTACAGAGCACAACATTGCAAATTATGGTAAAGTAAAAAAGAAAACACTGAATTTCAACTTGGAAAATCAGAATGCTGTTGCTAATAGTACTACTGGCAAATATATTAAGTATGTCAAATATGTCAAACGCTGTCGTAAGTGATTTACATATATTAGTACATTTAAACTCACATAAAGCAAATTAAGTAATATCATTAGCTCCATTCTACAGATACAAAGACTAATACTCAGGTAAATTAAGGTACTCGCCCAAATTTACATAGCAGAACTGAGATTCAAACTTATGAAATTAGGCTCTAGTCTAAAATTTTAACTGCACTGTTATTCTGTTGCTGTTACCTACTAATGGGGTAACCTGTGGCAAGCTATTTGACCTGTCTAGGTCAAGCTGTTTATTGATCAGACAGATTAATGTCATCTGATGTGGCGGTCATAAGGAATCAGTATTTAACAGAGTCAAATGCAGTGCCTGAAATATGCAGTTGGCACTCATAGTATTTATTTATTAAATAAGACTCAAGAACTCTAGATTTGGTTATCCTCCTGGCTGTGTACACACAACTATTTGTTGCCTATCATTATTAGAGGAACAGCCATAAAGCTGTGCTGAGCTGCTTGACTGAAAATTCTCACTCTAGAACTTCAACTGGATCTTTAGAGCCAATCATTAATCTTGGATTTACCCAGGCTGATTGCCCATTGAAACTGACACCACAAGCATTTCACATACTGTATGCATTCTTCAAAGCAGGGCGGGGGGATGAGGAAATGATTTAAACTCGTCAACTGAGGAGCCCCAGGAGGACCATGCACTGGCTGCCCTGACATTTTACCAAATGTGGCTGTCCCGTCATGATCTTTTCTTAAGACTTGTTGTGTAATTCCAAAGCTAATATTAAAATATATGTAAATACCTCTATCTTCACTCTGTATCCCTTTACTTCTAGGCTCTGACTTCATCAACCATTCCGTTATCCTTTGAGTTTCCCAGTTCCTTTCCTCTCTCTCCCCTTCCCTCTTTTCCCTCTCACACACAGAACACTCTGCTCCCAAACTACATCTGTGCTACAACTATGCTGCCCACCTATGCCATGCTACACAGCAAAATATGCATTTGTCTTTACTCTGTCAGATGATTCCTGCTTCGTCTATATTTTTCCCCTTAAAACCAAACTTTGTCAAATAATCTATGTATCATATTTATTTCTCCACCAAACACTATCTTCAGCCTGTGCAACTCAGCTACATTCCCATGATCTGTAACCACCACATTTCTCAAAGATAATAGCGTCTTCCAATTAGATGAATGCGGCGGACTTTGCTCAGTCTTGATTCTCTTTGGCCCCTCTGAAACTTTGTTATGCCCATCTCCTGCTGGAAACTCTCTTCTTTCCAGATTTCAGACACTACAGGGATCGTCTTCCCCTGATTTCAGCCATTTTGCATTTATCCGTCTCACTGGCTTTCCCTCCATTTTGTATTTTAAACACGGACTGACCCCTGTGGCTCTGACCTCTACCTTCTGCTCTTTCCATATTACTCTTTTGCTAGGACATTATGTACTCCATGGCTCTAACAACCACTTTATGCAAATGGGGTGAGAAGCTACTAAATTGTAACTGTGAGGAAAGGGATTATGTCATTCATCTTTCTAATTTCCAAGCTGTTTAGCACACCACCTTACATATAACAAGTATCTGTGTGTATATATACATACACAAAAAGAAAAGAATGACTTTTTATCAAAATATTGTCTTCAGGCGTGGACTATTTATTAACTGAAAACGCTAAAGCAGATGCCAGAAAATTTATGTTCTACTTAAGGACTGTTTGGTTGGTTCATATTGTTCTCTTTGGGAAAATATTTGTGACAAAACTTTATAGGATTAAAAATAGTTGTCCTTTGTTTTGTTTCCTCTCCACATGCCTTTGCAGCTTTCAGCTTTTAAAAATAACTCCAGCTTGTTAGCTCCATGTATGTAATTGTGGGTGCAGTCTAAATGAAACTAAACTCTCTCCAAAAGGAGATGGTTAGGGTTATCAACGTTGGTGATGCAAAGAAGAGGAATAAAAATCTCCGGTATAAACTCTATCCAAAATGAGATGGTTAGGGTTATCAACGTTGGTGATGCAAAGAAGAGGAATAAAAATCTCCGGTAT
>NW_012115044.1:4413518-4442191 GCF_000951035.1 Colobus angolensis palliatus
TTTTTTTTTTTTTTTGGTAGATGCTGCGTCTCATTATGTCGCCCAGGCTGCTCTTGAACTCGTAGGCTCAAGTGATCCTCCCTCCTTGGCCTCCCAAAGTGCTGGGATTATAGATGTGAGCCACGGTGCCTGGCCAAATTTCAAAAAAATTATGTCAAGAAACAGTTTAAAAATTTAATAGAGTGCTCGGGCACAGCTACCATCACTTAATACTTAAGAAACTATTAGTAACTAGGGTGGGACACACTAATATTTAGCACAGTAAAGAATAAAAACAAAAACCTAGAACTTTAGGCTGAATGTTAATCAGTGGACTATCTTTATGTAGAATTGCTTGAATTCGGCAAGAAATTTCCTAATGTCCCAGAAAAAGTGTCTCATTCACTTACTCATTGATTTGCCTCATTGTCACTTAGTGTCAGAGACAAAATAGGAATCCACTGAATGTTTAGTTTCTGTCTTTACTCCCTTCCCCAGAACATGAGATAAGAGTGCTTCACAAGGAGGCCATTTTTGTGCACCAGCATGGAATTCTTCATGTTGACCCTATGGCTATCATATGGCTTTATAAATGCGCTCATAACTTGTTATTACCGTGCCTCATAATTATTTCTACAACTTTGTAGAGTCAGTAGCATTAGCCTCCCTTGAAGAAAAAGGAAAATTTTAGGAAAGCTAAGCAACTTGCCTAAAGTCACATGGCTGATTTATTTTCAAGGGATAATCATGTTTATACCAAATATTCCATTTTGGGCTCCTTCTCCAAGTCCTGGAATTGTTCTAGGTTTCCAAAGTGGCTCTTTTTGCCTAGATACCCTGGGCAAGCCTGAATATATATGCACACAGCCTCACACGTACTGTCACACTCAATGCAGAGACTCTTATGGTCGTGACAGCAGATACCAATATAATGTATCAGAATGTTCACTTTTGAAAATATTTGTCAGTGTTTTTTTTTCACTTATGTGCAAATGAGTTAAACTTAGTAGCTATGATTTATAAGAAAAGAACAAGATTGCATGCCCATAAAGAAAAGGAAATATGCAGAAGAGTGTCTTACAACTTACCAAGATACAGCTACAATCAATGTGTTAGAAAAATTCAAATGATATACCATTGTCTTCAACACACACTGGTAGGGACTGCCAACTGGTACCTGTTCTATTCTCTTAGCTCAGGGCAGTTGGAGAACCATCAGTAATGTAAGTGTGGGTGCATGAGAAGTAAGTAAGACAACAGCTCCAGCAGAGTTTGAAGTTATCTTAATTTTCTGATAAAACAAGTATTTGTTGAGGGCCTACTATGTACTATACATTATGCTAATTATTGGTGACAAATACCAGTGAATGAAGGCCAAGGAACACAACAACCAATTGAAGACAGAAGTATATTACAAAATCAATATATAAATTTGATAGGGTTGTTATGAGAGTTGTGTATACAGAAATAAGAGGGAATGCACAGGGATGAGTGAGGGAAAGATACCACTTGGAGTTGGAAGACCTGGAAGAGTAATCCTAGAGGAACTGACTGGTAGAGAGAAAAGAAGAAGTAAATGAAATAAAGATAAAGCAAATTGTAGGAAGAGCAGAAGGAGTATGTGGCTAGGAGAATAGGCAGGTGGTAGTGTTTGGCTAGTGAAGAGAAGGGAGAAAAGAAAGCAAGTGCTTACATATCAGAGGCCTTGAAGCTCCTTTGCAAATGATCACATGTCCCCATGTATCAAATGTGTCACACTCAGATATCATTGTCTGTCCTCACAAGACCACTGATGTACCCTGAATAAATTCATGTGATTCCCAGAAATCTGTCTCTTTGTCAAGATGTTTGGTCAAGCTAAAAACATTAAGTAATGGAAAAAAGAAGAGTGGTTTAGACAGCATTGCAAGGGAGTCTATTCAAAAGGTTTATTATCTTATGAGCAGCGAAGGGTAAAAAAAATGAAAAAGGACATCCAAACTTCTGCTAAATTTGCTCTCTTAATCCTTTAAACTCCATTTCACTTATATCTATATGTGGTAGAAAAGAGGTACTGAGAGAAGGGGGTGGCAAGACCTTTTATTTGAACATTTACTAAATCCTCAATTATATTTTCTTCCTAATCCTGTGTCATTAGGAGCAAAGTGGCACATTTAGAGACCATTTAGATATGAATGCCTGAAACCTTCCTATCAGACCTGCTGACTTTCTCTTTCTTTCTCACTCTCTTTTAGTCACTACAGCCAATTATGTTGAGATATGATTTTTGGCCAGGCAATCTAGTTCTTGCATCAGGGGTCCCACAATAGCCTGGTTGGAGACCCTCATGGCCTCTAATATTATTATTTTTGTTTTTGGCAGGGTCATTGTGGTGATCATAACTGGGAACAAAATATCTCTATTCAGCAAAAAGAGAAAAAACAGAGCAAAACAAAACAAAACAAATCCCTATGATCTAACATTTAGATAAGCCTACAAATATAACACAAATTCAAAAAGAGGAAGCTTACATAATTAAAAGTTAAAGTTAATTCTTGAAATTGGTGGGGATAATTAAAGAATGAAAGAGGCCAACTGTGTTTGAAATTACTGAGTCAGATCTAATCTTTCACTGGGCTCCATATAAACGCTGCATTATGTACAGGTTAATGTGCAAGTCAGTGATAGAGTTCACAGTTTTTACTGTGGTTCAGCTTACAATCTGCCATTTGGACCTTGGTTATCTGTCATCTGCATTTTTAAGTGGAACCTGTAACTACCAATGAGCCAAGTGTCCTACATTCCTTGTTCTAAGTTTGAGTTTCTCTTGGGCCTATGCTTCTTTCTTCAGCCTCAGGGATAGAATTCAGTGTAATGAGAAATGCTTTGTCTACTTTCAAAGTCTGAGAGTCCTTAGAAACTGACTTATGTTGGCAATTCACAAAGAGCTCATTTTCAATACATATATTTGTGCCCAATACCAGAAGTCACAATTAAATGTTATCTCTCCATATTCTGTCCCCATCCTGGACACACACAGACATTTGCAGCAGAGGTTGTATAGTTGAATGACAGAGGCAGTCCATTTGTATCTATCTGTCTAGTGGTAGAAATCATTTTTAGCTCATATTTCAACCAACCCCAACCTAACTTAAGGGAAAAAAAAAAAAAAAAAAAAAAAAAAAAAAAAAGAAAAGAAAGCAGAGCCTAGATGCTGCTGCTGGCTAGAATCCAGAATACTCAGATTAGAAAAAAGGGTGAACCGGGGCACAGTACAGCCTAATAAGGCTGGCAGCCAACATTATGCAAAACTCATTGGAAAGAAGCAAAGCCTCCTTGGCAAAACAGTGATAAAGAATTAGAATTTTCTGGAAATAGTAATAAGAACTCAATACAAAGACCTGATCAATTCTAGCACACATGGAAGTGGTCAAGAAGGTGTTCCATACTAAGGATATGCAAAACCTAAATAATAGAAGAAACCAAGAGTAGACCAGAGGGGCAATTACTCTCTTGCTCATTTCTGTTTATGAGTTTTAAGCACTGTGTATAACTGGCTGTACATATAAGTTATCTATGTGATAAACTGTGTGCACTTCTCATTAAATGTATAGGTTGAGTCTTTCACAACTACTATATTTGGTGTTGTCATGAAATCCTCCATTAAAGTATACTTTCAGCTGGGCGCAGTGGCTCACGCCTGTAATCCCAGCACTTTGGGAGGCCGAGGCAGGCAGATCACCTGAAGTCGGGAGTTCGAGACCAGTCTGACCAACATGGAGAAACCCTGTCTCTACTAAAAATAGAACATTAGTGAGGCATGGTGGCACATGCCTGTAATCCCAGCTATTTAGGAAGGCTGAGGCAGGAGAATCACTGGAACCCGGGAGGCAGAGGTTGTGGCGAGCCAAGATCACACCATTGCAATCCAGCCTGGGCGACAAGAGCAAAACTCTGTCTCGGGAAAAAAAACAACAACAACAACAACAAAAAAGTATACTTTCAGGTGCTGTTACAGGCAGATACTTAGGCTGAGTGGAACTTTGTCAATAGCAGTAAAGATGCTCATGCCCAGAGCAGCAAAACCAGGGCTGTAATGCTTTCCACACAACAGATAAAGCCCTAACAATTCCTGGCTTGGTTTGTGTATACGTGCATCTACAAATATATGTTAAATTGCTAGTAGAAAGGAAAGGTGTAAAGTTGGAAAGAATGTCATATAATAATATTTTCTGTGAACTTCACTAAGAAAATTGGATGTATTGCCAAGAAAACACACATCTTATTATTGATCAATTAGAAAACACCTCTTCAAAATCTAAAGCTGATATCACTCTTAGGTGGATAAAAAGTTTAAGACAACATTATTATTTTTTAAAAAAATTGTTGTCTAGTATGAAAATAGTTATGCCCAAGAAAATTAGATGGAAATATAAAGCTGTAAGACAAAGTGCTAAATTATGGGCTTATAATTTATCTAAAAACATTTATTGATCCCTTATTCTATGCAGGGGACAGGGCAATCAACATGTAACACAGGCTTTACACTCTAAGAATGCTGGCAATATTAGCGAGAAGCTATGAGACACATCCAAACATAAATGAATTGAAGAGGGAAAGAGATTGGGAGGAGGAAAAAAGGATGGAAAGGTAGATTTAGTGTGGTGCCAGTGAGAGCCATTGAAGGCTTTTGAGCAAGGTAAGAATATAATGAAATGGCTTTAGTTAGATTAATATGGAAAGCCACTTAAGAGAGAATCACTATTCTAGTCAAGTCAGGGTTGTATAGGGCCTTTTTTTTTTCTTTTTCTTATTTATTTATTTTTTTCTATCAACCAGGTAGCCACATTTGAAGTCTACATACTTACAGTGGAGCCTCAGGGCTGTTCTCACACTTTTAAGCAAAAGCCAACACTCTTCCTCCTCTTTCTACTTCAGTCTTCCTCTGTTCTCCATCTTAATGTTTTTCGCTTCCTGGTTGACTTCCAAACACAACAATAAAGGACTGTTTGTGTTAAACTTGAGAAAAGGAATGGCATTCTGTAAGTGTCATGGCAGCCCATAAAATACAGATTCTCTACCTTGGAGTAAGATCTGTGGAATCCTTAGGGGTAGAGACTGTGGCTCCATCTTCTTGTTGTTCTTTAATCTTCAGATCCGAGAACAGAGCTTGGAACATGGTAGGGCTCAAATATATTTGTGATGGTGAACTAGACTCATCATATATTTGGAAAACCAAAAAGAAATATGTTGCCATGGAATAATTGGTAACTGATGGACCCATACTGACCTCACCTGTTTTTATAAAAACTTATTTCATTTTTATCAGAAAATTTTACAATTTTTGACTTAAGAAGAGCCTCAGAAACTTTCAGGTTATATGTTAAATTTAATTCTCAAAACCTACCTGTGGAAGAAATAGTGTCTTTATTTTCCATATGGAGAAACTGAGACTACGGAAGGAAGGTTATGCAACTTCCTTAAGGCAAGCTAATAAATGATAGAACTAGGCTGGGACTCAGCAATCTTATTTGGTAAGTTTATTTGTTTATTTATTTATTTATTTATTTATTTATTTATTTTATATATGTCATGATATTTTTACACGATGTATGGGACATTATATAATTAAGGTTGTTTGAGACTTTCTATAATGTAGGAGACTCTGGAATAATGTAAAAGATACAAAATTGTCTTAGTTGGACATGTAAGCATTTTTTAAATGATGTAATATGGGTCTGGTTCTGGGGTTACAGTTTATATCAGCAAAAGTACAGATAAAATTTCCATGAGACTTCTATCCCTACCTCTTGGTAATGCTTTCTAGGAAATTTTTGGGTAATGTATGGAAATATCCTATGTCCACAAGTTCTTTCTTTTTTAATATGCTTTGCCCATTTTCTATACATCTTACTTCATGATTGCATCTCCTTTGAAAAATTACTCCTATTAAACTAAATTTCTCTGTCACTGCAAGAGACATAAAATTAAAAACTATCTGTCTTTAATCATGCCAGCCTTTTTCCTTGTCTCCCGGGCTCCATTTATCAATAATTAATATATAAAGAAGACTGAAATCCATTTCAATTTCAAAGGCCCAAACGTTTCGCTGATTAATAAAAAATTGTGTTCACAAAGATGGACGGACATGCCATGGTGAAATGATGGAGGACACAGCATTACCAGGAAATAGATTTGCAGGACCACATGTGCTGTGTGGCCTACCTATACAAGAAATAAGCCGTGTGGAGGAACAATTCTGCAGAATACCTCCCACCAAGTCTGACATCTCTGCATGTAAGAATTCTTATCTGCAATTATCATCTTAGTCTATTTGATTTACCATTCTACCCGGAGTCTTATAAGGGGAAAAAAGAGGTAATTCATACTCTAAGAATCTACTCCCTGGGCTTACAAATGTATGTAGTTTACTGAACAGTTAATATTCTTGTTATTATATACACAGAACTGTAGATACTATACATTATGGGTTGGTGAAAACCATAGATATGAGGCTTGAGAGAATAATATCTGGTTTCTACTAACTTTTGATCTACCCAGTTTATGTCATTGGCAGCTCTCTTGACATTCTGGTGCTGTTTACTGTCAGCATTGGCTTCTCTATCTAAGGAGTTTTTTCACTAATTGCTGGGAATTCGGTCATTCTTCAAGCATCCCAGTTCTACACAAGTGGACCTTTCCATCAAATGCCAAAGGTCTAGCCTTGCACAGAACCATTAATACAGAAGGCTCACTCTCCTAGTCTTACTTCCTACAATACCAACTGCAGGAGTTTTTTCCCAAGAACTGACTAGAGTTCTAATCTCTCTGTTTAGAGAGATTCACTTTTGGTCTCTCTGTGATGTGTAGCAATGAGAAGAATTCTTTCAGCCAGTATCTTTGATGGTATAAAGCAGTTTCAAGTAAAGAAATCTACCAGGGAACTAAAGAGCATGTAGGTAAAAATGGATAGATATACAACTCCTTCTTCAGAAAAGTCCTAAAAGTGAGTGAAATCTTAACACTCCTTGCACAAATTCTTAGAGGAAGAGTGTTTCACCTACCTCACTGGTTTTACCTCATAACGGCTTTCTCTCATCTGACTGCCATTGTTGAGTTTAATTCCATATGGAGTGCTCAAAATCCCAGTGTACTCGTGCATAGATTTTTCTTCCTATTTAATTAAAATGAGGTTCTTTCCTTTCTTGTTTCTGCCATAGCTAGAATTCAAATCTACTGCCTATCTTGTATATAAGTAGAGAACTGAGGAAACAAGATATTTCAGGTCAGGATTATGGAATGAGCCATATATATTCATACAGGTATTTTCTACGTTTTTTGACCTAGCCTCAAACACAAAATATCTTAAGATTTGGGAAACCAGAAGGGCCTCCAAGGAGAAAATGATAACACATTCCTATTAAGGCTCAACAGGTTGAATAATAACCATATCTAACATTTAATATAAACTTTTTTGGTACAAGCATTTTTATAAGCATTTAACATATATTATCTCATAAAATCTATGACAGATCTATGAGTCAGTACTATTACTTCCCCCTTTTTATGAATGAGGAAATCAAGGATTAGAAGAATTAAAACATTTTCCCATGGATCACCTGCTCATAAGTGCTACATTTGGGACTTGAACTCAGGCAGTAGGGCTCCCGCACACATATCCTTTACCAGTGCTCTCAACATCAAGTGGACCCTTTATAGGGGTAGAGCTACACAGAGCCACAGGCTCCAGATACCACCTCTGCCTCTACCATCCAAAGTGCTTCTCCTGTGCATGCATAGATTACATTCTCCCAAATTAAAATCAACAAGACAGACACTGATGGAATCCAAAGTAAAAATAGCAGAATCTATGGGACATTTTGGTCAATGATGTAGAGAGTAAACAAAAATGTTTGAAACCAAGACAGATCTTCATATTTACATCATGTGAGGTAAAATATAACTATTGGCTGATCTGAGGCTTCATTCTGCTGAATACACATCCCCTTGATTGATATATTGGCACTAATTTTAGAATTGAAAAAGGGTCACATAGATGCAGAGTATTCAAATATAACTGTTCAAGTAAATTTTAAAGGCTGAGCATATACGACAGGCCTGTGTTATTCTTTTTGCTATCTCTTCCCTCCTGCCTGCACTGTGAAGCCTCGAAAACACTGCCAATGCAATGGCAACCCTGCTGCTGAGGCCCAAGACAGACAACAGCAAAGATGGTAGATGAGCCAGTGATTACAAGTCAATAACAATTTTGCAATTATACATTCTATAACCAAATTAGAAACAATGTCATTAAGCCTCAATGGCAAAAAAATTAATTAATTTAATATAAAAAAAATCTTCCTTGTTTGTCCAAAGTAAATACCCTGGGAAATAGCACTATGTCATTTGGTAATTACTATAGAACAATATAGGAATAGATCATGACTGCTGTCTAGAAAAACAGCAATCACATTTTGCCTTCTAATTATGGCAGCACTCTCAGGAAACACAGGGAGCAGTGCACCCTGCTGTTACACCACAGCAATAACACTCATTACCCCAGTAAATACTACGGAAATGCGCAGTAACACACAGGGGCCTCCCTGCTGTGAGGCTGCGGCAGAATCACTCATTAGGCTGGGAAGTATCACTCGATCGTCTTTAATTACTTCCAAAATATATGATAACCTGCCTACGATTAGAATGTGGTGATATCACTCGTTATTACTTCTCCTTCCCTATTCCTTTTTTATTTTATTTTTTTAAACTTACTAAGAAACCCTGCAGTAGCCTTACTATAGTGGTGATGTATTGTAACTTATACCGATTTAATCACATAGATTTGTCTGCTTTTAGCTTTATAAAAACACATGCTCCCAATGTGAAATGAGCACTAAGAAAAATATACTGAAATACTGTTATCTTTCTAGCAAGATCACTTTTCTCACATTATTGAGTTGTGGCAACACTGTTGTAATCCTTTCTTTTTATGCTGGAAATTAAAGTGATAATTACACCGTAGCCCGCTGGAATCCAGAGTACTTTCAGTTATATCCAGTTACCTAGGAAAACAGCAATTTTAAACCTATTACCCACAGGTATCATTTATGTTTATTGCCCTCTTTGCGAAGCCACTTTTACTCTGAATTCCAAGTGGCAAGATGTTTCACTGAGGTACCTGTGCTAAGGAGACAGCGAGACAGGACAGAGGCAAGGGACAATAGGAATAGGCCTCTGCTCCTTTTCAGGAGGATTAGGTCTGATCTCTGTTAGAAAGGGTTTGTTCAGGCCCTTTTCAAATGGATAAGGCAGATTGTGGGACTATATTTTCCTCACATGATTTGGAGATAGAGCTCAAAATTTCAGGGTTTTGTGTTTGACACCTCCCATTGTGCTCACTTGTCTCAATGTGCCACAAATGCCTGCAGTAAGGCTGAACTAATTCTTGATTATGACTCGCCGTGGCAGGTGAATTAATAGCTTTTAGGACAGCAGTTTCAAAAATAATTAAACCTAGGTGTTACTATTTTCATATGAAAGAAGAAAATAACTGCTATGCCACAGCATTCATCACTTTGATTTGGACAATTTATTCTAAACCTCAGTACTTACTTAAGAGAGGTTTTGCATGTAGTTATTCAGTAGCCCATCCCTATTCCAAAAGAGGGAGTGAAGGATGGAGGTTTTCTTCTTTTGGTAATTTTTGGAGTGATTTCTAACATTATAGTTTTATAAGGAAGACCTAATCTTAGACTTAAGAATAATAATATTGTGTACTGAATATTTAAGTCAAGTACTAGTTAGCTGTAACAATAACTCAATACAAGAACATTACTGGCCCCATGTATAGATAAAGAAATTAAGCATCTGAGTGGTTAAGTAATGTGCTCATGATTATTTAGCTAGAAAACAGTACAGCCAGGATTTGATTTCAGTTCATTCAAGCCTCCGATCTTGTCCATTTACTATATCATCACACTACTCCATCAGGTGCTGCATCTGTTTCTATCGACTTCAAGGTCTGTAATTCTTCTTGACATACAAAAGAAAACTTGCTCAGAAAGTTTAAATTATGAAAAAAATTCCCCACAAAACATATTTCCCTTATAAGGGAGAAAGACTCAGGTACTTTTAAGCCGAAATTATTAGTAGTTGTCTGTCTTTTCCTTTACCCTGTATTAACAGCCACTTGAAGAAATATGAAGCCCTTATTTCCACCCCAAATTGGGCTTTGGGTCTTATTCAGCATTTATCACAAACTATTCTAAAGAATGAAACAGCATTGGAGAAAATGAAAACTTGGGACTTCTAAAGTTTAACTTGGGAGTCTATCACTGAATTCAAGAATTAAACAGGGAAAAGTCTTCTTGCCTGAACAATTGATTAATTAAAGTCAAGCATTCATTCATTTTTGTAGAATAACATTTTATATGTATTTTTATTTGTATTGCTTATTTTCACATACCTTTTTGCAAGACGTTTGGTAATAGCTCTATCTTTATGCATTGATAGAGAAATAAGTTCAACTTCAGTATGATTCACTTAGTTTCTCAAAACATGGTATTAGAAGCATAAATCCAATGCATTTTAATAAGAAAAAACCAACATAAATGTGGACATATTGCACACATTTGTCTGAAATCTATTGAGGTATAGTAAAAAGTGTAATAACAGAGTTAAACACACAGAGTTGTTTTAAATTACTTTCATTTAAAACACTTACTGCATGCACAACATGATTTAACTACAGATAATAGTACTAAAATGATTTCTCTAAGGCTTCTTCAGAGAGAGAGATAGTGTAAAGATCACAAATCTAGGAAAGTGTCTCTACAGCATCAGTCATGATATCAGGTCATCCACTGGCATTTGTGACATGGGCACTTTGAAAGCAGAGCTTGGCATTCAGCGGTTACCCGCTTGCTAGTCAGAGGGCATGCCATACAGTCTAAGAGAGCTGCATTCATTTCTGGTCAGGGCACAGATGCAGGTTACCAGGCAAATGTTTCCTTGTCCCCTAGGGTAAGCAAACTGAATCTCCCAGGAAGATATGTCTCTATTATTCTGAGAAGGCGATTACTGAAATTAGTGAAGAAAACCAGCTATCTCCCTGTTATTTAAAAATCTGTCAATGTAAAGACGGACTGCATTACTCAGAAGAGTTGAATTCCAACACTTGGTTATGAAGCTTGGTAGCCGTGGGGGGCGGGGCAAAGATGGCTGACTAGAAGCAGCTGTGTTCGGAGGCGCGCATGGAAAGAAAAACATAAAAAGCCTTTGAATCCTCACAGCCAACCAAGGTATCCAGGTTCTCTCATCAAAATTGACTAGAAGGTTGACGTGACCCACGGAGAGGAGGGAGAGCAGTGTGGTGCGGCAGCCCACCTGAGAGCGGGCAAGAGGAGCCGCATCTCCCCAGCCAAGGGAGGCCGTGAGTGAGCACACTACCCAGCCAGGGAAACTGTGCTTCTTCCTTGGAACTGTGCAACCCATGGATCGGAAGATGCCACTTGCAAACCCACGCCACCAGGTCCTAGCATCCCAACCCCCGAATGCAGATTCTTACAGCCTCTCAGCTGGAGTCTGCTTAAGCCTATCTAACTCCCCCGTAGGGAGAGGTGAACAGCATCTGCCTGACTCTGCCTGGTATCTAAGCTGTTTGAGCTCCTTGCCGGAGGGGAAGCAGCTGGCACTGGGACTCACAACTACCTAACACCCACGCTAAGCTCCCTGAGTGGGGGAAGAGCACACCGATTTCTATAGCTCCAGGTTGTGCTTTTCCCCTGCTGGAGCCAGGGCGGCTGGATAGCTTGGTCCCAAGAGTTGTCCCCACAGCCCAACACACTGGCTGTGGCAGTCTGTGGCCAGAGTGCCTCTTCAGGCCCAACCCCAGCCCATCCTTCTTTAATGGGCAGGGCTTCCCTGTAGGATCTCCAATAACTCCAGCCAGAGGCTTATGGACAGAATTTGGATCTGCCAGGGCCTGAGGCCCTAGCGGGAGGGGTGGCCACAGAATTTGTGGACCAGCAGACTTAGCCTCTCCTGCTAGTAGTTCTGAGGAATCCGGGCAGCTCAGATGAGTGGATTTCTCCCCAGCAAAGGGACAAAGTCCTTCATTAAATGGGTCCTTCTCCCCGGGCCACCCAACTGGGTGAGACCCTCCAACCCCTGTAGGAGCAGTCCTACTGACATCAGGCTGGTGCCCTACAAGGTCAGAGGTCCCAGAAGAAGGAGCAGGCAACCATTCTTTGCTGCTCTCCAGCCCCGTTGAATGACATCTCCAGGGTGTGAATCAGATGGATAGGGCCTGAAGCAAACCCACAGCAAACTGCAGCAGTGCTACAGAAGACGAACTGGACTATTTAAAGAAAAACGAACATGCAGAAATCGACAATAACAGCATCAACGACGATGACAACAAAAAGACCTCCACAAAAACCCCATCCAAAGGTCAGCAGCTTCAAAGACCGAAACTAGACAAACTCATGAAGATGAGAAAGAATCAACAACAAAAAAATGCTGAAAACCCAAAAGGCCAGAGTGCCTCTTCTCCAAATGATCGCAACATGTCTTCATCAAGGTTGCAGAACTGGATGGAGGATCAAATGGATCAATTGACAGAAGTAGGCTTCAGAAGATAGGTAATAAACTCTGCTGAGCTAAAGGAGCATGTTCTAACCCAATGCAAAGAAGCTAAGAACCTTAATACAAGTTTAAAGGAATTAATAACTAGAATGACCAATTCAGAGAGGAACATACATGACCTAATGGAATTGAAAAATACAGCACAAGAACTTTGTGAAGCATACACAAGTATCAACAGCCAAATCGACTAAGCAGAAGAAAGGATATAGAATTTGAAGACCACCTTACTGCAATAAGATATGCAGAAAATAATAGAGAAAAAATAATGAAAAGGAATGAACAAAGCCTTCATGAAATATGGGACTTCATAAAAATACAGAACCTACGAATAATTGGAGTACCAAAAGGAGATGGAGAGAATGGAAACAAGCTGGAAAACACACTTCAGGATATTATTCAGGAGAACTTCCCCAAACTAGCAAGACAGGCCAACATGCAAATTCAGGAGATACAGAGAACATTATTAAGATATGCTACAAGAAGATCAAGTCCTAAACACATAATCACCAGATTCTCCAAGGTCGAAATGAAAGAAAAACTATTAAGGGCAGCCAGAGAGAAAGGCCAGGTCACCTAAAAAGGGAAGTCCATCAGACTAACAGTGGACCTCTCAGCAGGAACTCTATAAGCCAGAAGAGACTGGAGGCCAATATCCAACATTCTTAAAGAAAAGAATCTTTGACCCAAAATTTCATATCCAGCTAAACTAAGCTTCATAAGTAAAGGAGAAATAAAATTCTTTCCAGACAAGCAAATGCTGAGGAATTTTATTACCACTAGGTCTGCCCTGCAAGACCTCATCAAAGAAGAACTAAATATGGAAAGGAAAAATTGGTACCAGCCACTGCAAAACCACACCAAAATATAAAGACCAATGACACTATGAAGAAACTGCATTAACTACTGTGCAAAATAACCAAATAGCATCATGACGACACGATTCAACTTACATATAACAATACTAACCTTAAATGTAAATGTGCTAAATGCCCCTGTTAAAAGACACAGACTGGCAAATTGGATAAGGAGTCAAGAGCCATCAGTGTGCTGTATTCAGGAGACCCATCTCACATGCAAAGACACGCACAGGCTCAAAATAAAGAAATGGAGGAAAATTTACCAAGCAAATGGAAAGTCAAAAATGCAGGGGCTGCAATCCTAGTCTCAGACAAAACAGACTTTACACCAACAAATATCAAAAAAGACAAAGAAGGGTATTACATAGTGGTAAAGGGAACAATTCAACAAGAAGAGCTAACTATTCTAAATATATATGCACCTGACACAGGAAGACTCAGATTCATAAAACAAGCTCTTAGAGATCTACAAGGAGACTTAGTCTCCCACACATAGTGTGAGACTTCAACGCTCCATTGTTAGTATTAGACATATCAACAAGACAGAAAATTAACAAGCATATTCAGGACTTGAACTCAGCTCTGGACCAAGTGGACTTAATAGACGTCTACAGAACTCTCTACCCCAAATCAACAGAATATACATTATTCTCAGTGCCACCTGGCACTTATTTTAAAATCGACCACATAATTGGAAGTAAAACACTCCTCAACAAATGCAAAATAACTGAAATAATAACAGTCTCTCAGATCACAGTGCAATCAAATTAGAACTCAGGATAAAGAAACTTACTCAAAACCACACAATTTCATGGAAATTGAACAACCTATTCCTGAATGACTCCTGGGTAAATAACAAAATTAAAATAGAAATCAAGAAGTTATTTGAAACCAATGAGAACAAAGAGACAATGTGCCAGAATTTCTGGAACACAGCTAAAGCAGTGTTTAGAGGGAAATTTATAGCACTAAATGTCCACATCAGAAAGCTTGAAAGATCTCAAATCAACACCCTAATATCACAATTAAAAGAGCGAGAGAGGCAAGAACATACTAATACAAAAGATAGCAGAAGACAAGAAATAACTAAGATCAAGGATGAAATGAAGGAGATAGAGACACGAAAAACCCTCCAAAAAATCAGTGAATCCAGAAGTTGGTTTTTTGAAAAAAATAACGGAATAGACAGCTAGCTAGATGAATAAAGAAGAAGATGAGAGAAGAATCACATAGACACAATAAAAAATGATAAAGGGAATGTCACCACTGACCCCACAGAAATACAAACTACCATCAGAGAATACTATAAACAGCTCTACACATACAAACTGGAAAATCTAGAGGAAATGGATAAATTTCTGGATGCATACACCCTGCCAAGACTAACCCAGGAAGAAGTCAAATCCCTGAATAGACCAATAATAAGCTCTGAAATTGAGGCAGCAATTAATAGCCTATAACCAAGAAAACCCCAGGACCAGACAAATTCACAGCTGAATTCTATCAGAAATATTATGAGGAGCTGGTACCATTCCTTCGGAAACTATTCCAAACAATTGAAAAGGAGGGAATCCTCCCTAACTCAATTAACAAAAAAAAAAAAAGAAAGAAAACTTTAGGCCAATATCACCGATAAACATCGATGCAAAAATCCTGAATAAAATACTGGCAAAGTGAATCCAGCAGGACCTTAAAAAGGTTATCCACCATGATCAAGTCAGCTTCATCCTTGGGATGCAAGTTTGGTTCAACATATGCAAATCAATAAGCATAATCCATCACATAAACAGAATCATAGACAAAAACCACATGATTATATCAATAGATGCAGAAAAAGCCTTTGAAAAAATTAAACATCCCTTCATGTTAAAAACTCTCAATAAACTAGGTATTGATGGAACATATCTCAAAATAACGAGAGCTATTTATAACAAACCCACAGTCAATATCATTTTGAATGGTCAAAAGCTGGAAGCATTCCCTTTGAAAACCAGTACAAGACAAGGATTCCCTCTCACCACTCCGATTCAACGTAGTATTGGAAGTTCTGGCAAGGGCAATCAGGCAAGTGAAAGAAATAATTGGTATTCTGATAGAAAGACAGTAAGTCAAGTTGTCTTTGTTTGCAGATGACATGATTTTATATTTAGATAATCCCATGATCTCAGCCCAGAAACTTCTTGAACTGATAAGCAGCTTCAGCAAAGTCTCAGGCTACGAAATCAATATGCAAAAAATCACAAGCACACATTTACACCAACAACAGAGAGACAAATCATGATTGAACTCCCATTCACAACTGCTACGAAGAGAATAAAATACCTAGGAATACAGCTACCAAGCAATGTGAAGGACCTCTTCAAGGAGAACAATGAACCACTGCTCAAGGAAATAATAGAGGACACAAACAAATGGAAAAACATTCCATCCTCATGGATAGGAAGAATCAATATCATGAAAATGGCCATACTGCCCAAAGAAATTTATAGATTCAATGCTATTCCCATCAAACTACCATTGACATTCTTCACAGAATTAGAAAAAAAACCATTTTAAATTTCATATGTAATCAAAGAAGACCCTGTATAGCCAAGACAATCCTAAGCAAAGAGAACAAAGCTGGAGGTATCATGCTACCTGACCTCAAACTATACTACAAGTCTACAGTAGCCAAAACAGCATGGTACTGGTACCAAAACAGACATATAGACCAATGGAGCAGAACAGAGAGCTCAGCAATAGCATCACACATTTACAACCATCTGATCTTCAACAAATCTGACAAAAACAAGCAATGGGGAAAGGATCTCCTTTTCAGTAAATGGTACTGGGAAAACTGGCTAGCCATATGCAGAAAACTGAAACTAGACCTCTTCCTTACAACTTATACAAAAATTAATTCAAGATGGATTAAAGACTTAAATGTAAAACCCAAAGCCATAAAAACTCTAGAAGAAAACCTAGGCAATACCATCAGGACGTAGGCAAGGGCAAAGACTGTATGACCAAAACACCAAAAGCAATTGCAACAAAAGTCAAAATTGACAAATGGGATCTAATTAATCTAAAGAGATTCTGCACAGCAAAAGAAACTAGCATCAGAGTGAACAGGCAACCCACAGAATGGGAGAAAATTTTTGCTATCTACCCATCTAACAAAGGTCTAATATCCAGAATTTACAAAAAAACTGAAACATATTTACAAGAAAAAAAAAAAATCAAAAAGTGAACAAAGGATATGAACAGACACTTCTGAAAAGAAGACATTTATGCGGCCAAAAAAACATATGAAGAAAAGCTCAATGTCACTGATCATTGGAAAAATGCAAATCAAAACCACAATAAGATACCTCTCACACCAGTCAGAATGGCAATCATTAAAAAGTCAGGAAACAGTAGATGTTGGCGAGGCTGTGGAGAAACAGGAACGCTTTTACACTGATGGTGGGAAGGTAAATTAGTTCGACCATTGTGGACGACAGTGCGGCGATTTCTCAAGGATCTAGAATCAGAAATACCATTTGATCCAGAAATATCAATACTGGGTATATACCCAAAGGGTTATAAATCATTCTACTATAAAGACACATGCAGATGTATGTTTATTGAAGCACTATTTACAATACCTAAGACATGGAACCAACCCAAATGCCCATCAATGATAGGCTGGATAAAGAAAATGTGGTACATATACACCATGGAATACTATGCAGCCATAAAAAGGAATTAGATCATGTCTTTTGCAGCGACACGGATGAACATGGAAGTCATCATCCTCAGCAAACTAATACAGGAACAGAAAACCAAACACCGCATGTTCCCACTCATAAGTGGGAGTTGAACATTGAGAACACACGGACACAGAGCAGGAACAACACATACCAGGGCCTATTGGGCATTGGAGGGTGAAGGGAGGGAACTTAGAGGATAAATAGGTGGGTCAATAGGTATAGCAAACCACCGTGGCTCACATATACCTATGTAACAATCCTGCACATTCTGCACGTTTCCTGTTTTGTTTTGTTTTGTTTTGCTTTTCTTTAGAAGAAATAAAAGAAAAACTTGGTAGCTGTACCTCCTTGACAAAGTCAGTACACATTTCTAGGCATTGTTACTTCATCCATAAGGTGATAATAATACCCTGAATACCTAAAATCATAAGGCTAAAGTAGATAAAGGATTGAGGTTTAGCAGTTTCATGTTACAGACTTTTCCTGGAAAAAGTATACATTTATCTGACACTAATGAAGTATGATTTTTCTTCTTCCCTATACTACATTCCATGAATTTATATCAAACCACTTCTGTAAGTTTAATTAATGAATTGCATTATTAATTATTATTATTATTATTATTATTTTGGTTTGAATGCTTGGTCCTCTCAAAGAAAAGCTGATTTGAACCCATTGTACTTTGACTCTTAAGTGTCAAAAATAATATTCATTTGAGTGTTTTCATTTTTACTGTGAGATGAGAGCCAATATAAGTATCTCTTTCCTCCACCTCAGACCCACCAATCTTCATTTTTTAAGTGAGGTGTTGCTATAGTAAATTTAGAACCTCAACAATATTTGCTAATAATTTTAAGATCTTCAGGCATTCTAAATACTAATAGTTTGGGGCTAGATGTTTAGTATTTATGTCCACAGGGTACAAAGTCTTTTTCACCTCATTAAATTTTGCTTTAATTAATCCTGACACAGCTTTATAAAGAAGGTGCACTCTGCTTCAGGTTAAAGCATGCTGCCTAGGATTTATATGCCCTTTCCTTAGGCCATGGCATTTGCCCCTGTTATCCATTTCCAGCCCCATTTTAATATAGCTAGAAAAATGAAGGGAGAAAGGAAAAGTTTAGTTGCTTAGTTACATTTTATAAAAATAATATTCTATTTAGTTTTATTTGTTGTTGTTGTTGCTTTTTTGAGACAGAGTTTCGCTCTTGTTGCCTAGGCTGGAGTGCAATGGCGTGATCTTGACTCACCACAACCTCCGCCTCCTGGGTTCAAGCAATTCTCCTGCCTCAGCCTCCCGAGTAGCTGGGATGACAGGCATGCGCCACCATGCCTGGCTAATTTTGTATTATTTTTAGTAGGGACTGAGTTTCCCCATGTTGATCAGGCTGGTCTCCAACTCCCAACCTCAGGTGATCTGCCCACCTCGGCCTCCCTAAGTGCTGGGATTACAGGTGTGAGGCACCATGCCCCGCCTAAAAATAATACTTTAAAACACCATCACTTCCAGCCATATCCTCACTACCACCAAATCAAATAAAGAGACAAAAATTTGTATCCAATCAAAATTGACTCTCCAAATAATAGGCAGTTGATTCCATCTCTAATAGTCTATATTGGGGAACAATAATAATAATTAACTTTTTTTTTTTTTTTTTGAGACGAAGTCTGGCTCTGTCGCCCAGGCTGGAGTACAGTGGCCGGATCTCAGCTCACTGCAAGCTCCGCCTCCCGGGTTTACGCCATTCTCCTGCCTCAGCCTCCCGAGTAGCTGGGACTACAGGCGCCCGCCACCTCGCCCGGCTAGTTTTTTGTATTTTTTTTTTTAGTAGAGACGGGGTTTCACTGTGTTAGCCAGGATGGTCTCGATCTCCTGACCTCGTGATCCGCCCGTCTCGGCCTCCCAAAATGCTGAGATTACAGGCTTGAGCCACCATGCCCGGCCAATAATTAACTTTTTAGTAGATTTCTGCATCTCAAAGGCTCACGGCAAGTCTCAAAGCATTATCTCAATTCTGATATTTATCCTATGAAATAGGTAAAGTACACTATGCCCATTTTAAAGATGAAAAACAAATTGTGGTACAGAGGAATTAAGTGACTTGCCTAGGGGTTACATAAAGACTAAATAAAGAGATGCAACATAAATCCAAATATCCCAATTTCAACTTTAAATGTTTGCTACCTAAACTGCGCTCCCCCAACACACACACACAGAAATGACTGGAAGTAGATTAATGGAAGTTACTTGACCTTTATTTGATTAAAAAGAACATAAAATACTTTGATAGAAAGGCCTAACACTATTCCCAAACCCAATATTCCATGATCTTCTAAAAGAACTTTCTCAAGTCACTGGTAGGGAACCAATATTTACATCCTAAGGTCTCCAGGCATTCCCAAGAGTAGGTTCTTACATACTTTCCTGATTGTTGAAAGACTATGCTGTCTTTCGCCTCTTCTGCAGTACTTTCTTACATAGCATCCTCTAGTTTACTACATGTATGGTCAGATTTGGATGCTTGTTCTCCTACAGTGAGTGCATGGAGATCTTGAGTAATGCAGTCTATACTACAGGTGGAAAGCTACATGTATAGTACAATGGTTTACTTTGGCACTACTCAACATAATAGTGTGGTTTTTAATGGACATCTCTATTTTCACTTTCTGTGAAACTAAATGCATTTTTGTTAGATTTCTCAAACCAAATTCAAGGAAGTAAGCTTTTCCTGTCTGTCTTCCATCTCTCCTTATCAACTGTAATCAAACATCCACTATATACAACTCTGGCTTGTTTACTGCTCTTATTCAAGTCATTACAATCTCCTGTAAAGAGCATCTTTCATGTGCAAGGGCAGATGACCAAGAGAGACATGCACTAGGCATGTTAAGAGTATCCAGAAAGAGAAGATAGGATGAAAGACAGTTTGCAGAATAAAAGTGTGCATACAGAGACAAAAACTAGAGATAGTCATCATAGTTAAAGGAAAGAACAAAATCTATGACTGTAGCAAATATTTGTGTAAGAAAGCAATTATAAAGAAATGTTCATCACTAAAGGAATTTAATACTTTGAAATGAAACTGTTGTCTAGGAACTAAAACTGGGTTTTAACAGTAACAAATGGCAAATAGTATAACATAGAATGAGTTATACATTAGAAAATGTTTCATGATAGGCAGTCTTTTAAAAAGACACCTGTGGAATCATTTTCTACAGAAAAAAAAAATTAAAAGTAGGTTGCATTTCATGAACTCTGTCTTGAGTTTTTGGAAATATCTCTTACTAATGATGACATCTATGGTCTACATGGCAAATACCTCTCAGCTAGTAGGGTCTAAATACTTTGAGGGTTCCCTAATCTTGAAAATGAGTGGAAATCCTCACATTTTAAGCCTGGAGCTCTCGGCATTGATGCATGCTTCTGCCACACAATGGCAGCAGAGATACTAATGAAAGCAGGAGCTTAGTACGGTGCTCTGATTAGATCCTCCGGTTGGGGAAAGGGCAGGAAAGATGAGAAGAGGAAAGACTTTCACTGAAACTCTGATGAGAGTTTCTAGGAGTTACACATTTTAATTAAGCTTCCTCCAAATCAGCAGGGAGTGAAAATTAAGCTAGTATTTTATTTTCTAATTTATTTCTTCAGGGAATATACCTAAAAACTTTTGTGAGGGTGAGCTATTATGTAAGTGAAGGACACAATTTGATTATGAACAGGCAGAAACTTGTGAAATATCAATTTTTAGTACACATATTTTGGGAGCACCTACCAAGGACCTTACAAAATTTTACAAAATATTGTCTAACTCAACCCTTAGTCACCTGGTATTTCAAGTCACTCTTCCTCAAGGAAAGCTAAGTATTTTCTTAAGCTTATAAAAACATAATTCTTCTGTTTCTTCTTGTAGACATCTAGTAAGCTTCTATCACCCTGTGTACACACACACACGTACACACACACACACACACACACACACACACAAACTGCAGAGTGGGTTCTTTATGTTCCAGGCTCCTCATCTGTAAAATGTAGATAACAATAACTGCGTGATTTCAGGATAAGTGATGAGTGGTAATGTATGTGTTGAGGGCTCCACAGAAGTACGATGGACCTTATACCCAAAATTTGGTCCAAATATTGAGACTGATGATACCACATACACCCCAATGGAGTATGAAAAGGTTTATTATTCACATAATGAGGTCCTTGGAAGGAGTAGCATAGGCTACCAAGTAAGTCCAAAAAATGGCTAGAGATCAGAGGAAGGCCCTGACTTGGGGTGTTACGTTGGCTAGGGAGTGAGCCTAGGAACAAATTGTCCAGCATAGACCAGGGCTTTCATGGTTTGAATCCCCTGCAGGTACCAAAGCGGGGAGCACCTGGAATTTCTTATTAGCTTGCCCAGATATGGGGCAGAAAAGTCAAGGGAAGTGGTGGGGCTTGAAAGTTGTCAGCAGTTGAACATAAAAATGAAGTCAGACTCTTTACTAACCTATACAAAGAATTTAGCACAGTGTACTCAGTAGATGTGCAATAAATAGTCGCTTTTTTTTTATTATTGCTGTTAACACAATTATTATACCTATTTTTGTGCCTCCTACTGCTTGACTGGCATGGGGAAAAAAGAATTTTAGAACATGGATCTAAAAGGTAATCAGTATGAATAGAACAGAATTTGAGTAATTGCTTATGTGGCCCAACACAGTAGCAGCTTAAAGTGTTATGTTTAACATCATAGGTAAAGTGTAGTGGACTTGGATTCACAAAACCCAGGCTTACATCTCAGCTTTATTCCTTAAGAACTACATGATTCTCAACAGTGGCTTACATGCCTTCAAACTTATCTGTTCAATGCAGGTAATACCACCAACTCCGCTGGGTTGTTATGAACAATAACTGAAGGATAATAAAGGGGCTAGCACATAGCAATTGCCCAGTACTTCAAAGATGCTCAGGGAACAACAATTGAATATGATTCTGAATACGACCCATTAAGTAACTTTAATTCTCGGAGACTGATTCCCCTTATTTACAAGGATAATACTGGTTATCTTACTTATTATACAGGATGTGATAAGAATCAAAATCAGCATCAGATTATGGATATGATGGCACTTTCTAAAGGGAAATGTAAGGCATTTGTAAGGAAATGAATGTAAGACATTATTATTAAATACCTCACTTATCACATAAGCATTGGACAGGAGACATTGAGGAAGTACTAGAATCTTGACAACACTCAAGCACATATGGTCCCCTCATGGTCTCAACTTCAGGGAAGAATTCCTAAATCAGTTCCAATTTTCATTGTATTTGCTAATCACATTACATGTTCAACATTCTCTAAAGCCCTGACATTTTCAAACAGGGTCAAATAAGATTGATATGCCTGAGGAACCCAGATATTTACTTCCTTTCAGCCAAGAATCCCCATCTGTTCGTATCAGTTGACATTTGAGATAACTTGCCCCCAGTAACTATGCATATTAAATCCTGACTTCAGAAAACAGACTCAGAAGATTCATCACTCACTCAAGTTTTCAACAAGGGAAATGACTGAATAAGAATGAAGAAGAAAGGGATGTATTGGAAAGCAGGGAAGCATAAATGTAAGTGGACAAAAGTTAGAGAAGTGCTTTTAGGAAATAAATAAGAATGGTGAACAAGGATGAGAAACCACACTGATTAGATTCACTCCAAGAAGTCAAGATTATTAGTGAAACCTCTTAGAGGAGACAAAACACAGCCATTTCCTCTTTCCTTCTTCCTTTCCCTTGTCTTCATGCCTCCCCAACACTAACACGGTATAACAGAGATACTCATGCCAAGTATAGATTGCTTTCTAGAGCCAGCACTCTAAATTTTGGCATAAGAAAATGATGCACACAGAAGCAACCTATATACTATGCTCTGTTATCTACTGATGCCTGTGTTCTCCTCAACACTGTGGCAGTCAACTATCTGGAGGGATGTGGAGCTTAGTGGGAAGCTGCCACATCTTCACTTTTGCTTCAACAAGGTAAGGGGATCATGCGATATATCTTCACACCTCTCCTCTGCCTTGTTATGCCAAATGGTATATTCAGTCAGGCATCTGGTAGTCACATGCTTACCGCACCAAAGAAAATTGTAGGCGCTTACAGAAAATAACTACTTAGAATACATACAGCTTTATTCAACTGTAAGATAAAGATGTATCTATTTATATTCATTCTTTCATTATATTTGCAAAACCCATAAGTATGGCACATGATATAGAAAGCTAGCAGTAAAACCCTTGTCACCATACAACCATACAATGGCTTTAACCTACCAGTTTATATTTTTATTCAAGGATAAACCATCTTCTGTTACTATTATTATTATTATTATTATTATTATTATTAGACAGAGTCTTGCTCTGTTGCCCAGGCTGGAGTGCAGTGGCATGACGTCAGCTCACTGCAATCTCTCCCTTTTGCATTAAAGGGATTCTCATGTCTCAGCCTCCCAAGTAGCTAGGACGCGCAACCAAGTCCAGCTAATTTTTGTATTTTTAGTAGAGATGGTGTTTTTCCATGTTGGCCAGGCTGGTCTTGAACTTCTGTTACTATTATTATTATTATTATTATTATTATTAGACAGAGTCTTGCTCTGTTGCCCAGGCTGGAGTGCAGTGGCACGACGTCAGCTCACTGCAATCTCTCCCTTTTGCATTAAAGGGATTCTCATGTCTCAGCCTCCCAAGTAGCTAGGACGTGCAACCAAGTCCAGCTAATTTTTGTATTTTTAGTAGAGATGGTGTTTTTCCATGTTGGCCAGGCTGGTCTTGAACTCCTGACCTCAAGGGATCTGCCCATCTCAGCCTCCCAAAGTTCTGGGATTATAGGCATGAGTCACTGTGCCTGGCCTATTCAGGTATTTTATATTCACCATTTTTCTTCTCATAAAAATTGGTTAATGTTGAAGATCTCCTTAATTAGTTGGATAAATTATACCTTCCCACATGGAAAAATTCCTTGGGGGATGCATCAACATTTTTCTTCTGTATTTTCTCAAAGCACAAGTTATGGTTTCAGCATATACAAGGTTTTCAAGAAATATTGCCATCAGATTGATTAAAAGAGTGACTGCATAGCTTTTTATTTTTCTTAACAGTTAAATAGCATTTATATTTCAATAAGAGGTTTTTACTCTGTAAATCACAGATTCCAAATCACAATTTGCAATAGCAGAGCTCACCTGCCAAAACAACTTCAAATTAAATAGCAACCTTTGTTACAATATTTTGCAGCCATATCTGGGAAATGCAATTGACACTGGCATGGAGTAGAAATAGTTTCCACAAGGCAAGAAAAGGCATATTGACTGGCAGGAGCATGCTCTGTTGCCTTGACAAACAACCAAGAATTCGGCCCCAATCTGTTGGAGTCTCAAGGCTCACAAATCTGCCAGATTGCCATCTTTGTGCTGAATGCAAAATAATCACAGTAGCTAAAAATGATAAATTGTGGATGGCTGGGATGGGAAGCAACATATTTAATCAATCTCTTCTTCTCACTCTGCAGGTTCTAACCATGAAAACTGCACTCCAATTAGAGAGAACAGTTTCCATTCTCAAACTCTGGAGGTAAGAATATGTCATTCCATGATCCTTGAGTAATCTTACCCACAGCTTCCCTAGAAAATGCACATTTAGATTTAGCTTGTTGATGAGATTCAAATAATAGGCTTCATTGACTCCCAAGAAACTATGAAGTATCAGTATTTATCTGTTCGATTTCTTAAACTCTTTCCAGTCTGGTCTCCTCCTACAGATCAATCTATTCCCGGACCTGTTCTCAGTTTTGGAATGTTGAAGGAACAGTTATTTTTGTAACAAAATTTAACCTACTATTTTTGTAACAAAATTTAACCTACTGTGCAACTATTAGTTCTCAACACAGTTATTGTATACCTGTTATCACTTTTCTGATCTCATCTATATAGAAAGCACCAAATATTTTCATGGTAGATCTTTCAGAATATATCTTCTAAAGAGTTGATTCTCTTTTCCTTTTCTTTTCTTTTCTCTCTCTCTTTTTTTTTTTCTTTTTGAGAAAAAGTCTCACTCTGTCACCCAGATTGGACTGCAGTGGCATGATCTCGGCTCACCTCAACCTCTGCCTCCCAGGTTCAAGGAATTCTCATGCGTCAGCCTCCCTAGTAGCTGGGATTATAGGCATGCACCACCATGCCTGGCTGATTTTTTTGTATTTTCAGTAGAGACGGGGGTTCCTCCATGTTGGTCAGGCAGGTCTCGAACTTCTGGTGTCAAGTGATCCTCCAGCCTTGGTCTCCCAAAGTACTGGGATTACAGGTGTGAGCCACTGCTCCTGGCCAAAAGTTGATTTTTTTGTAGGCAATTCTGAATTTTAAAATATTATTTTCTGAGTCCTATTTCAAACATTTATCATATAACTTTTTAATTTATCAACGTATATCCCTATTGTCTTTCATGCTTTTATTTCTTTAAATACCATAAATGAAAATAATTTCTTTAAAAAGCATAATAGGTTTTGATCTTGAATAAAAGGATCAAGACTTCATCATGACATTTCAGATACTTAGAACTGAAAGGAATATCAAGATGTTTAGGTAGATATTGATAATGACAACTGAAAGTAGTAGGTGAGTCACACTAGTGATGTTTAAACTGGTTGCCACACTTTTCCCAAATCCTGGTAGACTGCTGGTGTTTCTGAGTTGTGGTCACAAATCCAAGGTGGTAGCTCTCGCCTACGTCTCTAAGAGCTTCACTACAGAGAGAGAAAAAAAAAATTATCCAGAACTGGAAACCTCAAGTATTTAGAATAAAGAAAAGCTTATTTTTCCTTTAATATGGGTTCTTGAGCTGAATGCAGCTTGCATCGTATGTTGACATTTTTGAGATGATGATTCAAATATCTTTTGGCCAGGCGCGGTGGCTCAAGCCTGTAATCCCAGCACTTTGGGAGGCCGAGACGGGCGGATCACGAGGTCAGGAGATCCAGACCATCCTGGCTAACACAGTGAAACCCCGTCTCTACTAAAAAATACAAAAAACTAGCCGGACGAGGTGGCGGGCGCCTGTAGTCCCAGCTACTCGGGAGGCTGAGGCAGAAGAATGGCAGGAACCTGGGAGGCGGAGCTTGCAGTGAGCTGAGATCCGGCCACTGCGCTCCAGCCCCGGCAACAGAGCGAGACTCCATCTCAAAAAAGAAACAAAAAAAAAAACAAAAAACAACAACAACAACAAAAATATCCGTTGGTAGTTTGGTTGCCATTATAATTACTTTTTATGTCACTGAGGCTACAGGCTTAAAGCCCTTGTGTTCCTGGAAGATACACAGGAAAATTGGTCTGCACATTTTTCACAGCAATCTTTTTAAAAAGTGGAGGAGGCGTTTTCTAGTCTTCTTTTCTTCAGGGACACTATTCCACTTTTTACTATTCTTTATGATCCCTTTTCTCTACTCCTATTTGGTTTGATTTTTACTTTATTTTTTATTTTTATAGAGTTAAGGGGTACAAGCGCAGTTCTGTTACATGGAGATATTGTATCGTGGTGAAATCTGAGTTTTTAGTGTATTCATGACTCAAACAGTATATATTTCACCCATTAAGTAATCTCTCATTCCTCACCACCCTCTGCCTTCTGAGTATCCAATTGTTATTGTATTATCCCACTCTCTGTATCTATATGTACACAGTATTTAGCTCCCATTTATAAGTGAGAACGTGTGGTATTTGACTTTCTGTTTCTGAGTTATTTCCCTTATGATAAAAGCCTCTAATTCCATCCGTGTTGCTAGGAAATACATAATTTCATTCTTTTTCATGGCTGTTTACTCCTATTTTAAATCACATTCTTCAGTGCGCATTCTATTTTTTATACATCCTTTTGTTTTTAATAATACTGGAGATGGAACTTAGATACATGTTTCTGAATAGTATAGCTTCATCTGATTGCTTTACTTCCATTATATACTTCGGTGGATATAAATGATAATAGCCTTAGAGGTGAGAAGCTGCATTTGCTGTTGTTGTTATGTCAGTTTAGTTAGTTTCTGACTTCTCTCGGAAAGCTTCCACCAGTTAGCCAATCCATATCAGTACTGACTTGGTCGTGTAGGCATCAGTTATTATTTTATCTTATTTGTAAGGATTGTTTCCACAAAATGATAGGGATTATTACCTGTATCCTAAAAATAAATCTTTCAGTAATCAATACATGAAAAAGAAAATTTACATTTTCTTTTCTCCATAAATGCAAGGATTTTTTTTGCATTTTTGGCAGGAAGTGAAAATTTCATAACAAATGCAGCAAAATTAAGCATTGAGCAGAAAAAGGTGTCAAAACATTGCACGGCATTCAGCTGAGAGTTACAAAGTATAATCAGCCAGATGAGGAAGAGAGAGAGGTGTTGTACTACTAAATTCTCCAGTTTTGAAAATTTCCATAAAGAATCTATGGGTCCAGAGTCTGGGTTAAAAACAAACAAATATGAAATGAGGCTTGTTTCTAGAACACTGGCCATTGTAACCCAGGGCCTGATTGTCACCATGCCACTGTACTCAGCAATAGTTTTCAGGTTTTTAGATATTTCTGCAGACAAATAGAAATCAGTGAAGGGAAGAAAGTGATATTGTACAGATAAAGCCACATATTTGTATAAACATTAGTCAATATATAGATACTGAGCATCTTCTATGTACAGGAGTTATACCATGAGGGAACACAGGGATGATTTCCACTCATTGCAATTTGTACATTTGAAGTCATACTCTGTTCGTATGCCTGTCTCCCCATTAGGGTATATTCTCTTTTAGGACCCAAAACAAATTATTTCATTCTGTTTCTCCAGTCCCAACTAACATACTAGATGACTGACACACTAGATGACTGACTGCTAATTAAATGAATGGCTTAAAAATAAATAAATGCATTATGAATGCATGTGTAGCCTATGATTTTGGGTGGAGTTTTTCACCTCTTTGTGCTCTGTGTCCTCCTCTGTGATATGTCAAGCGAGATGGATTAAGAAGTATGCATGTTGGCCAGATGTGGTGGCCCACACCTGTGATCCCAGCACTTTGGGAGGCTGAGGTGGGCAGATCACTTGAGATCAGGAATTTGAGACCTGCCTGGCCAACATGATGAAACCCCACCTCTACTAAAAATGGAATAATTAGCCAGGCGTGGTGGTACGTACCTGTAATTCCAGCTACTTGGGAGGCTAAGGCAGGAGAATCACTTGAACCTGGGAGGCAAAGGTTGCAGTGAGCTGAGATCGTGCCATTGCACTCCAGTCTGGACAACAGACTGAGACTCTGTCAAAAAAAAAAAGAAGGAAGGAAGGAAGAAGGAAAGAAAGAAAAGAAAAGAAAGAGAAAGAAGAGAGAAAGAAAGAAAGAGAGAAAGAAAAGAAAGAAAGAAAGAAAGAAAGAAAGAAAGAAAGAAAGAAAGAAAGAAAGAAA
>NW_012115044.1:4442241-4480944 GCF_000951035.1 Colobus angolensis palliatus
AAAAAGAAAAAGAAAGAGAGAAAGAAAAGAAAGAAAGAAAGAAAGAAAGAAAGAAAGAAAGAAAGAAAGAAAGAAAGAAAGAAAGAAAAAGAAAGAAAGAAAGAAAGAAAAAAAGAGAGAAAGAAAGAAAGAAAAGAAAAGAAAGGCAGGCAAGCAGGCATGTTTTTGTGCTCAATTGTGTCATGTGCTTTAGGATTCAACTGGACATTGCATTTTGTTTAGAAGTTTGTGATGAAATAAAAGATAAAGTTAAGATGATCTTCAAAACAGTTAGGATCTGAACAGAAATCTACTTTATGTCTGAATATTTTTCACTGTGTGCTTATGGCTACCATCTTAGCTTTTTCACCTATGCTGCAACATTGTTAAATGGGGTCATTTTACATGAGTAACTTTGATATCTGTTTGTTGATTCATCAGTTTCTCTGACTTGGAGGCAGGAAAAAGAAGCTAATGACAAAGATATTTGTATACCAACTTTCACCTTGGAAATTACAGTTTCCAAATACTCACAAGTAAAAATACCATAAACTTTAATGACTTAATTAAACCAGTGGTAAAACACAATATATCTAGGAGGTGTTAGTTACAATAGCAGGAAAATTATATTGTTTTCAGCAAGGTGGACTAGAAGAATCAGGCTTTGGAACCAAAAACTAGACTCAAAATCTGATTGTTCCCTTTAATGAGGCTTGGCTGTAGCTTACTCTTTCTGCAAGTTAATCTTCTCATGTAAAATGGTGATAATACGACATATTTTGGGAGAGAATTCAGACTTTGCAAATCTTCCAACACCATGCTAGTTTCTTTTCTCCTCACCTTTGCTAATATGAGAAAGACAGACTGATAAAATTGTGTGGGGTTAATATCCACTAAAATAATAAATGCTCCCATAAATCACTGAGTCATAAAAATCATAAACAGCTCTTCTTTCTGATGCATCTTTAACGGTAGGGAGTATTACTTACTTTTACCATTTTTGAGTAAGCAATTAACTATGTATTTTACATAATTGAAGAAATCAGTGTCTCCATAGATAGTAAAATATTACCAAGCCAATTGTTATTTGTGTATTTTTAAAAAATCTTTTAAAAGATTAGTGAATTTGCTTGCAAAGCAAAAGATGCTGTGACTTACCAACAAGATCTGGTTGCCTTTTCTGTGCTATTTATTGTTGTGGCAAAAGAGGTTGTAATAGTGACAAGAAAAGATAACATAAAAATGTGAATAAACAAATAAGGGTAGTTGTAATGAAAACTGATTCTCCCAGAATGAGGAGTTAAATAAGCTCTCTCCTTAGTACCTTCTTCCTGTTTCCCAATTTTAGGCTAAAGAAGACACAAACACTTAGGCAGTTACCAGAGTCCTTAAAATCCCCCACGGCATTTTTTAAAATCTCTATAATTCTCTTGTATTTTGATAAAAACTAAATTGGAACTGTATTGTTTTATTTCTTAACTCTCCTTTTTGTCCAATTATTTACAGTGGACATGACTGCTGGTGATGATCACAGCCTTAGCCGTCATATTCCAGAGGTAAATCTGTCCTAAACTTCAGTCATTGAACTTTCGTGGATGGAGCTGACAGTTAATGATTGGTGTACAACAAAAGGCAGCATCCTTCTAGGAAGCTAATGTGGGCCACCAAGGGATCAAGAAAAAAGTTATAGGCCAGGCATATGGCTTACGCCTGTAATCCCAGCACTCTGAGAGGCTGAGGCAGGCAGATCACCTGAGGTCAGGAGTTCAAGACCAGCCTGGCCAACATGGTGAAACCCTGTCTCTACTAAAAAATACAAAACTTAGCTGGGCATGGTAGTGCATGCCTGTAATCCCAGTTACTTGGGAGGCTGAGACAGGAGAATCACTTGAACACGGGAGGCAGAGGTTGCAATGAGCCGAGATCATGCCACTGCACCATGCCACTGCACTATGGCGTAGATGACAAAATGAGACTCCATCTCAAAAAAAAAAAAAGTTATAGTAGAATTAAAATATTTCTCAACTTAGATTACAAGATTTAAAAAGAATGGTTTTTAGTTTCTAGTTTCCTGCAGTATCTGAGATGTCTACAAGGCAACATTAGGAATTGGAGTCAAAAAGTTGATGCTTCACAGCTTCTTGGACACTACAGATAGATAGTGAGAAAATAGTCAATGGTTGTCACATCCCAAGAACAGTAGGGGATTCCAGTTAATTTTATGTAGAGACATTGAGCCTCTGGATTTTAAGGACCTTGCTGAACTCTCAACTGGTCTTCTTCCCTATCTGTATCTCATGGTGGCAGCAGCCTCTCTGTATTAATGGGAAAACAGAGACCTGAACTCAGGTGTGTTATAAACTGAACTTCTGTTTATTGTTATCAGATATCTTTACAAGTTTTCCACCACTCTGGAGAGACGACAGATAGAAGGCAAGCTTGACTTCTTACTGTGCAAATGGAGCCCAACCAACCTAAAGGACAAGCCACCTAAAAGAGGTTCCTTTTTTGTTCTTATAATAGCTGCTAACACATTCAGGTGAGGAGGGGATATGCTGCATTAAGAATGCAAATATCACTTTGTCTAAGGGTGTCTTCAGATGATGCCAGTAATTCATAAGTGTTCTCCCACCATCCAGAAAGGGCATCATTCAGAGAGTCCTCATCTCTCTACCACCACTTTCAGGGTCCATCGCTAGTACTCAACTCTCCTGCTTACCTTGCAGGTGGTAAAGAAAATGGAAGACTATTAAATTTTATCATTTATCTAGTTCAGAAATGTTTCTTTTCTCTCAATATCATCACTTTTAGGTTATCTGATTAAGAAAGATCCTACCCTATTCAGAGTCTAAGGATCAAATCTTTCTGTGATTCATTTCAAGAAGCTTTTGCTGAGGCATTGCTATGTAATGTTATGAATCAAATGGACAATCAATAAATATTGGATGATGATGGATAAAGTTTAAGCCACAGAGTAAAGACTGTATTGTTGAACTGAAATAGGTCAGTTTTTATCAAGCACAATAAATAATAATTATTTTATGTGCAGATTTCTGATGGTCAGATCATTGTACAGTAGAGCATAATTGAAAGCAAATTCCCTCAGAGGCCATTGGCCACTGATAAATGTTCAAATACATAATACAGCTCAATATGACTGTACTAAACAGGTAATAAAATGTTGGCCTTTGATCTCCCATGACTACTGGTTTCAACTACTTCATAACCCCATGAGGCATGTCCTCAGGTATGTGCCTCTCTGGGTGGGCAGCTATTCTCTTGCATTTTCCAGCAATTGTTTGCCATCAGTAGGCCTGTCAGAGTCAATCCTTCAGTTTCATAACTGTAATTGGATTGTCTGACTTCCTATTCAATTGGTACATGCCTCTTCTTATTTCTCTTTTTTTTAAAAAGAAAAAAAATCAATAAATGGTTTGTGGTGCCTTAAATAGAGAGAAATCAGGTTTTACCATATTATGGAGTTGACATTTTCAACATTTATTTCTCAAAGAGGATCACTGGGTATGTCAGACTCAATGTATAAGTTTTGGATTAATTGAATTGTTTGGTCCCAGGGATATATAATAATGTGAACACATTTCATGATGGAAATCAAAGAGCTCTATCATGCCCCGAACTTTATGCATATGAGTAGAAACAACTTTTTCTCTTTTTCTTGTCTTTCTTTCCTCCACTCACAAAACCCACCACTCATAATAAAGTTAGAGAAAGCATAAATAGCTTTATGTTTAAACCAAAGGCTGATGTTGAAACCACTAAAACATTATGGGTGTGAATGGAATGTGCATATATATTTATATGTATATATAAAGTGCAAATATTTATACAAATGTATGGACTTTATACATATCTACATATATCTACATATATATATGACATGAAGAGCTGAATCAGTGAATATATCTCTGCATTTAAGAGTAAATCATATTTGATGCAATTCTGCAAGTACATCTTGGCTTCATAAAACTGTGATAGTGGATGAAGTTGCAAAGGTGAATAAGACAGAGTACCTACCACCAAAAGTCCTGAAGTAGAATGAAAATCTTCTAAAAAGAATTAGTAAGTTCATTATCATTTAGCTTTTGGTTAATAGCTTGGCTCCTATTAGGATCAGGTTTGCACCAATGATTGTGTATTGACTTGAATAAAAATACATTTCAAAATAATGTACAGTATTGACTAAAGATGGGACTACCTGCTTAAAATCAGATTCATTCCACATTTCATTGCTATTTCTAAGTATTCATTCTGCAGAAGGAAGAGATTTTTCCACTGCATAGAGAACATTATCAAATGTTTCTATCTTCCTCTGAAGCATTCACTATTAACTGCTGTTAGAAGAAGGATTCTAGACTGAGTGGGCCATTGGTTTGTTCTGGTAGGACAGTTGCTGAGTTTTAATGGATATATACTGTTTGGAAGAGAAAAGCAAAAAACTACCAGAGACAAACTTTAATATTTTGAGTGGGACTTAACTGATATGGTGTGTAGAATTTACCAATTCCTTTTAAAATTTAATTTCTTGTTAAACATTAAAGCTTGAAGTTCAGTAATATGAAAAGAAGAAAAATGTTCAGGTCATGAATATTTGCTTTTTAAAATAACTTACTTTACTTCTACTTGCAAGCCAGATTTCCCTGTTTTTAAGTGTGTTTATTGTGGGAGTGGGAGGAGTTGAATTAGAACAAGACTCTCTATAGGGGAGCAACTTCTTCAGGACTTCCACGCAAGGAAGGGATGAACAGATACTGAAAGATCAACTGCCAGGCTGGGCGCGGTGGCTCAAGCCTGTAATCCCAGCACTTTGGGAGGCCGAGACGGGCGGATCACGAGGTCAGGAGTTCGAGACCATCCTGGCTAACACGGTGAAACCCCGTCTCTACTAAAAAATACAAAAAGCTAGCCGGGCGAGGTGGTGGGCGCCTGTAGTCCCAGCTACTCAGGAGGCTGAGGCAGGACAATGGCGTAAACCCAGGAGGCGGAGCTTGCAGTGAACTGAGATCCGGCCACTGCACTCCAGCCCGGGCAACAGAGCGAGACTCTGTCTCAAACAAACAAAAAAAAGATCAACTGCCTTACAACCTGAGATTCCCACTTGTTTGCTATTTTGTACGGCTATGTTTGCTTTCAACCTCAATGGGCTTCATTCATCTGCAAACTTCCTGTGGTCCTTGATCAAAAAGGCTGCAAAAAAACCCATGTCCTCATGTGCCAAGTAAAAATTTGGGACTATGTGGGACTATGATTGCAGCTTAAAAGTTGGTCATGGAGAAAATGTTTCTTAACAATGGTTTGAATTATATTTAGATTAGATATTTATTTTAGAAAAATTACTAGACAGTGGTCTATTTCATTTTATTATACTAATTATCTTCAGTTGCAAGAACAATGGTCATTTTGTGAGTTGTTAGTTCAACCATACATTGTTATATTTGTGAGACAAAAATAGCCAACTGTGAGCAATTTTATATGGCTTGACCTAATATAAAATTTTGTGTGCTTTGAATGTCTGTGATAAACACAGAGATGTATTCCCATGGAAACCATGCCCCATGCATAGTGAAGCAGCCAATATGGTGGTAAGGATTACACTGGCATGACTGTCTACAGTCCAGGAAAGTATTATAAAAGATGTTGCTTGGAGTTCTGTGCAAAAGAAAATTCCGCATTTAATCATTTTATAGGTATATTAAGAAAGAAATCCTCCTCTTTATGATTCACCATGACCAATGTCATAGTAAAGGCTTTGAAAAATTCTGCAGCAAATTAAATCATTTAGTTAAATAAATTCCATATGGTATGTTGTGCTGGGCCATAAAATATCTTTTCTGATCAAATGCCTATCAGCATTTTATAGGAAAGCAATGTTTCATAATTCTCTGTAATTCAATTTGAGAAAGCAACACCGGACTGAAGTATTTTATAAACTTGACACTTGTATGTTCCTGTACCTTTAAGGGTTAATACAGTGCCTTATCCTTATAGGGTTAACTTTACAAACTAAAAAAAAAATGACAGCTTTAGACTCACAATTTGTAATCTAGCTCTCATGCGGTTCATGCTGTTTTAAAGGAAATTATATCTACTCTCGTTATCCAGCAAACTGGCATTTCCTAAGATAAGTTATGTACTCTGAGTTGAAATAAATTCAGATATTTTTCTTTGAATACATTTCACAGCCAGGTCATAACATTCTGAACACTGTGACATTATCCTTCCTTAAAAGGTGTATGTTTGTTTTCTCATGTTAAACTTCATTTTTGTTCTATCTGTAATACTTGCCAGTGATTGCCGCAATGGGTATCATGAGGGAGTCCATTTCTCTTCCCTTAACCTATCTTTAAGCACCCAATGTGGAGGCTGCAGCCCATGATGCATCCATGTGTATTACCGGAGAAGATCAATAAATCTAAGCTCACAGCCAACACTAATTACTTTCTTTATTCTGGCAGAGATGGTGGCATTATTTAGACACAGTTGTAGGGGAAGTGACAAACAAGATACCTTTTTACAGACTCAGATTTCTAAGATACATTTACAACAGTGGTGAAAAATTACAGAGGGACGGCAGGTATATGTGAACAGGGTTGCCACTAATTTGGTCTTGGGAGGTGAGATTGTCAGGCATGTCAAAAGCTAAGCCTCATTCAGAATCCTCCCCTCTCCAACATTTCGCAGACCTGTTTGCACTACCTCTTTTCTCCCTCTCCTCTAGCTTCAAACTTACCCTTTCTATTGGCTTCATCCTCTTGGAATATAAATATACTCGAGAATCTCTTCTCTTAAAAAAGAATCCACCCTCACTTCTACCTTCTTGTCTTCTCTCTCCCTCTCTTTCTTGGAGAAGCTGCTTGAATGACTACCCTATATTCCCTTCTCCACTTCCTGACTCCCTCCTTGATAGTAGGTAAACACTCTTGAGAAGATTCTCATCTGTTGTGAAGTCTTCCCTTATCCCCTCCTCTACTTCTCCCACATCTCATTTTAGATTTGGATATCTACCCCCACCATGGACTCCTACTGTCTCTTGAATGCTTCTCTATTCAGTCTTACCATTAAAGAATGTAATGTTTTTCATTTTGTTTATGTTGATAAGAGGTAGAGTTTGTGTCTTCATCATCTTTGTATCCAGTGTCCAGGGTATTGCCTGAGGGCAGTTATAGGGACTTAATAATGCCCAAACACATCCAACCTTTTTCGATTAAATTTCCAAAGCCAAAATAAAAAAAAATTAAAAAATAAAAAAAAAAGAAATAGAAAAGCTCCCTGTTTGCAAATGTGCTGTGTATTTTGTGCTGTAAGCCTCTGATAAATGCAGTGGTGTTATCCAATTAACTTTCCAGTACTCAGGAGAGAGCCTTACAGTTTCTGCCAACTTACCATCAACTAATCTTAATTGTCTTTTGACCTATGCTAGCTGCATGGAGGGTAGGGGGATTAGCAGTAATGTAGAACTTTGAAATATTAACATTATGTGCTATGTATATTATATAAGGAAATTTGACCTCTTTCAGAAAAAAATAGCACAAGTTCATATAGTATAGGCAGTATGACTTTGCTATTTAAATCAGTATCTCAAAAAGTTTTCATATGGAATGCTATTTTAAATTTCTGGACGAACTTGAATAATATGTTTAAAGTTTCATATTACAGGATCCTTATTTATAATGTCTAAATAACATTTTTATCCTTCCATAGCCTGAACAACATTAAATCAATATGTAAAATCACAGTAATCATAAAATTGGAGTTTCACTATGTGCACTGAGGTCCTTCAGTGATTACCATGTGCTGCCAGGTAACACAATCCTACATCAGCTGTCAGTCCTCAGTTCTTACTCCTAGGCTCTGGCTACTTTGAGATGGTATTTCCAAAATGTCCTCTTCTCTGGCTATTCATGTCACCTTGAGGGGCACAACTCACTCGGAAAAGCTACTCTTGTAGAAGCCTCACTATCTGAGACCCCTAACAACTCATTATCATCCCTCCTCCCAACAACTTAAAGAACATGTATTCCACAATACAGGTCTTATGAGGGCAGGGCAGAATGGGGTGGCCCTCTCTCCAAAATCAATATGTGAGTTGAGAAAAACATGAGACATTTTGTTCTCACCAAGGAATCTATAGACAGTAGTGATCTTGGGGTCCCCAACTGGAACCAAGAATACACTGACCCAGAGACATAATGAGGTAAGTTTTATTCTCCAGATTTTCACAACTGTGCCACTAAGGTATTCATTCAGTCATCCTTTTTGAGCTGGCAAGGAAACTTAAACCAAATGTTTTTAAGGCTTACCATAACATGCTAAAATCCACCAAACTTTTAAAGAAGTTGTCTGACAACAAGCCAGAAAAGGGCACAACAATAAATTAAGAAAACTACTAGCCAATATCACTGATAAACACAGATGCAAAAATCCTTAGCAATGTACTAATGACATGGAAGAGGGGAAGGGAAGTGCTGGGTAGAGGAGGGCATGGTCCCTGGCTGGGGCTCCACTCCTGGGCCTGTGCCCATGCACCAGGTGAGGACAGGCATTTTTGTTTTCCTGCCCAAATGTTGCATTTCCCAAGGCCACCATGGCCCACCACAACCCCATCCTGTTCCACCCCAAGATCCTAGCAGGCTGACACACAGGTGGCTGTATGTTGAGAGGAGAACATCGGCAGAGGACACATGGGCAGTTGGACTTTGGGAGGAACGCACCAACAGGCGGCACTCCAGCAGGCCACCAACTAGCAGAATGACGCAGTGTATGGCCGGGGCAGTCAGAGAAGAGTCAGGCCACCAAGAGGCCCGATGCCTGGGGAGAACCATCTCCCTTCTGGCTCCCCCATCTGCTGAGAGCTACTTTCACTCAATAAAACCTTTCACTCATTCTCCAAGCCCATGTGTGATCTATTCTTCTGGTACACCAAGGCAAGAACCCGAGGATACAGAAAGTCCTCTGTCCTTGCCTAATTGAGCCGAGTAACACAAGTCACCTATAGACAGCTAAACTAAAAGAGCACCCTGTAACACACATCCACTGGGGATTCAGCTGTAAACATTCACCCCCAGACACTGCTGTGGGGTTGGAGCCCCACAGTCTGCCTGCCTGTATGCTTCCCTAGAGGTTGGAGCAGCAGGGCACTGAAGAAGCGAGCCACACCCCTATCACATGCCCTGCGAGGGGGACAAGGGAACTTTTCCCATTTCACTAACAAATCAAACCAACAGCACATCGAAAAGATTATATACTATGATTAAGCAGGATTTATCCTAGGGATGTAAGTTTCAACATATGCAAATCAATAAATGTATGTTATTATATTAACAGAATGAAGAACAAAACCATATGATCATCTCAGTAGATGCAGAAAATAGCATGTGATAAAATTCAACATCGTTTCATTGTAAAAACTCTCAAAAAATCAGATAAAGAAGAAATATACCTCAACACAATAAAGACTATATTTGACAAATCCGTGGCTAATATCATACTGAATGAGGAAAAAGTAAAAGCTTTTCCTCCAAGAACTGGAACAAAACATGGATGCTCATTCTCACTACTCTTACTCAACATAGTACTGGAAGTCCTGGCAAGAACAATTAGGCCAGAGAAAGAAATAAAGGGCATCTAAATTGGAAAAGAGAAAGTCAGTTTGTCCCTGTTTGCAGATGACATAAACTTATTTATAGAAAAACATAGACACTCCACCAAAAAATTCTTAGAACTGATAAATTCAGTAAAGTTGTGAGATACAAACTAAACATACAACAATAGTAGCATATCTTTATACCAGGAAAAGAAATCAGTATGTCAAAATTCTAATGAATGAACTAAGAAAGAAATCAAGAAAACAATCTTATCTATAATAGTTACAAAATTTTAAAAAAGCCATAAAAATAAATGTAACCATGGAATTGAAAGATTTCTACATTGAATGCTATAAAGCAGCAATGAAAGAAACTGAAGGGAACACACACACAGGAAGATAACCCATGCTCATGGATTGGAGTAATAAATATTGTTACAATGGCCATACCACCCAAAATGATCTACAGATTTAGCGCAATCTTTATAAAAACACCAATGGCATTCAACACAGAAAAAAAAAAACAAAAAAAAAAACTTAACATTCACATGCAACCACAGAAGACCCCAGATAGCCAATGTAATCCTGAACAAAAAGAACAAAGCTGAAGGCATCACTCTATCTGACTTCAAAATATATTGCAAAGATACGGTAACCATAAAAGCATGGTATTGTCATAAAAACAGGCAGATACAACAATGAAACAGAATAGGAAACCTAGAAGTAAATCCACATATTTACAGCCAACTAATTTTTGACAAAAATCCCAAGAACATCCTCTTCAATAAATGGCACTGGATACACTGAATATCTGCATGCAGAAGGTTAAATACCCATATTTCACAGTTTACAAAAATCAACTCAAAATCGATTAAAGACTTAAAGGTAAAACCCAAATCTATGAAAGCACTAGAAGAAGACTTAGGGGAAACACTTTGGGACATTGGTATGGGAAAATATTATGAATAAGACTTCAAAAGCACAGGCAAGTAAAACAAAACTAGACAAAAGGGATTAAGTCAAACTAAAAAGATTCTGCATGGCAAAGGAAAAAAAATCAACGGAGTGAAGAGATAACCTGTAGAATGGGAGAAAATATAAATTATATATTTAACAAAGTTTAATATCTAGAATATACAAGGAACTCAACAGCAAAATAAATAAATAATTTGATTTTTAAAATAGGCAAATGATCTACATGGATAGTTCTCTAAGGAAGGCCCACAAATGGCCAATAAGCATGTGAAAAGTGCTCAATGTCGCTAATCACCAGGGAAATATCAAAACCACAATGAGATGTGATCTTACTCCAGTTAGAATGTCTACTGTCAAAAAGACAAAAAATAAGAAATGCTGGTGAGGATGCAGAGGAAAGGAAACTCATAAACTGTTGGTGAAAATGTAAATTATTACAGCCATTGTGGAAAACAGTCTGGAGATGCCTCAAAGAACTGAAAATAGAACTATCATATGATCTCACAATTCTACTATGAGGTAAATATTTAAAGAAAATAAAATAAATATGTCAAAGAGATATCTACAGTCCCATGTTTACTGCAACATTATTCACAATAGCCAAGAGATGGAATCAAGACAAGTATCCACCAGCAGATGAAAGGATAAAGAAAACGTGGTACATTTACACAATGGAATACCATTCTGCCAATAAAAAGAGTGAAATCGGCCTGGCATGGTGGCTCACACCTGTAATCCCAGCACTTTGGGAGGCCAAGGTGGGTAGATCATGAGGTCAAGAGATCAAGACCATCCTGTCCAACCTGGTGAAACCCAGTCTCTACTAAAAATAAAAGAAAGTAGCTGGGCATGGTGGCGTACGCCTGTAGTCCCAGCTACTTGGGAGGCTGAGGCAGGAGAATCACTTGAAACCAGGAGGCAGGGGTTGGAGTAAGCTGAGACCATGCCACTGCACTCCAGCCTGGCGACAGAGTGAGACCCCATCTCAAAAAAAAAAAAAAAGAGTGAAATCCCGTCATTTGTTACAAAATACAAAACAACATGTGGTAACTGGAGGACATTATGTTAAGTGAAATAGGCCAGGCACAGAAAGATAAATATCACATGTTCTCACTCATATATTGAAACTAAAAAGTTGATCTCCTAGAAGTAGAGAGTATAATAGTGGTTACTAGAGGTTGAGATGGTTAGAGGAAAGGCGAGAATTAGGGAGAGGCTGGTTAACAGATACAAAATTACAATTCAATTGGAGCAATAATTTCTAGTGTTTTATACCACAGTAAGGTGACTGTAGTTAATAATAATTTATTGTATATTTTCAAATAGCTAGAAGAGGAGATTCTGAATGTCCACAAAATAAAGAAATGCTAAATATTCGAGGTGAAGGATATGCTGATTATCTCAATTTGATCAATGAACATTGCATTCATGTATCAAAATATCCCACTGTATCCCATAATTATGTACCATTATTTTGTCAATTAAAATTTTTTAAAATGTCTACTGTAAGAAAAAAAAAACTAAACCAAACAAAACCCACTTACCATATCAGATAGATTTTCATAAGCAATATTCAGCCTGGTTTTCTGGCCTATAAAGCTAGGAATCTGTTTGTCATGAATTACAAAGGAAGCACTCTGAGAATTTATGTCAGTAGGCAAACTTGTCTACCATCTCCTGCTATAGTATTCTAAGGAGCTGAATGGAAAAACTGGGCTAATGATGTTTTCATTTGTATTTTACAAGGAAAAGCTCAATAGAGATGACTGATTTCATGACATGAGAGGGCTTTTTCAGAATGAAATAATGAATTGCATTATTAATATTGTAAATGCCCTGCCCGGATTTTCTCTAAATAATTAGAATGAAAGGCAATTCCCCAATGTAGAAGGGTATGACTATCTTCCAGAGAAGTGGAGAGTCAATGCATCACCCGCGTAATTTACAAAAACCACCCACTTTATTTCAGGTGCTTTTTCAGATGATCATGCTTTTTGGACTTAAATTCTCTGAATAATTTCTCCACTTCTCCTCTCTGTCATGTGTACATCAAAGAATAACAACTTGGTCTGGAACAATTGAAAAATTAATAACCGAAGCAAGGGTTTAAGAAATCCACAGTAATGACACAAATGAGACCTATCAAATTAGAAAATCAAAATGAAAACACATTAAACACTTCAAAATTTAATTAGACAAAGTTCCAAGTTCAGACCACACTGAGGCCATTATGCACCAGAAGCACTCTATATTGGAACCTGAAGAGGAGAGTCGTTTGGTGAAATGTGACCTTGGGAAGGAGGTAAGATCTGCTCACTGCTTCTTTTACTTTATCTGCCTTTTAAGGCTCACCTCTTAACATTTTATAAAAGGCCAATCCGAAGCAAGCATCTCTTCAATTTAACCTTCACAGGAGACAGAATTCAGTCTCTTATTTTTCCCAATAATAATGATACTACAATTGACTTGACACTGCTCACCACGAACCATTTGAAAATATTTTTCAAATTAATACACAAATTATGAAACATACATTGGCTACCAATCCCTGTGACCAATTCCCATTGACTTTTAAGTCCAATAGTGTATCTCAGATAAGGATGACTTTTCTCCCTTGCAACATCATGGGATGAAGGGGAGGCATGTAGGTTATATATGTTTAGAATGAATCATCTTTCTTTTCTGCTGCCCTTTTCATACAAATTGTATATCCTCCAAACATTTTAGAGACTTCTTTAACATAGGAGAGTATAAAGAATTTATTATAAGAGACAGGAGAACAGACAAGCTTGCAATCCTATGTGAAGTTTATATGGTACCTATCTTTAAAGGCTTTATATATTTTGCATTACTCCTTCACATCTTAGAATTGAACCCACTTCGTTATGCATTTAGTTCTCAAGTTATCTGCTTGATGAGCAGCATTGCCACCAACTGCATTTTTATCAGTAATAAAGCTGAGACAAACTGAGGTTCCTACAAGGTCACACACTAAGTACAGTGACTAAAGACTAGCACTCAAGTCTCATAGGAGCCATTTAACACAACCCTGAAGATAAGCACTGGGTGACTTTGGGAGGTATGTGTGACAGGGTTGGGTTATTACAAAACTTAGCATACTCACATTTCCCCCAAACCAACTTCGTGATTTGTATAGTTTCTGAACAGAAATATATATTTGCAAAATAGTTATAGAAAACTTTTGGGTGCATTTCTATGAAGAAGTGCATGTGTATTTCCATTAAAGTCTGTGTGTCCTGAACCAAGCCTGCTGCAGCCTTGTGACCATCTGTCATTTAGAGTCTCCTTTCTTGACTATCCTTGGAAGCTTCTTTTTCACTTTTTCCATGGTTGATCAAAAGCTTTTACTTCTCACTACTGGTTGTTAGTTCTCATTCTTCCATTTCATAATATCCTTCAAACGGTTAGTTTGGTAATAGACCCTCATTTCAATATCCCTAAGAAAAAGCACAGGAATTATAAAAATACTACTCATTGTCTTCTTCTTTCTTTTCTTTTGAAGAAACTGACTTGCTTGACCTAGGTGGTTGTGTTTCTTTGATGTATGCCAGCTTTCAATGTGGTGAGAGGTGCGAGTCCAGATACCTTATTGCTGGATTCCTGTGCTCATTTTTTACCGTCATAGCAAGGTGACAATTTTGGATGGGAGGGCACTGCTTAAGCAGGCATGGGGAGTGGAGTGAGGACCAACCTGGGCTGCCTGGAAAAGGTCAAAGCACTAGGTCAGTCCATGAATCTGGGAATACTCGCTCTGTTCAGGAAAAAAAAAGTTCTTCCATAGGGCAAGTGCAGCTACCACAATGGCAAGAACTGCCACTTCATGAATAGTGCCAGACCCTCTTCTGAGATATAATACCAAGAGAAATATTATCTGTCCCATTTCCAGATAAAGAATCTCAGCTTCTTTTAGAAAAATTTACAGTTACTTGAAGAAGCCAGAATTTGCCACAATTTCTTCCAGGATTATGTGTATAAGCAAATCTTTATCACTTACATAAAAACACACACACTCATACACAGTTTTCTAGTAGGGAGAGCAAAATTTTGGTGAGATGGATGCAGCTAATACATGAATAGATAAAATACTACACATAACTCTTTTTATATTATTGAGTAGAAAGAAACAAATCATGGTGTATTTTTAGTGAGTTATTTCAGGCACAAAAACATGCCTCATGGAGAATACAATGGTTGTAGTAGTGTATTATAATTCAATAGTAGTTTAAATGCAAATGATTCACAGGTGGAATGTCCACTTCTTCCCAGCTCAGCTGTAAGACACTAGCTTTTTTTTATGTCATACCTCAAGGAAAAAGAGAAGGATTAGGGTAGCTCCAGAGAGCCCAATTACTAATATGGCTTGGAGGACCAATGGAAGGCACCCGCCTGGCCAACACAGTGAAACCCCATCTCTACTAAAACTACAAAAATCAGCCAGACATGCTGATATGTGCCTGTAATCCCAGCTACCCAGGAGACTGAGGCATGAGAATCACTTGAACCTGGGTGGCAGAGGTTACAGTGAGTCGAGAACACATCCCTGCACTCCAGTCTGGGTGACAGGGTGAGACTGTGCCTCAGAAAAAAACAAAAACAAAACAAAACACAAACAAAAACAAACAAACAAAAAAAAACAGTTCATAACCCCAGGGCTGGGCATGCGTTTTCTCTCTGTGACCCACCCCTCCATCTGAGTAGTGAACTGAAACTGAAGTCCTCAGATCAGCAAGGATGCTAGTTGTACTAGGCTATTCTTGCATTGCTATAAAGAAATTCTGGAGCCTGGGTAATTTATAAGAAACGAGGTTCAATTGGCTCATGATTCTGCAGGAAGCATAGCACTGGTATCTGCTTCTGGGGGCAGCCTCAGGAGGCTTACAATCATGGTGGAAGGCTAAGTGTGAGCAGGCATCTCACATGGCAAATGCAGGAGAGAGAAAGAGAGGGAGACAGAGAGAGACAGAAAGTGAGAGAGAGAGAGAGAGAGAAAGAAAGTAGGGGGGTGCTACACACTTTTAAATGACCAGGTCTCACGAGACTCACTATCATGAAGATAGCACTGAGCTATGAGGATATACCCTCATGATCCAAACAACTCCCACCAGGCCCCACCTCCAGCACTAGGGATTACAATTCAACATGAGATATGAGCAGGGACAAATATCCAAATTATAGCACTAGGCATCTCTGAGGGGCCCTCTGATGCTGACCAGAATTCAGTATGTGTGCTACAAAGACCCGGGAAAGCCAGCGGGTGGTGCTGATAGAGCCAAATACCTCTCAGGATAACAAGGATAGGTCTCCAGATTTGATATAATACAGAACAGCTTCTTCCATTTGCCGCTTTTCCTCCACCAAATCAAAAGGCATCAAATTAATGAAACTGTGGCTTGTTGACATTACAGTTGATTACAAAAAGACATGTTTGAGTGACAGGTAAACAATAGCAAAGGAATGAGTTTCCATAAATACTTATTTATTTATGAAGAGTATGTGGCATGTAGAATAAATAAACCTGTAGTCATTGCTTCTTATTTGAAGTTTGTAACCTGTCATCATAGGTTAAATAACTGTCAGGAAAGTTCATACTTGTGATATTTTAAATAGGAGCTGAAATTGGTGTTTCCCTAAGGTACATGATGTTTCTAAATATTGATAGTTCTCTCTTTTCTGCAAAAAGGTATTTGTAAATATACCTTTAAATGAGAAGTCAAAATATGTTTTCCATGCACAGAAACGGATCAAGAGGTGGAATGGAGTTGAGGTGTGAACAGAGAAACGTTGATTTATGTCATATGGTTGCTCTCTTTTTGTAGCTATTTTTATATCTTTTCAGCTTCCTCCAGACAAATCTAGTTTATTTCCTATTATTTCTTACTATTGACTTTTAATTGTTCCCCAACAATAAACTATTTATTTAATCCATTTTTGAAAATTTCATATAACCATATTTAGAGACAAGGCTTTGAGCATCTTTTCTTTCTTCCACTAACATTCTGTACCCTAAATAAGTTTCTCTCCCAGGCTAACTTACTACCTCCGTTTGCTTTGTATTTTTTTGTTGTTGTTGTCTCCCTAGCTTCTTTGTCCTCTTCTATATCCATTTCTCTCTCTCTCTGTTTTGTTTTTTTTCTGGGGGGATTTGTTTGTTTGTTTGTTTGTTTTTTGAGACAGAGTGTTGCTCTGTCACACAGGCTGAGTACAGTGGCACGATCTCAGCTCACTGCAACCTCTGCCTCCCGAGTTCAAGTGATTCTCCTGCCTCAGGCCCCTGAGTAGCTGGGACTACAGGCACATGCCATTGCACTCAGCTGATTTTTGTATTTTTAGTAGAGATGGGGTTCCATTTTGTTGGCCAGACTGGTCTCGAACTCCTGACCTCAGGTGATCCATCCACCTCGGCCTCCCAAAGCTCTCTATTTTTATAATAATTGCATTGACTTGTTCTTCTGGTTGCAGCTGCAGCTTTTTCCAGTTTTCGCAAGAAAACTTTTCCCAGGTTGTCACATGAAAAAAAATCTATTTCCTGTCTATATGTGTTTTGTTTTTGTTTTTTTGCTTTCCACATTTATCCTTCCCATTCCTGTATCTTCATTAACTTGTACATTTTTAGGAAAGCAAAAAGAACATAAAGCTTGAAACTTTCAAAGTCAAAGGAAAAGAGAAAACTCAAGCTTGCCTCAGAAGAGATTGTGTCCCATTTCTGCAGTAGAGTTCATGGAATTTGTTCAAAAAGTGAGAGGACATAAGGGAAGCTGTGCTGGCCTGTGTGTCATTTAAATTAGAGAGCTTGCTTGTTGATATACACCACTGATAAAGGAAATTAGACAGCTTCCACTTTTTATGAAAAGAAGTACAGTGACAAGGTTGTCTCACACCGTAAGATAAGCAAGATTCAAAGGAAGGGAATAGTCATTCTGGTGTTATCATTCCAATTCTATCCAGCTTATTTACATAGGCCTGAAACTGAGAGGATCCCAGAATATCCATTCGACTTAAAAAAAAATCTTAACAGCCTTAAAAAGGGATTATTTAGTTGTGCTACACACATGTGCATGCACACACACATACACATCCCAAGAATGACACACCTATTGATGAGAGTTGAAAACCCATCAGATATCCAAATAAGTATGTATCTAGAGTTATCTATACTATGCGTTATATGACTGAACCATGTTCAGATGTTTTTCTAGTTTTGGAAGATATCTGATGCCATGAAGATACAGACACTATCTTGTGGGAAACCCATGGTTTCCAGTCCGAACAGAATCAAATAAGGAACTCATTTTTCTCTGTCTCTGTCTGTCTCTCTTTCTCTCTCTGTTGCACTCTCTCTCTCTCATCTTATAACAGCAATACTTAAAGAGAACATTTATGTATTCTACCCAAATCCCCTTTATACACTGGCGTCTATCTTCAGTGTGCATGTGTATGTGTCTGTGTGCATGTGAAGTTACACATTTTGTCAAGCAGAAAAGCACTAGTGAAATATCATCGCCTGTAGAAGGAAAGAAGGACTAATTTGATTTTTCTGATTCCAATACACAGTGCTATCAATGAGTGGAGATAGCACTGAGATAATGTAGAACATGATAAACAGCCAGTGGAATGGCAGCATTCCATAATAATGCCAATGCTTGCAGTCCCATCACTCCCATTGCTCCATGGGGAGGATCTGGTAACTGCTAAACTAACAGTAGCAGGAATTTGTGATGTTTCCTAGAGATGCAGAGGGAAGTCTCGTTGGACATAGTTTCTTGCATTTTGCTGTAATTTATGGAACACATGGATTTTTAAATCTACAGGTAATTATGTAAATACAATATTGAGTAAGACACAAACCTCTAGGTTTCCCCAATCTCTGTCGCAAGCCAACCAGCTGCCCTTCCCACTCTACTTCTACTCCACACAAAGCACAGAACCAGCCAACACCGGAAAAGAACTGTGTTATCATATTTTCTCATAGTTGGATGGCCATTCTGTTACTCTGATTTTGAGAAAATCAAAAGCATTACCTTTGAGGAACAATTAACATCTATTTCCAGTCTATTATTCCTTTTCAGGACAAAGGGCTGTATTTCACAGGCTTTTAAACAGGATATGAATATCTCATCAAATATCAGTGGTCTGAGCTACAGCTCTGGCACCAGGCATACTGCCAAAAATGTGACCAAGTTTAAAATGATCGATGCTAAATCATATTCCTCTTAAGAACAGTGTAGGCCGAGTGGCGTATACCTACTCATACACTCAGGTCTCCTACCTGGGAAATTCATCGTTCTCTCCCAAGATGAGAATTATGTTTTTTTTTTTTTATTTCACAATATGTGGAAACTAGAAAGGCACTGCACATCTGAGGTAAAATGAAAACAATTGAGTTCTGTTGAATGTCACCCTCTGTTGTTGATTCCACACATCTGTGCATCTTTTCCTTATCCAAAACGTCATTTAAATGTGCTAGTTTCTGATGAAGATGTGGAAAATATGTCACGAACGCTGACTGCATTCATTTTTTATAGACTAGGGATTAAAATTCGCTGTACACAGAGTTACCTCTTGTCTGAAAGTCCACGTACAGTCAGAACGTGCTTATGCTTTGCTCGTAACTGAAACACCAAATATTTTGGCTTGGAAATTACTCACTTTCCAAAGACCATTGCTTCTTCACCATGGTTAACCAGAACCTAGCTCACACATTCACAGGGAGAAAATAAAGACTCTAATGGCTGAATGTAGCAAATGCAGCACAGAAGCTGAGACCTCCTAGGGAAGCCTGAACATGGTGATATCCTTCTCCGTTTGCTGCTTGCTAGTGAGGTCAAGGCGTGTCCTCCTGTAAATCCTGACAACCTAAGAGGGGTGTGTGATTCATCTCAGCTCCCTTCCCAGATGACAAGCAAGTTGTACACTGTATTCCATTCCATTCCATTCTCCCTTGTTTATTTGCCCTGGCAGTCCACTGCAGCTCTTACGTAGCTGGGAGCCCACAGGGCATGTGTGACCTTTCTCAAGCTTTTCCCAGCTGTCCTACGTGTCTCTGTCCTTCTTGTATTTTTCTATCTGTTGCTTCTTTTCAGAGGTGCCTCTTCCTCTTTCCTTGATTTTCAGTTTTTCTCACTATAGGCATCTCTCTCTCCCTCAGGTTGTCTGCGTCTTGCAGTTTTGTTACCTTACAAACTGCTACGTTGTTTTATCTCTGCCTTTCTTTTCTTTGAAATACATTTTTCATGATTATTTTAGAGTTTATTTGTATTTTTTCTGTTTTGTTTTTGGCAGAAGGAGCTCAGCACTTGACCCAGTAAGCTAACACTTTCGGATGATGTTGAGTGATGGAAAAGCAAATTTTTAAAAATCTCTATTACTTTCCTGTCTTCTTTCTTACTTGCTGCTCATTCTCGATGTCCTCATGTCTATTTCACTGTCCTGTTTCATACTGTGCTTCCTCCTCTTAAGCATTACTTTCCCTACACTTAGCTGCTATTTCAGATCTTTAAACATCCCACAGTAGTCAGAATGGGACTGAGTACTGAACTGTGAGATGCTTACCACCAGAAATATTTTGCAAGTTCAGGCTTTTGAAAGAAACAACAGAACTGTATATTATGTTTTATATGTCTGTTCGGGAAACTTAAGACATATGAGGGCTTGGCGGAAGCATCATCAACATTGGAGCAGTTCTCAGTCATTTCCACAGAGAACAGTCTTACAGCCTATCACCGTCTTCTAGAAAATGGGTACTGATGCTGATGGAAAATAAATGGGAACAAGAAAGATTTAGGAAATGTTTCCAAGTCTTTTGAGGAAGACTGAATTAATAAAAACTGTGAGATTACTGGAGAAAGACTGACTATTTTTGTGTTGTAATATGCCAATGAACCATGACCTTTGCAATGCACTATCTGTAAATATAAAGGTATATTTAATAGAAGAAATTTTTCTGATATTCAGGGCTTAAAGGCTCAAATTTGCCTTTAAAATTTTTTTTCTCCCATTACTGGCAGGAACAACATTTTTAGATCTCATTCTTTACCTTAAAATATGATTTTCAGCCAAGAAAGCTTTACTCTAATCCAAAATAAAATTTCTGTGCTACAAAACACAGGAGCAAAGATTAGATTCAACTCATCTTTGGCAATCAATGCAGGCAGCTATTTTGCATTCCCTCCTTTTTCCATACCTGCCAACACACTTCCTATGGATACTTTTCTTCTCTTAAATCTAGAGAAAAACTGGAGGTGAGAAAGTCTGTATTCAATGAACATGGCAGGTTTTATTAATGTTGTCACAGAGATGTCACATAAATTAAAAAATAGTACATAGTTATCTTTGCATTATTTTTTTCCTTTTCAGATAACTTTGTATATTTACCACTTAATTTTATAAAACTCTAAATAACTTTTCAAAAATCGCATCAGATAAAATAAATATTCTTTTCTAAATAGAGTTTTGCATCTTCTCCATTTGCCAATAATTATTTAAAAATGAATTTATGGTCTAGAAGGCTCAAAGAGCTAGTTATTCATGAATTTGTTGTTATTGACTACAGTCAAATGCTAGTAGTTAAATATTTAGCAAATTCTTATGAAGCTAGAAAAGCCATTCATAAGTGTAAAGAACTCTAGGAGATTTCCCCTTGGGTTAAAGAATAAGAAAGTAAAAAGACAAGTTCATCTGAATCAGAACCTTGATGTCCAATAGCTCTTGCTGACACTCTACATGCTGACAAAAGTTTTTTCTTCCTTTTTTTTCCAGTCCTTTTTCTCTCCCTATTTTTTTTCTCTGTATTGAAAATGATGCTCATTTTGCTTCTAAGTGATAAAGGAGAAAGAAATGCCTGTTTCACAGATCAAAAGCAGGCACTGCTTTAGAGCAACACCGGCTAAATGTCTTATATCATAACTCTCTCTGGTTTTTTATCCATCATCGCCAACATTTTCTCTTTTGCAGCTTTGAGGGTGGCAGGGATAGGTTATATATTATTAGTGGAATACAAAGAAACACAAGGGTATATAAGAAGCCCTGGTTTCAGAACCTCAGTGTGCCGATACCAAACTAACCCATAGAGACTCATAGTCGTCTAAGAGTATTTATTTATTTGCAAATACTTACTGAGTTTCTATTATCTTGCCTCTAGATTATTGAAACAGTCTCCTAATTGGTCTCTCACCTTCTGCTCTAGCCCTTCTTCAATCTGTCCTCAACTCAGCAGTCAGAATCATCCTGTTACGAACTAAGTCATTCATTCAATCCTCTTCTCCAAGGCTCCTCACTTCACGCAGAGTAAAAGCATAGGTCCTCACACAGTTCCACACATGGTCCTCCAGCATCTCTTGAACCCATCCCCTTTTAGTCTCCTCTCACTTGCTCTACTCTACCTCAAAGATGTCCTCCTTATTTTTCAAAGCCACCAGGTAAGGTCCCACCTCAGAGCCATTGTGGCTGCCCTTCTCTCCATCTGTTGCTCCCCTCCTGCCCCTAGCCACAGTTAGGCCTCTCCTGGTGTCCCTGTCTAAAATTACAACCCCACCTTCTATGTTCCCTGTCCTCTTTTCTTGCTTTCTTCTTCCCCTTAGCACTTATCAATATCTATGATACTATATATTTTTTCTTATTTAATTTGTTGATTTTTTATGTTTCCAACTAAACTGTAACCTCCATGAAGGCAGGGATTTTTTATGTGTTTGTTTCATTCTTGTATCTAATGGTACCTAGGAAAGTGCTTGGCATTCAATAAACCCTAAATTAATATACTTTGGGTTAATGAACTGGTGAAGGAAATCTAATAGTTAATAAGACAGACATGGTCACTGCCCACAAATATATCAATCGACTGGGAAAGACCATACACATTTAAATAAATAAACTATCATTTTAAACTTTGGTAGGTACTATAAAGAATGAACAAGATACTGAGGCAGAGGATAGCAGGAGAGCAGATGTAGCTTAGACTCAATGGTCAAGAAAGGCCTTCCTCTGGGTAAGATTTGAAGGATGAGATAAAGCTAAACATGAGATGGTTTGGGGATGGGGGGCAGTGAGTAATCGAAGAACCATCAGAATAGAGGGGAGAGCAAGTGAAAAGACCGCGGTGTCCTGAGATAGAGCAAATCTCGGTGTATTGAAAGAATGAAAAAGACTCGTGAGGCTGGATCAAAGTTGTCTGAAGAGGAATAACATCATTGTTCACATGTGTGGGGCTATACTAAGATGCCAGACACAGTCCTGAGAGCTATTTCTAGATCTGCTCATTAACTCTCCTAATAATCCTATGCAGTGGATAATATCACATTATCCATTTTATAGGAGGAAATAGGGTACATGGCTTATAAGTGATGGGGCTGGAGTTCCAGAAATATTCTATGCATAAGCACAAAGTGCTTAAACACACTTCCTTGGATCCCCAACACACCCATTTAAGTGTAGAATTTAAGTGTAGAATGGGTGTGTGGAGGATCCAAGGAAGTGTGTTTAAGCACTATGTGCTTACGCATGGAATATTTAAAGATCAGCCAATATAGTTGCCAGAATATATAGTCCATAGTCCTTTCATCTGCAAAAAAAAAAAAAAAAATGAAGTCAGGAGAGCAATATATTATCTTGACTTCACGGGGAGGAAGATTGGCAGTACAACGTTTACACAATTACAGAGACAAACAAGTGTGGTGCAAGAATGAAAACCCATCTTGCCTTAGACTCCACAGGTTATCTGCCCTGGATCAATCAGGCATGCCCCTGCACACTCACAGGCCAGTGTCCGCATGCTCCGGAGGCAGGGGGCTGTGTGCACACAGGCACACACATATCTTATTCTCAGCCACCTCCTTGAAACAACCAGGAATACAATCCAAAAGGAGTGCTTTGTGTTTCTGAGAATCCTCAAAGAAGCTTTGAAAGACTTGAAGAGAAATGATCTTAACAAAAGAACAAAAAAAAAAGAAACTTGAAAGTGAACAGAAGTTCTGAAGTGTGTGGGGGTGGAAAAAGCTTTCCTGGAAAGGAACAGTAAGGAGATAGCTAACTCAAAGCGACCAGAATAGCTTAGCGAGCCGAGAATGGAGAATTTTGTGACTTGGTGGTTCTGCTCCATAGGGAAACTGCTGGTTCCCGGGGAGAATGCATCTTACTCTGCTCCCTAGGCAGGTCCAGTTTCTGGACTTCCCTGGCCACACAGCTGGAGATTTCCACATCATATATTCTGCTTGTCTCAGAAAACTGAAGGACTGATTTTCTGGGCCTTCTGACTGACCAGAGAGTGTTCTTTGTGAGAGACACAATAGCTATCAATTCCTTTGTGCAGTGTGCTTTGCCAAGTTCCATGAGGGCAGCAGTCCCTGCTATCTTTGTGTAATTCTGGGCAGTCTGAGTCCCACAAATTGGATTTACACAGCACCTGCGAGTTCTCACACAAGCCCCCTTGTTGGTAATATCATTTGGCATATGTAGCAAGCATTCATTTTTATCAGAGTGTTAATTGTTACCCGTGGCAGTAACAAGCCAAAAAAGAAGCACAGGCAGAAAAAAAGCCACGTCTGCTCAATTAAAAGGGGTAAATGGCTTGGCGACACGGCAGGGTGCTGAGGACACAAAGAGCAGGTAGAAGAAGTGACCTGTGGTGTTGAAGTTTATTTGTTTGAACAGCTGAGAATTATCTCCTGACCTAAGTCACCTCCATAACAGGTGGCCCTTTCTGTCTGAGTCCCACAGCACTTGGCTTGAGAGAGTGTCCAATCTCATTCATGTGGAAAAGATCAACTCTTTTTTCCCCCCGTAAGGAAAAAAAAAGGAATGTGACTGGCTGTTCAATTGTAATCACTTCTTTGAGTGCCTCTGTGCGGAAAGAATGTTTCCTCACCTATTCCTCAGTTTCCACATCTGTAAAACATGGAAACTACGACTTGCTCTGTTTTCCTTCGGGGGCCTTTTGGGAAAACCATACAGTAACCAAAAGAGAAAAAAAAAAAAAAAAAAGACAACACATTACGAATGGTAAGTGCAAAGTCACAAAATCATGTTAAAAATGTCTACAGGAGCAAAACTACAGTCAAGAGCAATGTCATCAGACATTTTAAAATCCATGGCTGTGGATTATTTGTTGAGGACTTGTTTTGCTATAGCTCCAGCTGACTCGGGGATACACACTCCATGTGAAGGGCTCTGGGTGTGGCATAGACAGATAACTCTGCTTCCATAGCAGGTTTCTCCTGAACCCCATGCTATTACCTGCTGGACAATCTGCAGTGGGGCACCATCACTGTGGCAGGTGAAGCACTCTATCGCAAGGAGAGATAGAAGCTGCCTTTCATTGCAAGCCTCCTCTCCAAACACACTCTGGAGTCAGAGCAGTTTTAGTCTGTGTGGCCTTGTCCTAAAATTGCTAGCTGTTCTCCTCAGCTTCCTTTTTCTTGGATCAGAGTGAGCACTGGGAGAACCCTACAGGGTGAGGTTTGTCAGACCACGGGCATGTTCTGGCTTTGTGGTCTGACAGGCTGTCTGTGGGTCTTCTCTGTGTACCCAAGCCATGTCTGATTACACAGAGAGTGCCAGAGACAAACAAAACACTTTCAGTTTAGGCAAAGTTGAGAAACCCATCAAAATAAACACTGTTGATGGTTACAGATTTAAAAAAGAATATGTAGAGAGATAATAGGTAAAATGCATTAACAGTCACAGACAAAGGCTGCGTGGCTGGATGCCCCCACTGCCTAAGGCACTGTGTGTCCGGAGATCTAAGTGTCATTAGTGGTATTTACGAATCCATCACATGTGCAGATTTTTACTTTGCAGAGCAAGTAAAATAAGGAGAGAGTTAAGAGAAGCATGCTGAGACTCCATGCTGCTTGAAGAGAAAAACCCTCATTTGTATTCCTAAGCCCTTTGCCATGAATTGCTGATGTCCCCAAACAAAAAGAAAGCTCGTAGTTTCTGTTCTGGTAGATTAAAAAGTCCTTTAGTTTAACAGCAAAGCATCTGTCTACTTTGTTGTACATATGGCATTAATCAGAATGCAGGAGGCTGGGGCAGTGGGGAGTAAAGAAAGTAAAGATATTGGGGTAGAAAGCTAAGGAAAGTATTAAACACAAGGTGTGAGGAGTAAACTAGTAAAGAAATGAATTTTATAAAAGAAAGAGGAGCATAGCAAATGAGAATCAGGGAAAGATAACAAAAAGATAACATCCGAAAGAGGAGCAAGAAAGAATAAATGGAAAAGATGTGTAAAAGTGAAATGAAGCTGGTTGAGGATGGGAAAAAAAAGAAGGATACTCCAGCAGCAAATAAAGAGCAGCTGGGGAGAAGGTAACAGATTCTGATCCATCGTGAAGTCTGGATGAGCTCAGTTTCAAGGCTGTGATAATCTTTACGATGGACTGAGCTTTGCACTTGGGGTCTACGATCCTGACAGAACCACTTGATTGAATCATGATTCTCCAATTGATCACTTCATATCAGCGATCTTTGCTTCTATGACTCATCACCACTCAGAACCTCTCACAAAGAAGCTGTCGTGTCTTGAGAACTTTGGTGATATTAATTATTTTTTAAAGAGTATATTAAAACTTAGCCCCTGTTGACATTCCACAAGCAGAAAAATGCCCTAAATACCAATAGCTGCCTGTGATATCCTGTGATAGAAAAGTAATAAAACAAAGTAAAAATTAGGAGGCATGCTAGACTGTGCTTCTATTTCTTTGCTGAAATAAGTCACAGCTTTGTTAAGAATTATATCGCAGTTGGCATGTCCAGTTGATATGTCCTTGCAAAATCATCTTTGGCTCTTATACAGCTTATTCTTGACTCTGATATGCCAACTTTCCAATCTAGATAAAGGTGTACAAAATCCCCTATGACTCTGTACCTGTTTACCCCTGACTATAAAAATGCTGTCTGGAGCCCAGTTAAGAAACTTTCCCGCTCGTCTCATGACTAGTGAGGAAGTTCCAGGTTCGAACCTGTAATAAAGGTCCTTGCCGCTTGGCTTTGACTCCGGACTCTGGTGGTCTTCTCTGGGGAATAAACGGTCTGGGCATAACAAAGGTCTTTGGGGTGGTATGACATGCAGTGACTCTGAGCGTGTTTTAGAAGTCTTTAGGCAGTGTAGACCTGACTTAAATCTAGCTAGAAAGGTGGAAAACAAGACTCTTTTCCAGCTGAGGCTCTCTCTCAAAGGAGAGGCCTTTCCTCCTCTTCCTACACACAAAAAAATACCCAGCCTGGGTAGGAGGAGCTGGCTCTAGCCCAATAGAGCAGATTATTCACCAATTTCAATTATCTGCACTAATGCTCCCCTTCATTGGTGAGGGTAATTGAGAGTTGAATGTATTTACGAGGACAGGGCTATAAAGCTGAAACAATTTTACAAGGTGTGGTGCAGAAATGAAAAGATAGAAAAAGAGCTGGTCTAGACAATGCTTTTTGAAAACGTGTTTCACATAACTCTAGGAAGATTGCTAGGTCCTGAGGGGAGGATGGGTATTTCAGAAGAGCTATTAGAAGTGCTATTAGCTTTTAGGAGATTTTTGTGGAGTTATTGAACATTTCATATTTTAAGTTAGGATGAGGGTATTATCTCTGAATCCAATTCTTTTTTCTCCTTTTATTTCCAAACCCACTCTGGTCTTCATCCTGCTGTGGTGCGCTTGTTCCCAGGAGCAATCTAGCATCCCAGCGGAAAGTGGCCGACCTAAATGTGACTCTCCAAAGACAAAAAATTTATTCTGGGTATTTTATGATGACCCAGATACAGTATGATATAAAACAGAATATATTACTGTGGGTCTGATAATGTCTATTTCAAAGTTTCTTAACCTAGTATCTACTTATAGTATTATTATTTTTAGGTCCTGCTTCTCCCTTTACAAGGAGTAACAACTATGTGTGGCCAACATATTTGGCTTTATTACATTAACTCTCAATATTCTGATTTCTCTTTAGATCATATAAATCTTTTGCCTTTCTCATTAACTCTCAAAATAAGAAGCCAAAAAGTTTTGTTGTTGTTATAGTTTGATTTTTTTTAAGTATACAAATGATGTCTGCTTTCAAAAACATTGAAACCATTGGGTTTATAACTTCTTGAAATACCAGTTAGTTTGGTGATAAAAGTAAATCTAGACAAGCATGAACTTATCAAAATTACAACTCCTTATTTGCAGCAGGATAATTTTTGATGATAATGTCTACTGGTAACAATGATGAAATAAACTACACGCACTTCCCCTTAAGGCCTCTTCACACACTCTGGGGCCTCTCCTCCGCGTGTGGCTGGCTCTTTCTCATACTCTAGATCTCAGCTTGAAGTCACCTCCTCAGGGAAGCCTTGTTTGACTCTCCCGCCTAAATGACATTATTCTCTACCTCAGCACTCTGCCTGTCCTTTATAGTACTTGCCACTGTTTCTAGTTATTCTATTTATTTGCTGGTTTAAAATGAGTTGATCTCAAGGCTGGGCGAGGTGGCTCAAGCCTGTAATCCCAGCACTTTGGGAGGCCGAGACGGGCGGATCACGAGGTCAGGAGATCGAGACCATCCTGGCTAACACGGTGAAACCCCGTCTCTACTAAAAAATACAAAAAACTAGCCGGGCGACGTGGGGGCGCCTGTAGTCCCAGCTACTCGGGAGGCTGAGGCAGGAGAATGGCGTGAACCCGGGAGGTGGAGCTTGCAGTGAGCTGAGATCCGGCCACAGCACTCCAGCCTGGGTGACAGAGCGAGACTCCGTCTCAAAAAATAAAAATAAAATAAAATAAAATAAAATAAAATGAGTTGATCTCATGACTACACTGTAAATTACCTAAATTGAGGAGATCATGTTTCTCATGTTCACTTTTTCATCCCTAGTGCTAGCAATGACCTGACATGCCACATAGTAGATGTACAACTAACATCTACTTAAGTGGATGCATCAATGAATGATGCCTGGGTTATCAATGTGATGTACATCTCTTCTTTCACCACTACCTACTCTGAATCCCATAAGTAATTAGAGGTTATTAGGTTTATATTAGAGAAAAGAGAAAACTCTTAACTTTCATAAACACTTGAAATATTTCTTTTCCTTTGGTACTACTGCTGATAATAACTACAACTGCTGAGTGGTTGGTGCTTTCCAGGCACCTTGCTTTATGGGGATTCCTCTATTTAATATTCATAACAAACCTATAAAGGGTACTTTTATTATCCCACTTTACATGTAAGGATACAGAGAGTTGGCGAGGTTAATGAATTTGTCCATACAAGCTATTAATCAAGGACAGACTGTAATTTAAACTCAAGCCTATCTGGTGCCAAAGCTCACTCTCTTACCCATTGCTATCTATGGTAAATTAAAAATTTAGTATTGTGACTATCTAATTATATGTATCATACATATTTACTACTAGATGTAAAGTATTATCAGAAAAAAGGGCATCTTCCTTCTCATTTTTTATCTTCCCATTCCTCACCACATTTTTATTAATCTGTTAACATATATATTTAATTCTTATAGAACCTGGTATAGTAATCTGCTACATGAATGCTCATCAATAAATGGTTCTTTGAGTGAGACTTCCAAAGCAACATATGACATGGTACATGTTAACCTTTCGGTGAGAAAAAAAAGCACCAAATTCCCTAATTTATCTTGCTGCTAACGGCAAGGTTGAACACTATCATACGGTATGTATATAAAGAGGTGTATAGTTAGCTGACACCCTCCGCTGTTCCCAGAAATGTTCAGGTAAGTTTTTTCCAGGAATAATAAAAGATCCAAAAACAAGAAAAATCATCCTGGAAGCTATATTTATTATTTATTTATTTTAAAATTAAGTAAAATTAATTAAATGTGAACCCATTCACGAACCCTAAGGAAAACAAGATAACATTTTTGGGGAGCATTAGGTTTTCATAGGGAATTCTTCTCAAGGGCCCTGTAGCTCTAAATATTATTGTTAATAACTCCATTGGATCTCATGCCATGCTCCCTCACAATTTCATCTGCCAAATACATAAACTTTTTGACAAGTTAAATTATATTTCCTCACCTAGAATATAGAAATTGAAATATTTACTGACCATCAAGCTCTCAGAAATTTAACAAGAGTCCTCATGTCCTGGATTTCTTTGTAGGATGTCTCATGCACAGCACGCAATAAGACCCCGTACACAGCCAGGCAGAGGAAATGTTTGCTGAATGGAATTTCTGTAAGAAGGGATTCATGTCATAGCAGGATTTCCACTGCAAGCCTATTTTAAGACAGAAAATATTTATCCTGTCTAATCAACCAAAAGATCAGGGTCTGAATGTTTTTTTTTTTTTTAATCTACACCTATTTCTACTAGGAGGCACCATACAGAATTTGTCAAATCTTCTTTTATTTTGTTTGGGTTTATCAACACAAGCAAAATAAAAGATTTGACAAATTATATATGGTGAAATCTAACCAAATAGTCCATCAGAATAACGGGACCTGCAAATTCTCTTTTGCACAATAGTCTTATTTTTGCCTAAATTACCGATTTTTGCTCTGAATAGTACATATTAAATGACTAGAAGAAACAGCCTGAAGACATATAACTGTCCTACTGTTCACATTAACTGCTGATAAAGTCATTGTAATAATTGCTTCCATTCTGAAACTGTCTCTGCATTCTTACAAAAAAGACATTTTAAGAAAAAAATACACTAAAATATTGTCAATACTCATATGTGTGTGTGTACATTTTAAAATATTACAGAATGGCACTTCATTCTTACCAAAATGGTACTATTACTTATCTAAGGAACAGGGTGATATAATACATAAGGTTAATTGTGAAATAATTATGATTCATACAGTGATCTGGACAGTTCAAAACAATGGCTTAATATTTTCCTGTGAAGTAATTTTTAAATAATGAAGTTATTAGAATTTACTTGATTTCTGGCCTACATTTGCCAAGAAAAAAATCAAAACTTCATTTTTGAGAGGAGATGTTGCAATAAACTTAAAGATAAAATCTTTTCAAAGGGAGAAGTGATTGTGTTTCATCGTTTTTCGATAGTATAGTAAATAAACAAACTAAAAATTAAGCTTATAAACAGGATGGCAGTCAGCTGCTAAATATAAAAATTTAGTTATCCTGCACTAAAACGTTCTTATATTACTTAATTGCGTTGAGCTTACTGTTTCTTACCTAACAGTTTTTTTAAAAAAATTTAGGTACTCAATACTGAATCAGATCTCCTTCCACACTTCAGTGATCAGACCATTTACAACTGAAATATTTTTATGCATATGGACCCGAAGAGGCAGTTACTGAAAATGTATACTTTCCTGGAAAGAAAGAATGCAATAACTGTTGAAAATAATGCTGGCAACTAGTGTTTTCCTTTGCTGCTAAATGGTATGCCCAATGTCACAGGAGAAGATAAATAGTGTGTTGGATCATTCACTTAACATTTTTAGCACCCGCTCTGATCTAAACTGGGTGCCCTATCTGGGGATTTCATTTTGCTAATGCTTGCATTAATCAACACAGTCTCACACACACATGCACACATGTACACCACAAATAAAAGAAAGGGAGCTCTGGAAGTAGAGCTAAGATGAATTATTTGGGGACAAACATATTTCTAACTTCAGAAACTCTATCTTTCTTTTGAAATGTCCAAAGCGAATGGTATATTGATTTCTGCAGCACACCCTGCACTTTTCCCTGATTGGTATCAGGGTTGTGAAGGCATCCATTAAGTGAGCTCAAAATTCTCTCCTACGTGTAAACAAAATCCACAGTTTTAATCAAATTTAGTGTACTCTGACCTATATGTGTTTTGTGAAAGTCAGAGTGGACTATGGCAACAGAATTGAAAGCATATATTACAAAGCCCTTCACCTTTCAGATCTCCTGAAAGCAAGGATTGTCAGAGGTATTGTCTATGTACTCTTTTAAGTCACCTCTGAGAAGGCAGCAGCGGCATGGGGAATGAGATTTGCATTTCAGAGCTGGAGCCAACATCAGGTTACGAAGATATGATGAATTAAAATACACCTACATCTGAAGGACAATGAGATCCTGTGGCACAGGGGTTCATTTCTTAGTGTAAAAAGAGCAAGAGTTTCAGGATTCACATTTCAAGGTCCCATCTCAGAAGGTTCCCAGTAAGGAGGTGAAATGCTGCCGAATACTGATAAATTCTCCTTGTCCAAAAGTGACCAAGATCCTATTCCTAACAAAAATATTGTTAATGGCACTTAAGCAGTATTGCTTGTTTCTTTCTCAAATTCAGGGAGTGCTAAGGCTCTGGCAGTTTTACTGAACACACTTTACTAGTAAACTTAATATTCTGAGAGAATGTTTCAGTGTAATTACTTTTAGTTTATTTATGAAAAATAAATGTATTTTAGTATACAATCAATTAACTTTCCTTAGAACTTTTACTGATAATAATGTCTACTGCCATAGACAAGAAAAGGGTCAAATGTTGTCCACAGGGTTACATAGGGAGAATCAGTGAAAAGAATAGTAAGTATTCATGTAAGAGGAAGGAATTTTGGAGTTAATTCAAGAATGATGGGGATATGGTACACGATCGGGGAAAGAACCTTCTTTTTGTTTTGATTTTGAGATGGAGTCTCATTCTTGTTGCCCAGCCTGGAGTGTAGTGGTGTGATCTTGGCTCACTGTACCTCCACTGCCCAGGTTCAAATGATTCTCCTGCCTCAGCCTCCCAAGTATCTGGGATTACTGGCACCCGCCATCATGCCTATCTAATTTTTGTATTTTTAGTAGGGATGGGATTTCAGCATGTTGGCCAAGCTGATCTTGAACTCCTGACCTCAGGTGATCTGCCCACCTCGGCCCCCCAAAGTGCTGGGATTACAGGCATGGGCCACTGCTCCTGGCCTGTATATTAACCTTTTATGTAACCCAAGGCAACACATGCAAACTCACATCATTCTCAGTTTTCTTATCTATTAAACTTGGATGATTATATATCTCTTCAACAGTTGTCATGAGAAGTTTGTTAATAATTATTTTTATGATGATGCTTTCTGTTATCTATATAAAATTTGAAGGTACTCAAAGTATTTTCTCTTTTTAACACTATGCTAACCCTATGACCTAGTGAATACTGGGGAGAATAGTGTTCCCAGAAGACATCCCTTTCCTCTAGAAACTGTTAGATAGTCATGCAGTATTTGTGAAGGAACAGAGTAGACAACCAGGTTTGGTATCCTAAAATCACTTTGGCTCACAGGTATTAATATGTCATGATAATCTCTTAGTTGGAGCAGGAGGATAAAATGATAAACAGCTTCTTCCTGTTTCAAGGGGAACACATAGCCTTATCTTTATATTCAGCTACCCTGGGTATAAGTATCAGATTATTGTATTTTGCCTTTACTTTTCCACCCATGCAGATTAATGTTGAGATATTCTTAACCTAACACACGCGTGCGCGCGCGCACACACACACATACACACACGCACACGTATATTGCACTCATCCATGCAAATGTGTGGGCTTATCAAGGTCAATTTAAGTTTTTTTTTTTAATGTCATAATATTTATGTTATCTGTATTTTTATGTGTCTTTTCCCCCCCTTTGGAATGTAAGCTTGACAAAGGCATTGGTGAGATCTGAATTTGTCCATTCCCTTTTATATAACTATTTCATTTCATGTCTATTTTTATTCTCAATTAACATACTTGGCTTCTTATAGATACCTCTATGACTGTCCATCTGACTCTTTCATTTTTAGGTTCTTCAGAGCAGAGATTATACCTTTTTCAATTATTCAATCTGAAAACCAAGAACAGTATCTTATATATAATATACACATAATAAATATGTCTATGATTGAATTCTATATATTGAATCACTACATAATAACTGACTCTTTGCACAGTGATTTGCATACACAATAAGGATATAATGATTATGTTTACCTGCCTGGACTTTACAGTACCAAACTTGAGGTATAGATGGCAGTACTGGGCACACACTGGTTAAATGTGTTGATGAGAACCCTAGCTCAAGAAAGCCAAAGTTCCCTTTATCGTTCTGCCTGGTCAAACAACTTTTGCAAAATCTGGCCCTGAGCTCTCCCTGACTTTCATTTAGAGGTAAAATAAAACACTTTGTTCAAGATTTTCTAGGATAATTTTAATTTTTAAGGTAAGATTTTGAGACACATTGGTTCTTTCAAGACAAAGTTATTGACAGACATTCCCAGTGAGACCAGGCCGACTAGCAGGGTTGTACCCACACAAATCCTCCTTCCTTTATCCTCCTCTCCTTAAGCCCACTTTCATCCACAGACCACAGATACGAGCACTAACAAGAGGGAAAGAAAGGGCTGATAAATCACAGAGCAATGGTACACAATGAATGGAAATAAAATGCTGATTTCCTAATGAGAAACATATGGCTATGACTATATAATAAACATCAGAAAATGCTCTTTCATGGTTCCCAATTAGTAGTAAAGTTCCTGGAATAAAGAGGAAGGAAAGATGCAATTTAATCCTATAATCTAAAAGTCTGAGGGTCTACCGTTCTCAATGGGGCCATCTTGTTAATGAACTAGACCAGGTTTCTTTGTGCAGCTTTCACCTGATTCTATGTAAGGCTTTCCACCAATTGCTAAACATAGACCACTGAAAGATGAATAAAGAAGGAATCATCAGCTGCTCCACCAGGTCAGAATCATGATCTTTAACTAAAGGGCCAGATGGCTTATATAAATTAAGCACAAAAATCTCTCATTTATGCCTTTTTAAAGTAAAGAGGTTAGGAGCTATGTCTTACACTTCTTTTAAACTTTTAACTCTGTCTATTATATCCCTTGCACCAATGATTGAGAGTTATTCAGTTATAATACATTATATATTTATCTTTAGTTAGGTTATCAGACTCTGTTTACACAAGAGTGACAGGTGTTAAGGTCCAGAGAAAAATTTTAGGGTTCTGGAGCCTAGGGTTTGCCTACATATTGGGCCCCTTCTTCATTGGTTCACATATGCTCCTGTCTATGGCTTATTATTTGGTATGAGTCTAAAACTCCTTCCTTGTACTTACATACCATATTTACAGAAAAAAATGTGAGGACTTAATACACATGGGCCCTAGGAAGATGAAAAAGCTTGCTTTTAAATGTGTGTTATTGTTCCTGTGAAAACTACCACCCTGTTATGTTCTAGTTCACATACAAAGAGTTCATTCTGCTTAAATAAGTGGGTCAACTCACATTTATATTCCGCACTCAGCAACACTTACTGAGGACAAATATACCTGGCCTTGTGCTGGTAACTAGGAATATAAGGGAACAAGACAACTCCCTTGCTTTCAAGCAACTCACATTTTATAAAACTTTAAATACTTGAAATGGGTTTCAGAGGTTTCAAGGTCAAATCCAAGAATAAGAGTTTAAGAAGAAAAAGACCATGAGAAAGGAAGTGTTGACCCCATTTGCATTTAAAAAGCAGGAACAGTCTCAATCTACTCATTAGGGGAAAAAATGTATCTTGTATATTTTTGAGATATTGCAGCTTGCTCTCTCCCTTGGCCACCCCACCCTTTGTCATACTCTGTTTTTGTGTTGAATTGGCAAGAAAAACGGTTGGAGGACTGGAAGAAGTTGGACTTTTTTTCTTCTTCTTCTTTTTCTTAGGGGGCATTGGGAGCTTAGGAGGTTTGGGTGGCAAAGAAAAGGTTAAATCCTGGGGATGTGGATGAAGGGTGCACTGGAGCTGCCTTGGGGAAAAATACAGTCTCTCACTTTCCATGGACACTTTGTTCCATGGACAGTGTGTCCATGAAAGGACAACTGCTAGGAATGAACAAAAATGAACAATTAATTAGATTCATTGTACACCTTCTAGTATATTTGAGGCTCTGTGATCCCAGATGCTTACATCATTTAATCCTCGTAATGATCATGTGATAGATGCATTTTACAAATGGGGAAATTGAAGTTTATCCTGGAAATTAGTTGAGATTAATCTCTATTTGATTACAAAATCTATCTTCTTTTTGCAGTTTTGGTTACTTGGAAATCACTCGGTTATCTTGAAAAATAACCCAGATATTTAATATATTCTATAGATCCCTGGAAAATACAAAGGAGTTGCCCAGCATAGTGCATACTCTCTGTTATCATGAGATACTGACAGTTCAAACATGGTAAGCCAGCCTACATTAGGAAACTATCCTCCAACAGGTGACCAGGGTTTTCTTCTAAAGGAAGAACACCATTTCAACATTAAGGAGTTCAATATTTGCTGATGAATGCAGTAATCCAAAGCAACAAAAAGTTGTTCTTGTGGAAGAAAAATATACAATTCGAATGGGTCTAAAAATGTGAAAATGGAACATTGGGATATTTTTAAGGAAATTTTCTTTCAACATAGTGCACCCATGAGAGTGATTCATTGTCATCTGGAATCAAGGATGAATGCAAACCTGCCCTTTCACTGAATTAGTCTGACATACACCTCCAAAGAGCTCAAGCCCCCCTCCAGGTTATGGTGGAGCAGCCATTCTCAGAGGAAAGTCTCAAGGCTGTTTGTTATTGCAAAGGTCCTGCTGCGGGACTGAAAGGATACCACTGAAGGCAAGTCTCAGCAGGGCTTTGGGAGGCATTCTTCTGTGGTAAAAAAGCTGCTCTCCACGGTCTATGAGAAACAAAGCCCAGGGATTGGAGCTCCAGGAGCTGAAAGGGAGTTCATGCTCTGGGCAGTTACCTTAGGTAAAAACAATAGTTCCTTCTCTTTTCCACTATTCCCATGAAGCTGTTAAGCTAAATGTCCCCAGAGAAAGACAAATTTGTATCCTACTCTGTGCTCTGTGTATTCATAAATTAATGATTAGATGGCATCACCAATGTCCTTCCTGCTTATCAGTCTTTCCAAAATAGTCCTGAGGAGCATAGGAGAAGAAATAGAGACAAAAATTTGGAGCCTCAGGTCTACAACCTGGCTGGACCAGGATGTCTTTTCAGGGATCATGAGTTAAAATACATAGTTACACATTTGCGTAACTCTGAGATGAGAAAGACTTCCCTCAGAATGACACCAAGGTTGAAAAACAAGGTTAGAAAACAAGATAAGGAAAAATGGAAAAGAATAATAGGTTTAGAAACATAAATACGTAAGCCTTCACAATAGTAAAATACAAATAACGAACTCAAACAAGCAGTCATATGAACAGATTTCATAAGAAAAATATGTACTGCTAACGCAAATTACAAGTAAAATGTACAAATTAGAATAAACTATTTTCCCCATTAAATCTGAATGATAAAAGCAAATGATTTTCTTTATGTTGATAAAGGTGTTGCCAGAACTTTAAATTGGTACACGTTTCCTGAGGCAGATGTGCTAATACTTATCAAAAGTTTCACAAATAGGTGTAACATTTCGGTGAAGTAATTTCTATTTCTAAAAAATTATAATAAAGAAGCAATTAAGAATGTTCACAAATAATTAGTTGTGAGAATGTTCTCTGTATTGTTGTTTATAATGTAGTGGGGGCAGAAACTGAACCTAAATGTCAAACTATAGGATTTGAGTAAATAAGTTGTGTTTTGTTCTGTTTTTTAAGAGGCGGAGTCTCACTGAAGTGCGATAGCATGATCACAGCTCACAGTAGCCTTGAACTCTTGAGCTCAAGTGATCCTATCACCTGAGTCTCCCCAGTAGCTGGCATTACAGGTGCATGCCACGATGCCTGGTTAAATACATTTCCTTCAGGTCCCTGTAAAGTCTGGGATGATTAAATACATTTTATAGACATCATTACAACAGCATACTCTGTAGCTATTAAAAGACAGTGCTATAGATGTATATCTAGTCACATACAATTATGTTATGTTAACTATATATTAAATCAAAAAAACACATTTGCAGAATTTTGTATATGGCGATTTAGTTTATGAATATGTACAAAACATGGAAAAATACACACTATAATTTTCACACTAGTTGTCTATGGCTCATGGAATCAGAGCCATTATTTCTGGGAAGGGGAGTCCTCTTTTTGTTCATATGCATTTCCTGATATTTCTTTACATGTATATCTTACTTATTTTTTTTAATGTTGAAATTCTTTAGCATTTAGTCTGGAAAGAAAACCTACAATAGTGACGTTTTTTTCCCCTTGCTGGCCTTACAGAAGCGTAAGTCTTTATGCGCTTCTGCGGAGGAAAAAAACAGAAGCAAAAGTCTACCTTCCAGCAGCTCTAATTAGAATGAATAAAACCCTACAGTTGAAGCATAACCAGGTCACAGATTTGACATCTTATATAAAGAGCAGGCACTTTAGAGACATAATGTCCTGGGTCTAGCCTCTGTGCCTTGCTTATATGAAAACTTGAAAAAGTAACAGAACTTCTCTGAGGCTTATTTTCTACAAATGTGCTAAGAAGATAATAATGCTTATGGCACAGGGCAGTGAGAATTAAATGGCAATGTGTTAGGAAACATCTGTTATGTAGTAGGTGCTCAGACAGTTTTAGCTTCCTTCCCTTTGTCCCTTGCAGTCTTGTTCAAGGCATCAAAATTAGAGCAGAGCATTGTTACTGCCATGTGGGTGAGGGGAGACTGATTCCTCGTGGACTGAGGGAGGTTCTGCTAAGGAACGGGATGAGTCCTGTGAGGCCCAGGACAAAGATCTGTCTCCCGGCAGACCTACCCTTCCCCAGCACACCAATTCCTGTATCAGCATTTGCTAGGTTGCTCTAATTTTCCTTTTTATATGTTTCTTTTTTTTCTGTCCGATGTCCTTGAATGTTGGGAGACAGAAATTGCCCTGGAATTTCTATGTAATGAAAAGAGAGTAATAGTGAGGATGCTCATGCTGGCTGGAGCTTGGGATGGCCATAAGCTAAGAATCCTGAAAGAGCCTAGACAAAGAATCCTCGGAAATTTCACATAAATACGCAAGGTTCAGGGAAGCACCAGTAAATATTAACTTACAATCCTTTCTCTCTCTCTCTCTCTCTCTCTCTCTCTGTCTCTCTCTCTCTTCCCCCATCTCAGCTTGTTCTGCTCTTCTTTTTCTCTGTATTTTCTTCCCCCTTTCCTTTTCCTCCTTTCCCTTCCTCCTCCTCGTTTTTTCTTCTTCCGCCTCCTCCTCTCCTCCTCCTCCTCCTCCTCCTCCTCC
>NW_012115044.1:4481032-4501484 GCF_000951035.1 Colobus angolensis palliatus
CTTCTTCTTCTTCTTCTTCTTCTTCTTCTTCTTCTTCTTCTTCTTCTTCTTCTTCTTCTTCTTCTTCTTCTTCTTCTTCTTTCCCTACTCCTTCTCCTCCTTCTTCTCCTTCTTCTTCTCCTCCTCCTCCTACTTCTCCTCATTCTTCTCCTTCTTCTCCATCCTCTTTTCCTCTTCCTTCTCTCTTTCCCTCTTCTCTGCATTCTCCTCTCCTCCTCCTCATGCTCCTTCATATTCGTCTTAAATACAGGGGGTAATTTTATTTGGATAAAAGAAAATTATCAGATTACTCTATAATTAGGGCCTACCATCATCTTCACAAATTCTGCTAGGCAACATTCTCTACAACAATCGCTTGTCTCATACTTCTTGTTTTATTTAGAAAACACATTCATTTTCCAAAGGCTAATTAAAGAAATATAAAAGTTAGAGTTACAGTTCATATATTCTCATTAGCAAATCACTAACCCAGGGGACAAGAACAGGTCAGGAGCATCTCTACCAAAAATCTAAGGAACTGCAACCCACGTAAAGACACTACCTAAGTGTAGTGTGTGTTACCTTCTTCACAAATTATAGTCCTCACTGCTGGATTGAGACTGGCCTAATGAAGTTGTAAAATAAAGAAATATTAATTCTTTTCGTGGTGCTTTTATTAAGGAAAGTCATCTAAATCATTTAATAAAAATCAACTAAATGTATTACCTCCTACATTAGGAATACAGTGACACAGAAGAAGAAAAACAACTCTTGGACATTGACTCTGGGCAGACAAGGGCGATGAGATTGCAAACAAAATATCCCAAAATAGGTTTGTAGAGAAAATGAAAAGAGTGAGTCTTGGGGATTGAAGGGAATTAGAGATGCTGGAAGAAGGGGAGATACATAGCTCTCTCTTGGTTGATTATCTTGCACTGGGGAATTTCTATGAGAGTGGGTCTAGGGAAGTACAACTTAGTCCAGGTTAGATGACTTTCAGAGGCAATTTCTGTATAGAACTAGCTTCCTCAGTACTCAGAGGAAGTATGGTAGAAGTTTGCCTGGATGGCACAAACTGGAATGTCTGTATGAGCTGACTCACCCCGACTGATGTTCAGATTGACTGATCAGTAGGATTTTGCTGTTATTCACTCACATCTCTAGTTTGTAGCAGAAGTAACCTAGAAACCTTCTATTTGATGACTTATTTGTCCCATTTTGTCTCAAATACATAGAAGGGAAAAAAAAGAACATTATTCTAGCGGGAGGTTCCTGTCACTTTTGTTTATACTGAATTTATACAGAAGGTAACACACACAACACTTAGGTGGCATCTACATGGCTGGTATTTCATTACATTTCTAGTAGAGATGCCTCTGACCTGTTCCTGTTCCCTGCCAAACCAATTCTGAGAGCCTGATTAAGGCAACAGAGTCTTGAGGTCAAGATTCTACATGCCACCATTGACTAATTAAATATCACAACGTAACAGCTAAACTTCCTCTTCGTAGCTTCAGAGACTCCATAGCATGAATCTTCCCCCTAAATTGTATAAACTTGATAAATAAAGCAGCGTGCATATAACTGAGCATATATCTTGAAATGCTTCTAAAAAGTGGAATATCAATTTAAAGCATTTAAAATAAAATAAATTTGTTAGACTTCTTAATACGCATGGTTCTGATAGACTGCCACCTTCTCCTCTAATGATAAGTTTCCATTTGCCTCACCCCTCCAGGAGCTGTTTGTTCCTGAGTAAGACCTATGCTTAAATTTGTACCTGCCACTGATGACAACTACTACCAAATCAATTGTTCTTACTAAGTTACTATCTTATCCGAGAAAGAGGCACTGGGTTTTCTTCATCATCCAATCAATCTCTAGAGGCAGCTTTCAGTGTCTCTCAAATTCTATCAGTAAACTGAAGTTTCTCCTGCCTGAACTGCACCCTGACCTCACCCCTTGGTGAGGGTGCCCCATATCTCATCCATCCAGGCTCAGACAAATGTCGCAGATCTCTAATTCAACTCTTACTATGTCATTGTAAAGGATGAATAAATGAAGTAAATTTACAGACAGCAATCCTGGGCTTCCCATCTTTGACTCTCGATGTATGGGCCCCTCCTTCTGCATATCTACATACAATTAGCAAGAAAGCAGGGTTCTCACAGTTATTTTGTTTCTTTGTACATAAGGCAATTTTAGTGCCTTTATATATCTAGTATGTTCTTACAGTCTCATTCACTCATTCATTTAAGAAATAATTTTTCTAAAAAGCTGAAGAGGCAATCTTTATGATCAAGGAGCTTTTATTAGGACAGGAGAAAATATCAGATGAAAGTTGCATGACTGGTACAAAGTGCTGCAGAAATTTAGAAGAAAGAAAGAATATAACGTTGAACTGAGAAACAATTTAGGAAATGCTACTTTCAAGCACATACTTTCATTATGGGTGCCTGTCTCTTTTGCTCTTATAAGACAAATATAGACACAAGACACAAAGAACAGGACACAAGCATTAGTCTACAACGTGGGAAAGCAGCATTTCCAGAGTGTGCTCCACAGAAATCCTACGACCTATTTCATCTAAAAAGATTCCATGGGCGCTAAATTTGGGAAGTGCCACCTAAGCCACCCTCTTTCTTGTGGGTCACGGTAACCATCAGTATATTAAAGACTCTCAAGTTGTGCAATAAAAACAAAACACACACACTCACATGCAAACATACAACCAGAAAACTGTTTTCTTCCTTCCTTCCTTCCTTCCTTCTTTCCTCCTTTCTTCCTTTCTCCTTCCTCCTTCCTCCTTCCCCTTCCCCTCCTCCCTCCCTCCCTTGCTCCCTCTCTCTTTCTCTCTTTCTTTCTTTCTCTTTCTTTTTGATGGAGTCTCACTCTGTTGCCAGGCTGGAGTGCCGTGGCCCGATCTCGACTCACTGCAACCTCCAACTCCCTGGTTTAAGCGATTCTTCTGTCTCAGCCTCCCAAGTAACTGGAATCACAGGCACATGCCACTACACCCAGCTAATTTTTGTATTTTTAGTAGAGACAGGGTTTCATCCTGATGGCCAGGATGGTCTCAACCTCCTGACGTCGTGATCCACCTGCCTCAGCCTCCCAAAATTGCTGGGATTACAGGCATCAGCCAACGCGCTTGGCTGAACAACTTCCTTTCTTTAATTTTGATTTTTCTTCCCGTTTGAAACAAATGCATATCGTATTACTCTTAGGAGTACTATGTAATTGTCTAATTCATTTATTGCCATTTCCACATATCACAGTGGTGGTGACTCTGTGCACGTATATGCAGGGCAGAATATGCATTAAAATCTTGGAAGTGCAAGTTGTCGGAGGATGAATAAAGTATGTGCTATCGGAATCCACCACAGGATTTTTAACCTTCTTCCTGTACCAACCCATTGTGAATGACTTATACAGAGTAATAGCAGAACACTATGCCAAGGGGAGTGCTCCAATAAATATCTGATGGGAATGATCTTCCTTCACACTTAGTATTAATATTTGTTTCATTGTCTTTATTTTAATTATTTTCCATTACCTTTCTATGAAAGATAAAGACGAGACATTTGGATATCTGTAACCTTCACCAAATGCCACCTACCTGGTAAATGTCAGCAGTCCCCAGGGCTTTGTCCTGAGCCCCTCCTCGTTTGCATCCTCACTGAGGAAGATTCGTCTCCTTCCAAGTCCTCACTTAGTGCCTCATCCTCTTGGCATTCTATCACAAGCCCTACACACCAGTGGCCAGGAATAGGGCAGCGCAAACCAGCATACACACACATACTTCTGTGACTTTACTCATGTTTCTACATCATCCGAGTTGCCCTGGTTCTCACTCATCACCTATCAAAATAATTTTCATCTTTCAAGGTCGACAGAGCCATATTAACACAGCGGTCAAGAATGTGTCCAACCTAGACTGGGTTCAAATCCAGATTCTAGATAATAACTTTGGAAAAATGTTTGGTACCTAACTCGGGCTGAATAATTTTTAACATAAATAAAAGAAGAAGAAAGAAAATATGCTTCCAAAAACGTTTCTCTCATAAATTTATTAGAGTTATTAGGTTGGTGCAAAAGTCATTGCAGTTTTTGCCATTACTTTCAATGGGGAAAAAAACGCAATTACTTTTGCACAGGCCAAATTGTTTCCTCTTTGGCAATCCCCTAGCAAATCAATCCAACTTCTGTTATTCACTGACAACATTGTTTTTTTCTACTGCCCACAGCTTTTCACAAGTTTGTGTCCTCTCTTCACTGCTGTAAACTCTAAATTGTGAGCTCACCAAGAAGAAGAATGTCAAGTTTACCTTTTTGTTCATATTGAAAGTATGTGGTAATAACTGGCTTCCAATATCTGTGTGTTGATTTGGAAAATGTAGATTGAGGCACCAGTAAAAAAACCAGTGAAGCACAATTTAATACAGAGAGGAACAGGGCAGATTTGGAAGTGAACATTCATTTCTGAATCCAACATCAGTGTTATCTAGTTGACTAACATTTTATATTTTTTATTTAACAAATGTACAACATATTTAATATTGTGATGTGGACTCAGTCGGCCCTGTCATCTAGAAAGGCTTTAGCACAGGTAATTTAATGAAGTGTTAGGTGAGAAGCTGTCCCATTCTCTATTAAGCAATGTATTGTCTAAATGAGTTTAATTACCATGTAAATTACTAGGAGCTCATATGCCCAAGGCCTACAACATATCAGATGGCAGGTCTAAGAGAAATTCAGTAAGCTGTGCCTCTCTTTGTAGTAATGCAAATTTTATGTAATATAGAAAAAAATGTGAATGTAACAAGAATAAAATGCTATGTTCTTGCCAAATTTTTGTTAAGTCAGTGAAATCACAGGAGCTGGTAAAAATTGTAGGGGACTTATAAGACAATTGATATTTAGCAAATCATTGTCAAGGATATCTATTAATGTATTTGTTCTCCTTTCTCTAAAAACGGACTGGAAGTGACGACATGTCTGAATCCTGCTTCTATACAACCATGAATGCTTTCGTAAAGGCTCCACCACTCATGTTTATGGGGAAGACTTTGGGGTGTAGGCATGGACTGGATCTGAAAATAAAAGGTTTACGTCCTGGGTCAGCTTACTAAATGTGATCTTGAACAGGTCACTCAACATCTCAGAGTTCCATTTTCTCTTCTGTAGTAAAGACTAGTGATGCCATCTTGAAGATTAAAATATAGACTAAATGATTTAAAGTATTTTCAAAACTCATACAAACATATGTATTATAACAGACATTTTTTAAAAGTGAAACAAAAGATGTATTCCTTTTCTCAGCCTCTATCCATACACAGAGTTTGGTCTGTCAAAATGTTAACCACAATATAAGACCAATCTAAAGTGCTATCCGACTAATGGCATCTTTCCCTATCCTGAACTGCACGGTTCTTTCACACACACAGGCCTGACACAAAACAGTATATCTTGTAAGTGCTAAATAAATATGAACAAGATGAGACTGAAGTTTTATTACTACTACTCATTTGAACATCTTTCCAAATACTGACCAAATTACAATGTAATAGAATGTGACCATCTGTCATCTAGTAAAAAAAAAAAATCACCTAATGCTTTAACTTTTACAATATGTCTAATCTACTCAGGGCCAAGAATAACCTGGGAGATAAGCACATGAATTCAGATTGGATTTCTAAGAGATTTTTAGCAAAGTCTTCACCAAATGTGCCTAGAATAAGTCACATCTTCTGAGCAATACCCCTAGGAGGGATGTTTCTATAAGAGTTTCCAAACTTTCTCGACTGCAACCCGCAGCAAGAAATACTGATAGGTAACGAGATGGAAACATGGCTCATTACTTATATACCTAAATAAAACAAAAAATATTTTACTATTTGCAATGCACTCTATTATTTTCTATGCTATCCTACATAACATTCAATTAAACGTTATGTTCTATTTTACTTAAAAAGTATGTGGTTGACAAACTGTTGGTGAACTCTACATCATCAGGGTTCCCCTGGCTCTCACTCATCACCTGTCAAAATAGCTTTCATCTTTCAAGGTCGACAGGGCTGTATTAACAGAGTGGTCAAGAATGTGTCCAACCTATACTGGGTTCAAATCTAGACTCTGGATAGTAAGTTTGTTTGGAAAACACTGTGTTGTGGATCGAGCACAGTGTAGGCACATAACTTTCGTAGTCCATTTGCTTATTTGGAGAGATGAGAAGATCAGACCTAGGTGTGCATGAAATGCATCCTTCAAAGCTTGAGAAAGAGTTGTCAGTGGTAAAATGGCACTTTGCAAATTACAAAATCCAGCATGAACCATGAACTTCAATAAAGAGAAGAATTTTTGCTGCATTTTGTAAGAGTGGTATGCAAGGTCAAAAGGACTAATATTGTGCTTGATTTTCTCATTTGCCTCTGCAATAACTGAAAAACAGGTATACACATGGGTAAAAGAACTATTAATATGGTGTTTCAGTAACAACTCAATAATTTGATACAGTGCACTGTATTGGATCCTTTTCTGTTGAGTTGGAACTAATGGGTGCAACTTAAAGAGAGTTAAATATATATACTTTTTAATTTGAAGGAAAATTTTTTCTTTTTTATTTAAAGGCATTCAACTGAGGAATGTGCTGTCTTATGGCCTAGTGGGTTTCTCATCTGCCTGTGTCAAAGCAGTGTCTGAAAAAGGATTTGCAAGAGCTTTAATGGAGAAAGTTCCAGCACTGGGTCATGGAGTAGAAGCAATATCTAAACCTGCACTGCTTCCAATTCTGTAGTAATTAGTCACATGTAGCTATTGAGCGCTTGAAATGTGGCTAGTGTAACCTGAGGAACTAAATTTTCTGGTTTTAATTGTATGTAAATTTAAACTTAAAGAGCCATATGTGATTAGTCCTTACCACAGTGTACTACACAGATCTAGAGAAAGCAATGTATTGGCTATCTGCTAAGTAAATCTGACAGCTTTTAATACATCATATTATCATCAGTTATAATGCATCCCACATAGTAAAAAGTGATCTAGGATCCATGAAAAGCAGAAAATACAGGATTCATGTATTTAAAATAGAACTATTTTGAGACTAGAGACAAGCTTATTGTCAGCTTTGGGTTTTGGGTTTTACATCTCTCAGTGACAAATAGGTTTCTTCTGATTCTCCAGAGAGACTGCTGACTGCACCGATTCTTATTAGTGGACTTCAAGAAGTCCTGCTCCAAATTTAAGCTGATGTTTGCATATAAAATTTTAGACATTGAAAAGAAAATTTTGCTAGTTCTTTGAAAATGGGGCTGTTTTTCCATTTGGATTGATACAACAAATTAAGACAGGGAATGTTTTTCTGAAGTGGGTCATGTAGTATTTGTATGATGGGACTCTTCTTCTAAGTCCATTTAATCTTAAAAATAATATGCAATAGGCTGGGCATGGTGGCTCATGCCTGTAATCCCAGCATTTTGGGAGGCTGAGATGTGCAGATTGTTTAAGCTAAGGAGTTTGAGATCAGTGTAGGAAACATGGCAAAGCCCCACCTCTATAAAAAAAAAAAATAATAATAATAATAATAAGCTGGGCATAGTGGCATGTGACTGTAGTCCCAGCTAACTTGGGAGGCTGAAGTGGGAAGATTGCCTGAGCCCAGGAGTTTCAGGCTGCAGTGAGTTGTGATCCTGCCACTGCACTACAACAGGGGTGACAGAGTGAGGCCTAGTCTCAAAAAAAAAAAAAAAAAAAGAAAGAAAAAGGATAAAGAAAAAGAAAAGAAAGCAAAAGACAAAAAGGAAAAGAAAAAAAGAAAAGAAATGCAAGAAAACTAAAAAGAATAATGATCTAAAATTTGTCAAAACAGAAACACAGCAAAACAACTGACCTTATAATAATAATTTGGTTGCATCCAGTTTCCTCCATATTCCAAGAAACTCTTGATTATATGGCAGTTTTATTGACTTACAAGAAAAACCCACTCCAGATAAAATAAGCAATTTGTGATATGCACAGAATAGAGGTGAATGCACAAGTATAAACTATCTGCTTTAGAAATTAAATCCAGGGCATTTAAAAGGACAGCTACACTAAAGTATAGACAATCAAACTGAACTAAGGAATGGGGTCTTCCCTTGATATTCCAAGTGAGCAACAGAACATCATGGAAGACTCCAATCAGTATTTCAGTACCTCTTTCTTGTATGAAAATAAATAACTAGACAGTAAATTTGACTTATTTTATATCCTGGAACTCAAGGCTAGAGACACTCTTTAACTTCCCTGTGAGGTGGGAAATTTTGACTGGGTTGCAGTCAGCTCAGGGGTTTGAGTATTCATGGGACAGGCTGTTATTTAATAGGTTGTTCAGGAGAAGAACTTGAGGGAATTCCAGGAATTATGGATTTTACAGGCGTGGGAGGCACCTAAGGATAATTGTGTAGAATTCACTGAGGACTAGGAAAATATGTTGACCTCTGAGAATGAAACTACTTGGATGCAGAGATAATGTGTGTCCAATGGCCACCTCTAGAAAGAAGCCAGGTTATGATATTTATAAAGGTGTGAACAAAAATGTTTGAGAATTCTATATAACTTTCATCAAGATGAACTAAGGAAAGCAATGCAGCAGTTTGACTGAAATTTAATAAACTGGACTCCAAGCAATTATTGTGTATCCAGTGAAAAACTGAACAAAGTGAAAAAGATTAGCTTGGACTATAGAAAAGGGAAACCAAAGGGCCAGAATTTGGTAGAGTATTGAACACTGGCTGAGAGAAGACAGTCTCTGTACCAGAATTTGCCCAGTTTCTATGATAGCTATGTACACATGATAGCAAAGTGTTTAAAACCTAGTATCTACTGCCAGATTACTAATTCCTTAACCTTGGACAACTTATTTTCATCTCTGTGACTCAGTTTCACCTTCTGTAATTCATTATAATAGCATCCATCATTAGGTTTATTGCATAAATAATTGAGTTAATAGGTACTAACTATTTGAAATAGTACTCTCAATAAATGTTTATTATTATCACCCCAGAGATAGATACATTAGACATGTTAATATCTATGCAACTCATATAACTAATTATCTCTATTTTAGGTTCATGGATGCTAAATAATTCTTCCTCTCCCACAGATTGGCCTATAAGAAGGGATGCACCAGTCAGGCAGATATTGGCATTTGGATACTTACATCACTCTAAATTTGTAACTTGGCATTTTGGCTCATAGTTCAGTCTTCTGTGAGTTTTATTATCATTAGCCTCCTAAATCCAATAACTCTAGACACTGATAAGTGACACTTGGACCAGTGAGATTGAGAGCTAGACATCAGAACTTTGGTAAATTCACTAACAGTATGCTAACAGTAAAATCTGTTGGCAAATAGCTAAAAAGCCATCTGCTGTAGACCTTGATCTATCTTCTTTCAAATGTCAGTAATTCACAACCAAGATTTTACCAAATGCCAAGTAGTTTTGAATTCCCCCCAAAATAAAAAGGAATAGATTATCTTAGAGATATTTAGACTTACAGAAGAGTTACACTTAAACAAGACATAGAAATCATTAAGATTTACCCTGTCTTTTCTAATACTTGAGGGTTTTGTCACTACCTGAAGACTAAGTCCTGAGTTGATACACACAAAACAGTATACAAAGGGATCAGTGATTTTTAGTCCAGTGATACCTAGCTCATGATTCAAGTCAACCTATCAGTGCACTAAAGTATACTCACCTATCCCAGTAACCACTATCTCCCCACTATCTCTATTTATGAACAGAAATGAAACAATCTATATTTTTAGAGTATAGGCCTAAGAATTTGTGATATAGAATTTTTTTAAAGAAAGAAAAATATCATATATGTACTTCTATTGCAGGTCTGGCAGCAGATAGATAGCTGTTTTGCCACTTCCTGGACAAACTAATGGCTTTTGATATACCCTCCACTATGTAGTATATTTGTGAAAATTCCGGAGTCTCAAATGCAATTTCCAAGATTGTTCTGGACCTTATGCTACTAACCCATGCAAATATCCCTCAGCTGAAAAATTTTAAACACATCTTGGGGTTGAGTTGACACTGGAGAAGCTCTCACAGGACTATTGGCCTAGGGTTATATTGTAGCCCCTAAGTAGGAAAGGTTTTGTTTATGTTGCCTCTATTTACATGGGATTTTCTTTTGTTGAATAACTCAAGCCCAATTATAAAGGAGTAGAATTGAGCCTGTGAGATATGACCAGGCTGCCAAAGAGGAAATCGACAAAGACTCCACAAACTAAGGAGACAAGAGCAGCTGTTATTCTGGCAAGGAGATGCAACTTGCCAACCTTCTGCCCAGCAGTGCCACACCAGTGCTCTGAACATTAAGCTGAGTTTACTGCCTCCCCTGTGACTATGCCAGTCACATTCAAGAACATCTGCCACAGCCTTAATGACAGAGCCTATGGGAACCTAATGAGTACCCCATACACCTGTGCGGTTCTACCAGCCAGCTGTTTCCCACTCCTCCATCTCCTTTCTCAGTCCTTCCCCTCACGTGTGCTCACTGCCCCGTCTTCCCCATAGGATACAGCTGACTCTCACACCGGGTCTGTGCTTTTGTGAGGATTTCATTTATCTCCATTTACATGGCACTTACAGGCAGTAGAGATAAAAAGCATAATATCTTTCACACTGCTCAAACTTCACAGTTTGCTATGCAAGAGGGTGAGTGCTGGAGATTGAGAAAGACAATCAGAAGAATCAATGGTCTAAGAGATAAGGGGACAAGAAGGAAGAAGATGAGAAGTGCTGCTTCTTTTTCATTGCCAACAACTCTCAGAAAATAGAAATTCACAAAGCTATGGAAACACTTCACAGTTTACCTCTGTAGGTATCTATGAAATTGCTTTGGTCAAAGCATTTTCTGATTGAGATAGCTGCCTAGTGGAAGACCTAACAAAACAAAACACACACACACACAAAAGTGCAAAAAAATAAAACAACTTACTAAAAATACTATTAAAATTCTGAGAATTTTAATTACATGGAAAGTGAACAATGTTAGTATAGTGCATGATAGAATCTCAAAAAATGTGTGACCTTCGGCAAGTTAGACCTATCTAACACCTCTGAGTTTCCATTTTTTTAGTTTGTTAAATTAGGATAATTACATAGATTTGGTAAAAATCACAAGAAATAAATTATGTATGTTATATAAAAGTGTTTTGCATAATAACTAGCACAACCAAGTGCTTGATAAACTTTATTATTATTATTGCCACGTCAAGCACATTTCTTTTTTATTTTATTTTTTTGAGACGGAGTCTCACTCTGTCGCCCAGGCTGGAGTGCAGTGGCCAGATCTCAGCTCACTGCAAGCTCCGCCTCCCGGGTTCACGCCATTCTCCTGCCTCAGCCTCCTGAGTAGCTGGGACTACAGGTGCCCGCCACCTCGCCTGGCTAGTATTTTGTATTTTTTTAGTAGAGACGGGGTTTCACCATGTTAGCCAGGATGGTCTCGATCTCCTGACCTCGTGATCCGCCCTTCTTGGCCTCGCAAAGTGCTGGGATTACAGGCTTGAGCGATGAGAAAAACCTTAAAATAATGATCTCATTTGTTATGTAAATCAAAAGGTATGAGCTTGACTTTTGTAGATATATGACTAACACAATGTAGAAATTCTTCAGTCATTCATTTCGGTCTGTTTACATATTAGATGCATTATATGTTCTGTGATAAAGGCCAGGTGGCATGGCAAAACTGTGACAATATTAGTAGTTCATGTTAAGAAGAAATAGTCCCCCATATCACTAGACTGCATTGTCCAATATGGTAGCCACTAACCGAGTATGGTAGCCACTAACTGAATGTTTCTATTGAACATTTGAAATGTATCTGCTCCAAATTGATATGTGCTGTAAGTATAAAGTACACACTAGATTTCTAAGATTTAGCATGTAAAAAAGAATTTAAAACAACTTATTAACAATTTTATATGAATTACATGTTGAAATGATAATATCGGGTTAAATAAACTATATTACGGAAATAAATTTTACCTATTTCTTATTTGTTTTAATTTGTCTACTAGAAGATTTAAAATTAACTGTCTTTCTCCTATTTCTTTTGGGCAGCGCTGCTCTGGACTAACGATTCTCAATGGTTCTTATATATACACTGATATTTTGTTTATAAATATCACTCAAGGAGCTTGAAAAAAATTTAAATTCCTGGTCTTTCAGGGATTCTGACTCCAACGGCCAAGGAATTTGCATTTTCAATAAGAAAATGGATATTTCAAATGCAGGTGGTCAATGGACCACATTTTGAGAAACACTGCTATAGACTAAGGTTTCTTTAGTTGAAACATGATGCCATGAAACACAGTCATGATTTGGGGGATGTTAATGGACAGCAACTAGACAATATGAAGGCAGAAAAAGAGGGAGAGAAGTAAAATGGTAGAAGATGCCCATTAGCCTGCTTTCAGTATCTTCTCCTTAATGAATAGTAAATATAAGTCTGTTACTTTTTCCCATATTCTAGTGCCTGTGGGGATGGAGGAGTAACGTCTGCACTAGGCCAGGTACGGTGGTTCACACCTGTAATCCCAGCACTTTGGGAGGCTGAGGCAGGAGGATTGCTTGAGCTCAGGAGTTTGAGACGAGCGTGGGCAATATAGTGAGACCTTATCTCTCGGGAAAAAAAAAGTCTGCACTATGAGGACCTCTCACCAGTAAATTTTAAGATTTGAAGGTAAGGTTTACAAGGCTGTGGTGAATAAAAGTGATGACATAATTATTTTCAATGGTAACTAATAACATCCTTCTCATTTAACACTGTGACTTCCATTACTAATGCAAATCGGCTGATGGTGAGATTATAGATCAAATCTGGAGAAAGAGAAATATTCCATATAGCCTCCATGTCCCACTTCTTTCATGGTAGACCTTAGCCACTGTCCATGTAGCAATTACATTCCAGGCACTGGAAAACAAAATCGCAATCATTCACGGTTACTGCAGAGACATAGAGCCTCTCCCACCATGTCCAGCATAAAAGGCTCTTTCTTGGCTGACACATGAAAAACCTTTCAAATATAAAGAAGGAGAGACTCTAAGGGAAACAACTCTTTCATCAAACTAACCTCATCCGCCATTAACGTCACACCTTTTTTTGAGATTCTTCTATTACCAGTGCCCTTTGATTTCCCTCCTACCAACTTGATGTCTTTGCCTCAACAGGTACTCTTTCCTTACAGTTTGCTTTGCCATTATGTTATTGTATCTTTTGATGCCTTTTTTTTGTTTTTGTTTTTTTGTCCAGTTTACACTAGATGCAAAACTGATAAAGTTGTGCTGATTGGATGGTGACTGTCCAATCCCAGAAGGACATCCCTTCCACAATTGCTTTTCAAAGCTGTCACCCTCCTATAAGACAAACTATGGCAGTAGCTGGGGATTATTTTTTTGCAGTCAGGTTTCATCTTCATTTTGCTGACTAAGCCACCAGGGCAAACACCTCTTTCTTACACTGAGGGTGGTGTGCCCTTACAGTGAGAGCACTACTACGGTAAGCAGTGACAAAACAGGAATTCCTGATGCAGAAAAGTGCCTTATGGAAATAAATGGTAGCATACTTTCAGGTTTAAGCTGACAATTTAGGTTATTCCCCCAAATCTAAAACTTTCTATCATAAAAACCTGCAAAGAAATCACACAATTGTTGAAGTCAGCTGCTATATTGAGGTCATTTTACTCCAATTTCTCATGCAAAATACTTCTTAACTGGATGTCACTCTTCCTGAAATATAAACAGTAAAAACTGACTGAGTTTTTTAGATGTTTTTGCCCGAATTTTTCATGACTTAACCCACTTAACCCTTAGTAGAGGTATTACTAGGTCCTTCCCTCCCTTTACAGGTGATAAAACAGAGATCCAGAGAAACTGAGTCACTTGCCCAAGATTACAAATTAAAGGTGTGAGCTCGTTTTGAACTCCACTGATCCATTTCTAATTCCTAGGGAGGACTATGCCTTAACACAATTCATCTGCATTTTCTAGACACCATGGCCACAGTTTTAGGCAAATAAGAGTTAGGCCTAGGACTCTTTTGGAAATGACTGAGAAAGAGAAGCCCTTCCTTCCTTTACTACTGGGGTTTCTAAAAGGCTAGAGCGGAATTGTGGAATTTTTCAACCATCATGGCATTGCAAGTGGTGAGCCAGAGATGGCATGGTCCTGAGCTCTGATGATCTGGAATTTAGTGCTTTCTCTGAAATGTGAGCTGATAGATTTCTTTTCTTTTTCTTTAAACCAGGTTGAGTTGTGCTGTTCACTTGAAAACAATTAAGTCCTTAAGGAGTGAACAACTAAGTAATTGACATAAAGCTCCAAGTTTCTGATGCTTAAGCTAATATCTTGCATATATTAGATATTCAATAAATACTAGTTTTTATTCTTTCTTCCCCAATTTTCAGGAGCAATGATTACGTTTCTCTATTTTGCATAGAGCCTAAAAAGGGCTGCAACATAAAAAATAAATACATTGAATGTATGTCTGCAGATCAACAGATACGTTGAGAACTATACCCAGGAGAAATTAGACAGACTGTACCTACTCATCGTTTCCACTTCTGGCTCTGTGTGGGAGCCAGGGAATGAAAGTGCTCTCAGCATGGCTCACAGGGGACACTTTCCCAACAGGATTCTTCAGATTGGACTTGACTCATAGATATAACGTGCCAGACTCACCCCAGTGCCACCTGGTTAATCAAAGGGCCAGAAGGTATCTGTGGAAGAAAGACTTAAGGGAGTCGGGGAAGTAGAAAGCAGTTCACTGAAGTTCCTGGCATTTGCCTGAGGGCACAGCTGGGGACATTAACAATCATTTTTCTCATCAGACTGCTGAAAATGAGAGCAAAGTGAGAAAGGGGAAAAAACAAGTGTTTTGCTGCCTCCTGTTTGAATTAATCTCTTCTGACAACTGCTGATTTGGGTTTGTGATTCGATCTTCCATATGTCTAGCTCCATTGGTCAATTAAGTGTAGAGGGTGATTGGGGGAAGCAGTGATGCTCAGTCTGATTAGAGGAAGAAGCATCACAAGGCATTTAGAACATGCAAAGCAGCCCATTGAGCCTGGCTTAAACAGAGCCAAGCAGAGCAAGGGTGGTGTCTGGTACTGCCAGGAGGGTCAGGGAAGAGCTGAACCTCACTCAGCACTCTAGAGCACTAATCAAGTAAGGTGGACATCAAAGTCAGTTTCCTGTGAGCAGCAAGTATGCTCTTGAGAGTTTTGGAGGGGATCTAAGGCTTATGCAAAGTTAAGCCCCCTGTCAGCCAATTCAAATCTTATTCTTCCAGATTGTTCAACTAATAAACTACTTTTGACAAAATATCATAAACTTAAAAACAGAAAATAAAGTCATGTCTAACTTGGAGAGTTCAATTTATACGTTTGAAGGAATTCTCTGAAATCAAGAAATGGGAGAGCAGAACACTTAAGTTAGACAAAAACAATGCAGAAGCAGTAGTGCTCACACATTACTGCGCAGTAATAAAAACATTGAGGAACTATGAGTTCTAATCCTACCTCAGTTAATGGCTTGTTGGTTATTTTGCAGCAAGATACTTCTTTTCTTCATTGTCATTTCCCCAATTTTTTTTTTTTTTTTGACAGAATCTCACTCTGTCGCTAGGCTGGAGTGCAGTGGCGTAATCTCAGCTCACTGCAACCTCTGCCTCCTGAGTGCAAGCGATTCTCCTGCCTCAGCCTTCTGAGTCGCTGGGACTACAGGCGCGCACCACCATACCCAGTTAATTTTCATATTTTTAGTAGAGACAGAGTTTCACCATGTTGGCCAGGATGGTCTCGATCTCTTGACCTTGTGATCCGCCAGGCTCGGCCTCCCAAAGTGCTGGGATTACAGGCCTGAGCCACTGCGCCCAGCCCACTTCCCCATTTTTAAGGAGACTGACAGAGGAAGTGGGGGCACTTATACTCTCCTAAATAAAACTCAAACTTGATCTTACAGCTGAAGAGAATGTTTTGACTGGAGCAATGGCAGCCTAAAATCTTTTATGAATTAAATGTTAAAGTACTTCAAGTGACTATTTAAAAGAATAGCTAATCAAAATGATTGTACACTATTTTTTATAAAGATCCATAACAACGCTCAATAACCATCATAGCAGGCAACAGGCTCCTTTCAAAGTAACATGTCAAAAAAGCACCTATGATTTCTTGGATATAGTCACAGACTTATAATGCCATAGAATATTCATTTTTGTTTTCCATTCTGAAAATACCTGATTTAACATTAATTCCTGATAAGTTACCCAAACCCTAAAAGAAAGAGAGCGGACTGATACTTGAACAACAGTTATGTTGTTCAAATTTAATGAAAGTAGAACACATGTTGCAGTTGTTAAAAATAAATGGAAAAACTTTGGCTGGATTGCAAACTAGTTAAGTATGATCTTAATAGAATAACCATCTAAGCGTGTAAACACATGGATTTATATCACTCTGAAGGAAAAACTAATAGCCTAGCAAAGTCTCCACTCAAGGCTTTAACTCATTCAACATATTTATTGATGACTGACATGGGTAAAATATACTTAAATAGCAAGATTATCAACTTACTTCCCCAAATTTAAGGAGAAAAGCTAAGGCATAATAAAAGCAGGATACAAAATGAACTAGATCTGCTCTATTCCACAGTTGTCATCGTACAGATCAAATACAGATCAATGCCACAACATTAAAGATATTAACAAATTTTAGGTCAAGTGAAGAGGACCTATGATGGTGAAGAAGACTTGGATACTGTCAGCCGAAGAAAAATTTAATGAAATGGATCAAGAGAGAACATGTTTGAGGGAAACAATGGCAAAATAATCAGTCTATTTTAAAGGCTTGTTAATGGGGAAAATATTTAGATTTAGTCTGAGTGGACCCACAAGCAAAATCAATGGGTAGATACTTCAGAGAGATAGATTTTGACACAAATGCAGAGATTTTTTTTAATAAGTAAAATGACTTTCCTAATAAATAGTGAGTTCTCTGATGGGAGATGGGGCTCAAAAGAAACCAGGGAAAAACTCACCCTGTAGAAGAGATTCACATGTCAAGTAAGCATCCAGACTCCATGGCTTCTGAGATACTTGTAATTCTAAAACTCCTTGATTCTATTGCCATAGACGAATTCTACAACTACTTATTATACATCTAGAGAAAGCATGTTAAGTCTTGAGAAATATGTATTTCCTAGTTAACTGTCATGATGGGAAAATAGAACATTAACAGACTTAAATATCTGAATATATGTGTCCCTCCAAAATTCCTATGTTGGAACTTAGTGAGGTGATGGTATTGAGAGGTGGGATCTTTGGGAGGGGATTAGCCCTCAGGATGGAGTTAATGCCCTTAGAAAGAGCTCGAGAGAGCAAATCTGTTCCTTGTTGCCCCCTGCTACCTGTGAGGATGCATAGAAGGTGCTGTCCATGAGAAACAGGCCCTTATCACAAACACATCTGCCAGAACCTTGACCTTGGCCTTCCTAGCCTCCACAACTACGACAAAATAAAATTCTTTTTTTTTTATAGCTTACCCAATTTAAGGTGTTTTTTTATAGCACCCCAAACAGACTAAGACAAATGTAAATTCTGTAAATGTTTAAGTATACAGTAGAAGGAATAAAATCTAACACTAACAAATGGTAGAGTTTTTAGAGAATGAGTAATCTATGAAAGAAGGCATGCATATTGAATACTATGAAAAGACTGCATATGATAGAATTGTAGGGAGTGATGTTTAAGAGCGCAGGCTCTAGGTTAGCTGTTTTCATTCAAATCCTGGCTCTACCACCGCTCCATGTATAACTTTGGACATGTCACAGTTTCTTCATCTGTGAAATGAAGATAACAATATATCTATCATATAAAGTCATTACAACTTAAATGAGTTTAATATATATATATAAAGATTTTGTAATAGTCCTTGAAACATTGTAAAGGCTATATGAGTATTTGTTATTTTACAACCTGTTCAATTTTTTCCAGAAAAGCAGGACTAGAGATATTCAAGTGAAGGTGGATGTGCTTTTGACATCCCTCTTAATAAAAATAGGTAAATTAGATAATAGATTGTAGATGTCAGCTTTTTAAATTTCATGATTATATTTATTGAGTTGGTATTAGCCTTCTGGAATAGCTATATGTGAAAAACTGATTTGCATCCTATTGTCCTGCCATTACTGATGAAGGAATATATAGCACAGAAATTTTAAAACCACTGGTTTTTATCTATTACATAACTTTTGCAAAAGCTGAAATATAACAACCTGGGGTAGGAATCATCCATGCCTTTTTCCTTTCTTGTGCCCTAAGGAAGTGGAATCAATGAATGGCCAAAAGATGAAAAGTAATAAGGCAGTCCATCTAATTATTAAATTATGTAAATGGCTCTTGCATAAATGAGAGTTGATTATATGTATAAATTACAGGTTATCTAAAAATGGATAAGTGTATTTACAAAATAACAACATTCAACCTAGGTGATCTGATGAGATGAAAATAAACTATAAAAGTCAAAATACTTAAACAATGTCAATAACAACAAATATTTTGAACACTTAGCATCAATTTATTAACTTCCTAGTTAATGTGGCAAAAATGGCAGAGTATTTTACACATTGTTCATAACGTGGGAATTCTAACAGATATATTTTCTTGATTCAGAACCAAGATGTCTACTCTTTTATGTCTCCTTGGTCTGTCCAGACTGAAGCACAAACAATGGCAAATAGAGGATATGAAAAAAGATGACATATTTGAATAAATTTCATAGGAAAAAATTCTCATATCTTTAGATAATTGATCAAAACTCTTATTTTTTTCTTTGACCTTCAGAAAAATCCTGTCAGCAGCCTGATTTAAAAAAAAAAAAAATGTCTTTGGCAGATTTCTCTTCCTTTTGTTTTCTTTACTGCTTTTAATGAAATGCTAATGATATCATTTTACTCAGCCATTCCACTTCTAGGAATTGTGAAGTAGAACTGCCTATAGTTGAGAATGTGGCCTTAGATTCAAGCTCTAGTTCCAATGTTGTCTAGTTGTATGACCTTGAGAAAATGGATTAACCTCTGTAAACCTCACTATTGCTATCTGTAAAACAAGGACATAAAGTCTTTAGCATACATACAGGTATTTTAAATTCCTTCTTTATATCAAAATAAGTCAATCATTGGAAAATTATTAGTTTTAGACAAACATAACTTAATCCTTCTGAAATCTATCGGTCTATATTTTAATGATCTTCTCTGAGAGTTTACTGAGGGTAAATATAAGAAGCTCTTAAATAAAGCATTTTTTTATTTGCTATAACACTGCTAAAGGTATCATCTCTTATGCTATCAAGTATCTTCTCTTTAAAATTCCATAATTCATTTCAGCATGTACTATCACGAACACTATCTTTCTTAAAGAATTAGTATGTTTTCTTCTACTCATTAATGAAAATATAAATAAACTTCTATTTCAGATGCCAGGAAACTCAGAGTAAATTTCACATTCATATGTATTTCATCCTTTTTTCTGAAATCATTTTTTTCATTATAAATATTATATTGTATAAATATGTTAATAAGCAGACTCAAATATTTCATAATGGAACCCAGAGAACTGATTACTTTTATAAAGTATAATGTAACTACAATTTAGCCTGCATCAAAAAATAATTAAAATATGTTTTATATTTTTATATTAAATATGCATTAAAATTACATTAGATAATACATTCAAAAACAATAAGCAAAGGATATTCCTCACTGCTGGTGCAGGTGTGGAGAGAAAAGCATCTTGGAATAGTTCCTAATGATAGTGAAAACATCCATGAAAGGCTTGGTAAATCTTTACAAATAGCCATAAAAAGGTCAAAATAATTCAAAAAAATTTGCTTCTAGAAATCTATTATTTCTAAGAAAACAATCATGAATAAGGATAAAAATTTAGATATAAATGTATTCACTACAGTATTATACTTGTAAAAATATTTTATGAAAAAATCCCAAGCTAAGGAAATCATGAACTAATGAAATACATGTAATTTCAACTTGTTATACATTTAGGTGAATTATTGTACTCAGAAGAATGATATTAAGTAGGAAGAAAGGCCAACAAAGAGTAGATTCTTCGAAAATTATGTTGAAGAAGTATTACTATTCAGATATTATTTCCAAGACTGGAAGAAAACACAACAAAATGTTAATATTGTTTAAATATTGGTAATAGGTTCACCAATGGTCTTTCTCTCTTCCTTTGGTTTTCATGTGTTTTCTTAATTTCTACAATGAATATCACATTACAGAAAAAGTATAAACAAAAATAATTTTTCAAAAAATCGAGGCCGGGCACGGTGGCTCAAGCCTGTAATCCCAGCACTTTGGGAGGCCGAGACGGGCGGATCACGAGGTCAGGAGAT
>NW_012115044.1:4502319-4530963 GCF_000951035.1 Colobus angolensis palliatus
GGGGTTTCACCGTGTTAGCCAGGATGGTCTCGATCTCCTGACCTCGTGATCCGCCCGTCTCGGCTTCCCAAAGTGCTGGGATTACAGGCTTGAGCCACTGCGCCCGGCCTAATTCAAGTCTTTAGATCTAAATTCCTTGGAATATTGTAGGTCGAGAGACTGTTTTTTTGTTTGTTGTTCTTAATATTCTCTTTCTTTCTCTTCCCTACTATTGCTTCTATGCAAAGCAGTTAGGCTAGTGCTTGGGACACAGTGCACAGGCGTATAAGTATTCATTGACTAAATAAAAGTGGGACTTTTCATACTGGCTTGAAGGAAATATGCCTCTGGATCTTCTTTTGGAAGAAGCTGTGTTCATTTTACTTGATTCAAAAAAAAGTAATCTAATAATTAGTCTCACTTATAGGTGAAAAATAGGATTATTCTACTCATAATAGTAGAGGCCCACATGCCCCTCACTTCATTGCTGTTAGTCATGCTGCTGAAAGCCAAACAGAAGCCAGGTGCTGACTGGCTGTGTACAGGGCACATTCTGCAATCCCATGTACTTTGTGCTAGCACTACCGCAGCAGGCCTTCAAAATTGGCCCTGTCACTTTAAATATAATAGACAATAAATCATCCCTCTGAGACAGCCCCCAAGGAAAACAGGGGAAAAAAATAGAAATAGCATTTAAAAGCCCTTTTCTATTACAGTGCCTCTAGGGAGCTTTTAAAATTGGAACTCTTTTGAAGTGAATTTTATGCTTTTTGGGGCTTTTAAAAATGCTTCTAGAATTAACCTTGCAATTCTAGGACCAAATCTTCCTTTAGATCCTTTAATTTTGGGGTCTTTATTATGCTAGTATTATCATATTTGCTCATCTTCTCTGCGCCGCTTTCCCTGGTATTCCATAACCAATCAACCCTTTTCTCATGCTCTTGGTAACTTCTTTATTTCTCATTCCTCCCTATCCATGTTTCTGCCAGTATTTCTTTCTTGGTCTTTCTTTTCTTCTTTTTCTTTTTTCCTTCATCAAATCTAGTTTTAGTTACTTCTCCTCTGAGATACCCTGTGTTCTTTTGCACCTTGGATGCAGATAATCCTAATTAGGCTACCATGCAGATAATCCAGAATTTTCCACTCTCCTCCTCCTATAGCAGAATTTTCTTAGCCACAGCTGAACCACATCTGCCTCTTTTTCATAAGCCTCCCCTTCTCTTGTTCTTGTGGCTGTTCCTAGTTGATAAAATAAAAACACCAAAATAGCAAAGAAAGTTAACTTAGTTTAGTCTGAAAAAAATCTTAATCAAATCCTGAAAAACATAAATGGTAGGTGTAAACATATAAAGCACAGATTATACAAAGGGTCAGGGTTTACATTAAGAAGGGGAGATTCAATATCAGCCTGACTCTCATGTAACCAGTACTCAGCTATTATCATTTAAGTCATACAGCATTATGTGGCCCAATAAAACAGTTACGGCTCAACGGCCTTTATTATTCTTACAAATTAAAAATCTATACTGAACAAAACACAGTTCATCTTAATATTGAAAAACATACACACTCAATGTAAATAACAGGACAACAGAAACTGCTTCTTGACACTACATTACATGTCTTCTTAGACCCCCTACTCTGTGAAGGAAGGGAGGAGAAATTCAGCTTGATATTGAGCCGGTGTCTTTTGATAAATTGGGAAGGCCAAAGTATGAAGCAAAAAGCAGTGAGAAAAGATTATTCTGACACCTTTTAGATTTATAGACTTCCCAGTCTACTTAATGGCCATTCATCTCACCTGGCCTGCCACAGTCCCTCCAACCACCCTCTGGGTGAGTGCTTATTACCAACAAGGCAGCAATCAAATTCTCGTAGGGAATTTACTGAGTGAGATAAAAAAAAGCTGCCTAAGTCAGTGATTCTCAGTGCTTTCTCTGGAACAAAAGTCTCATAAGAAGCTCTAAAAATGTCCCATAGACACATAAGTGATGTCAACACTACACACCCTAACTCCTCTGCAGAGTAATGGGAAGTATATTAGCATAGCAAAAGCACCGACAAAAGAAAGCTGTCTGGCTTTGTTTAACTCAGCATGTACCCAAAGCACGGGACATACTGTTTTACTTTTTTTTTTTTTTAAAGAAATAGGGATCTGGCTATGTTGCCCAGGCTGAAATGCAGTGGCTATTCACAGATGCAATCATAGTGTGTGCACTACAGCCTTGCATTTTTACATCAGTTAAACTTATGAAAATTCTTTGGAAACTTTGGAAAAGTCTAGAATTAAGTACTTGCCTAAAAGAAGATCTGGGACAACTATCTTGAAGGTAATGATGATTGTTAAATGAAATAATTAGATGAAGAAAAATAGGAAGAAACACTGCAGGTTTGTATTAATGATCTTCATCACTAAAGGAGAGAAATGTACCAGCAGATCACAGTCGTTAAAAATGACCCATCAGTGGACAGCAAATTACATACTTGGGAACCAATGCTGGAGAAAAATCAAAGAGGTGGAGGTCATGTTTTATTTCACTTGTAGCGCTTTTCAAATTCAGTCCTAACCAAACCTGATTAAAGTAAATCCCTTTTTTACAGGCTGTGGAGTCTATAAGATTATGGTGTTAATGGAAGTGCTATTCGATCCGTCAGTAATGGTGCATGTCGGGACCCTGGCGCCTCTGACAAGTCCATTTTTTAAGACGTATTTATTGTTTTTTTTTTTTTTACTCCCTTCTGTTCTCTGCATTGCGGGGTTTAATTGAACAGTTTAAAGTGATTCTTCTTCAAGGCCCATTAATTGATTTTATTTGTGTATTCTCCAGGGGTCAAGGAAAAGGGGGAAAAAAACAACAAAATTGCAACTCTGGTTTTCACTGTCATATTCTCCCTGGAAATTCATAGCTCTGAATTCTGTTTCTTTTCTCTGCCTCAAGAGGCCTTTTTATGATTTTTGCAAAGTGCATTTTTTTTGTTTTATATTACTAATTTATTCAATTCTGATATTGATTCACCATTAAGGAAATAGTAAAATGTGCCCAATCTGACCAACCATGTAGTATCTAGGGGTTCCTCATGATAAACCCAATTGAAGAGGAAATACTTCGGCGAAACAGTCATGAAACTGTACATTCTCACGACAAAGCACCCATAGCGTTTTCTTTCTATTACAATGGGACAAAGTCTCCTGAGGTTTGATGTTGTGACATGCCTACACATATATAATCACAGTGTGTTCATATTTATTCATGTAACCCAGCACTGTCCCTGAATGTTCTTATGTCTATGAAGTAAGAATGAAGATGCTACCTGGATTGCAAAACAGTAGGAGGAGGAAATTGTAGATTGAAACTGAGATTCTGCCAAGGGCAGAAGCTATCTATACATATGTATATACATACATTATGGCATGACACATCAAGAGGCTCTGTCCTGTCATGTTATGGTATCCTATGATGTGATATTATGTCACATAATATAATTTGTACCATTTCTTAATGCTTGTTTCTATCAGGAAGTAGTTAATTCTCACACAGAACTTACGAAGCAGGTATTACTATCACCATTGAATTATCAAAGTCTGGAACTCAGATGTGAAGTCATCTCCCAAAGATATAAATAAGGTTTAAATATGCATCTGATTTAGTCCAATGCCTCTACTTTTCTGTTCCTTGGATATACTTTTGCCTTGGAGACTTAGTTTGCAATGGCTTTTATTTCACTAAAGATGAAAATATAATAAAGTCATTTAAAGGTCGATAATTTTTGTTCTACCTCTGCCTCCCCAGAGTAGGCCCCAAACAAATACTAGTTGAATGATGGAATAAGATTCCTGCCCCATTACTATCACATCATTCCTGCTTTGAGCTTCACTCTAAGACCAGTCCTTTATGGGCATTGTGCTAACAAGGCTAGGGTAAAAGACAAGAAAGGGACAGAGCCATAAACATCAATCTGGATTCTATCATGCGGACAAGCTACCTCTAGCCTCTTGGTTGTCTCTTTGTTGTTTTTTAACATATCCTTCTGTTCATTCACTTCTTGTCCCTTATTCAAATTCCCTCGATGAAGTCCCCAATAACATATAAAGATTAGGTCTTTCATTGAAATGCAGGTCAAATTTATCTTTTGCTTACACTAGTAAAACTATGCCACTGGCTTCTGGTTCTCGATTATCTTCCCCTGAATGTTTTAAGAGAGATTGAGAGTTTAAAATTAATATTGAGATTGAAAGAAAAAGCAGCAGGGGGAGAGGAGAGATCATATAGAAGGAAGCATTTTTTGCTTGCTTGATTTACTGTAATCAATAGCTGAGAAGAGAAAGCGACAAGTTGGAAATTTACTTCCAGCAGATGAACACAGCATCATCAAGTACAAGACACATATATTTAAGAAGGTGTCAGTAAACTGAAAATCTCACAAAGGCAACCTTCTCGTGGAAGGGGCGCACTCTCTGCATGTTACTTTCACACAGTTCAGAGGAAATTCTAGGCTATCTCGCATCTGCATCTCTACGTCCATCTTCTCTTCCTCAACTTAAGACACCCAGCTTCCTGGACACCCTTTTTACCTCCATTCACCTTTCACAACTTTCACTCGTTTTGTGAGACAGTTCAATTATCACTTTTAGGATTGTGTCTGTTTCCTAATAGATTTAACAGTAAAATCCTTCCAAGGGCCAGAAAGAATGAATGGCGAGGAGAGGTGTCCCAGTCTGAATCCAGGTGTAGCGAATAGGAATAATTAGAAGGAGTGGGTACAAAAATCCTCAACTAGTAGTCGCAGGTGGTGACCACTACAAAGGAAATGAAAGCATGTTAACTTTTGGGATATTACTCCAAGAAAAGAGAACATGCTTGCAAATGTGACCTTCCTCTAAGCAACAGACACTCTGGTGTACAAAAAGACCCACACTCCTCCCCATGCTGAGATACGCGTCCTCCTGTGGATTCTCAGAACGTGAAAATCACTATATCAAAGCATGGGTCACGCAGTACCATAAGCTTTGGTTTGCATGGATCTCCCCTCAAAACGGACGCAAGTCATGTTCTTCGCTATCTCTAGCTTCTCCTTCAGTAGCTGGCATATAAGAGATGCTTAATAAATATTTCCTAGCATAAATGAAAGAATGAATAAGAAGAAATTTTCTTGTAAGTACTCCTATAAAATTGTGCTGCGATTACAAATTTTGGAGATAGTGGGGCCAAAACAAAGTGGGGCTAAATAACTGGCCCAGAAAAAAAGGCAGGGATACATTTTGAATTTTGCATTATCAAGGTTAAAAACAGCTCTTCTCTGGCCAGAAAGAAAACAGTTTTTGTGTAAAATAATTTTTTCAAATTTTGAAAAAACACGCTTATGATAGAAGCTTTAGAATGCAACCTGCACTGTTCATGATCAAACATGTATCAGTATAGAGGGCATGAGAGCAGAAATAAACAGAAATAAATATTCACCTCCATGGGGTAGCCCTAAGGATCCTATGCCCAGAAAACTAGCTTAGGCGTTATTCATTCCTGGAATTGTCTGTTACAATTGTACCTGCTTAAGACAACCATGTTGTGAGTATATGTGTGTATAGTGAGGTACAGGGAAAGATAAAACAGTGTCCTCAAAAGCCCATGGACAAGATGGTCATATTTTACTTGGGAGGATGTGAATATTGAACTAATACACTCCTCTTATTAAGATATTAGCACAGGGTAGCATGTTAATATTAATCAGAATGGTTGTCAGGTGGTTGCAGTGTCCAAGATTCTTTCCAATATGAGGGAACCTAGAAAATGCAGCCCTCCACTTCTGACACTGCTTACAAACTTTGAATCAGAGAAGACAGTTGTAAAGGGAGGTGGTGCTCTTGTTTTCACAAACCATCTGTCTTTACTTTTATTCTTCCAATTTTCTCCTGAGCTATCAACACCAAAGTAGCATATAACCTTCCTGGAAGCAATCTAACTCCAGGAAAAGTACATACCGGCACAGAAAAAAATATAACCAAATTCATTTTTACATAAGAGTAGCAGTTGTAGGTGGCATTACTTTGGTCTGATTTTATGATTAGTGGAAACTGACACCTTCTCTATTGCTACCAGAGTACATAACCTCTTTGGCCTAGGTCGAATTATTTGTCAGTGACACTGACAAATAATTGGGGTAACAAGCACTTTTAACTGCATGTATGAGTAATCTCAGTGAACGCAGTTTTCTTTCTGTCTTATATTTGATATCCTTCAATGATCAAATTTGTAAGCAGGTTGAGCATCTACACTTATTCCTCCAAATTAAGGACTTCCCATCAGCTACTCATTAACATCTATATGGATATTGCCTAAATTTGTTCTAAAATTCTGTGTGAGGGTACACGTTGATCTGCTCAACTGACTTTATTCTAGCTATTAAATAATTTCAACACAACCTTGATCTATCTAATCCAACAAAACCAAAGGCAACTTCTTAGTACTTTCTGCCATGTAAAAATACATCATAGTCTTCCAAGCTAATATATTGTTATGAATCATACATGCACACACTCAGCAGAGTTCAACTTCCTTAATAACAGAGTGGGTGCTGTAGTACCTGTACACCACCTTCAATCTGCTGCTGTAAGCGAAAATCAGGCAGCAGCATTAGTAGTTACATCAATATCAGCTGCATTAATAAGGGTAAAATGAATAAGTGTGCCTGAATTTTTCTCCCTTGATGACTTTAGGTCCAAATTTATCTTATTTTAGCTTTAGTCTTGAATGACTGCCAAAGATGTGCATTGACCTCTGAGATAGCCACTTTCAAGCTAACATGTATGGAACCAGATCGGAAGAAATTGTCCCACAGATTTGCAGGGCTTGTCAAAGCCTGGAAATGGTGGAAGTCAGATGATTATATTTGCATTGCATAATTGGCGGAGCTTGTCACAACACTGCTGGAGCCAGCAGCTGCTCTCTGCTGAGAGCTAATTCCACCTGATCTATTTAATATTATAATGAATTTAATCCTCTCCACATTCATCCAGGAGCCAAAGAGCACAGTTTATGGCTAAACCTGCATTTGCAGACAGATGACAAGGGACCCCTCTGGTGGTAGGAATTAATTTGGGGAAGTATGCTGACAGAATTGCCCAATCATTTGTTTTGGTTGAGATTTTTTTCCTCTTCCAGAGAGCAGCCTTCAGTATGGTCTGATTTTTCCCTTCTCTCCTTAAGAAGAACTCTTGGAAGTCAGAAATAAACTTAGATATTGTTTAGAGCTGGAATGTGCTCCCCCTCACTCACCCACTCAAATTCATATGTTGAAGCCTAAACCCCTAGGTCCTCAGAATGTTACTGTCTTTAGAGATAGGGCTGTCAAAGAAGTGATTAAAGTAAAATGAGGCTGTTAGGGTGGGTCCTAATTCAATCTGACTGGTGTTCTTATAATAAGAGGATACACAGAGCGATATGAGGATATGAGTAATGCATGCACAGTGGAAGAACCATGTGAGGACCCAGTGATTATCTGTAAGCTGGAGAGGCTTCAGAAGAAACCAAACCTGCCAACACCTTTATCTTGGATTTTCAGTCTCCAGAACTGTGAAAAAAAAAAAAAAATTTCAATGGCTTCAGTCACCCAGTCTGAGTGGTATTTTGTTATGGCGGCCCTATCAAATGAATACAGATATTATCTAGTGTAACTTAATGTAAGTTTCTTCTCTACAGAATATCATAATTATATTTTTCCAGAGGAATAGGAAGAGGAACATCTCTCTTATACAAGGCAACTATTTGCATTAAAAGAAGATCATTTTACCAGAAACTTCTGTGTACTGAGGTGGGATGTTCCTCCTTATGACAGCCACCTTACTGTCCCACTTCTGTACTCTGGTTCAGACCCAGATAGGACTTCTTACAGCACAGCCCTTTAATTAGATGAAGGCAGCCATTGTACGTCCATGCTCCTTTTTAAAACCTTCTCTTTTCAGTTAAACCTTTCTTGATATCTTCTAATACTCCCTATGTGCCACTGTTCTGAGTGCATTCTCTCATGTTTGTTCTGCTTTGAACCCATTCTACTGGGCAATTGTTTCTAATAAATTGAGATATAGCTAAAGTCGCTAACTCAGATGTTATCCAGCACTGCAGTATGCTTTAGGACTCTTAGCTCTCTTGCTTTCACTGTCATATTTTAGGATCTTCTCCATTAAGAAAGAATAAAACAAGATGATCTTTAAGCCCTGGTATGGAATGAGTATGTGATAAGCTATTGAGGGTACCAAGCTACCTTTCATATGTGACACAGGGGAACTGAGACTTACTGATGGATTTTCCATCAGCTGAGTATTTTGGAAGACATTATTTTTAAAAGTTGTTAAGAAATGTTCTCAGTATTACATTTTATTTTACATATATATATATATATATATGTATGTGTGTGTGTATATAATATACATCCAGATTCAAGCAGCTTTACTTGTATCTATTCATATAATTATAAAAATATAAATATATTAGGCATTTTTTCCCTCAAATACTTAGAAATCCTAAAATGCAAAAAACAAAAACCTGAGTGTAATAATTGTATCTCCAAGAGGGAATAAATTTCACACTAAGGATAGAGATGACTGTAAATATCCATTAAACTTAAATATGCCACTCAATTGAGTCTGCAGTTTGCAACTTAGGAGAAAATGGCCAGAAATGATGAAGCCCCTGGGCATTAGTACATGAACAGTTACAAAAATAGAAGAAAATAGTGTACATTTTTGGTTTCTATTTGCTGATGTATGTATTGTGAGGCAACATCTAACTTCAAAGGTTTTCATGCTTGCCCAATAGCTGCTGAAAACAGGACATAATTAAAAGCCTTTTCCCCTAAACACTATGACTCCTTAAAATGTAGAATGCAAGACCCAGCCAACATGGAAACAGGATACAGGTATACTGCAGTCTGTCATATTGACTCTCTACAGTTTTCCTATTATATAAACATATCAAAAATACCTGGAGGCTGAGGCAGGACTACAAAAATGTTTTGCACATGCAAGGGAATTTGAGAGCTAGCCTAGGGGCAGAGTAAATAACAGAAACATTAGTTATTTCAGTTACTGGAAAAGGGGTGACCAATGTCTTATCATTCCATAGCACTTATTTTTTCTCTCTCTACTTTAAGAATAATCTTTCTAGAGAATTAGCTATGGTATAGCTGAACACTTTCTTAGAAATTTAGTAACCAAATGATAATGTCTTTCAAATACCATCCTAAAGAGACAGGTCTTTTTTTTTTAATGACTACAGAATGGCCTCCCCTTAACCCTACATTATGTTGCATTTAGCATTTTAGCTGCCAGAAGGTACTGTCAAAAAAGACAGACCGCTTAATGGAAAAGAAAAGTTAATGAACTAACAAGGGAACAATAATTATTCCACAAATCAAGGAAAAGATGGAACGATTTCCAAGGGGGAAGTGGATGTATCAAAATGTTTTTGCTAGAAAATCAAAGCAATGTGTTTTAAAGATTGAAATTTGGGGTGGGGGGAATGATGTAATGGTTGATTAGTGCATTACTACCAATAATCTCAGAACAATTATATAGCATTGTTTATCCGAGTAGAGGAGAAGCAACAGGAAAAGAAAGACAAGAAGGACCAGTTTCTTTTATTAGGTGAATGGCATCTCTGCCATATGGTATTAGATAATGCAGAGATAATGCCAGTGATTGGGAGACCATCATGTGGGCTTTTTGGAAGGAAGCATGTATGCCTGACACCTGTCACATAGCTCCAATGTGGTGTTGGCATATTTGCAACTAAATTAGAATGATTTAACCTTCATTAACCCCTTCCCGTGTTTATGAAAGTAGAGAGTAATTGACAAAATTCTGGACGAAAGGTGGGTCCTTGACTTAGATTCGGTGGAATTTTTGTGAGTAGACACAAATATTGTTGTGTCATACTTCTATGCTATCAGGCTTTCTGCCCAGGATTCCATTTATTTGGAGACTGTGAACCTGAAGTCAAGGATACCTCCTGTTCCAGTGTTTTCAGTAGAAAAATAAGGTGAACTGTCAATTGACAAATTTTTCATATATATAAAAATGAACAGTCTAGGATTTATGGGGCAAATAAATATTGTGCCAGAACAGCTGGCAAGCGTGAGTAAGAGCACAAACCGCTGGTATGTTATCTGCAACCTCCCACACACATACTGTGAGCTGCAACTCAATAAGTGGATGATTACAGAGGTTATGAGAAAAGTAGAAATAAATACAGTGAAGTTTAAAGAACACCTGGTATGAAAGATAACTTGGTTTCCAACAGATACCTCAGTTTCACGGGAGGCATTTTAGAGTGATGGTTAAGAGGGCAGGCTCTAAATTGGTGTAATTTCATATATGTCAATTATGAGCTGTGGGACGGTACCAAGTCGCTAAACTTCTTTAAGCCTCAGTTTATTTTTATAAAAGGTTTATAATGTTGCCTGCCTTATAGGGTTACAGAGAGAGATAAATAAATCACTCCACCTAAATCACTTATCACAGTTTTAATACATGATATGTGTTTCATAAATGCTAGCTATTACCATTAATAATGCCCATGGTCTGGCACATTCTAATTTATGATGCCACTATTTCCATATCCAAAATACCACCTATTTCAATTGAAAGAAGAATAGCAGCAGGTACTTAAGTTGGTGTCCATGAGGAATGATTATAGAATACACTACGGTTCGAGATGTTTTAACACTTTAAATGAAAATATTTATTCGCAAAAAGATAAACCATGAAATGGTTTAAATATTGCCTTATTTCCAGGAGAAAACAAATAAGTAGAAATTACATATGAAACATATGCTTGATATGCCTATTATGCATAAAAAACGTGACACTTGAGCTAACGTGTTTTTAGTTTCATTAGCCTTTATATGTAGTTTCACTAGAGTCAGGCTTTGTCCCAGATCTGTGTGACAATTGCATTGCTGACTTAAACTTTTGGAAAAGAAGAAAAGGTTATGTTAGGAAATTGCAAATTAAATCATTAACTTAACAAGTGCCCTAAAAAACAATTACATAGGTTCATATACACATTGATCAACTTAATAAAGCATATTAAGAAAACCACATTGGTGATCTAGTTGCATCAGCAGTGGAAAGTCCCATGAGTTCAGTGTCCATGCCTGTATTGCTTACCACTAAGGCCTAGCAAACAGCCTGGCACATAGTGAGATGGAAGAGTTCCCTTGACCCCCCTCCCAGGACTTGCGACAGGGATGGGTTGTTTACGTGGCAGCTGTGTTCAAAGCCCTTGTGGGAGGAGGAGCATGCAGGTGAGCAGGTGCAGGAGGTGGGGCAAGTGCCTTTGGGCACCAACAGGAACAAACTGGCCTGTGGCAGCAACTAGTGGTTGCCTGTGACCACTGGGACTCCAGAGGGCATGTGTTACAATCAGTGCTTCTTTAGCATTTGCCACCCTTGGAAGGCTAAGTGTTAAACAGCTCAGTGGACAGTCAGTACGACAGCCTCTTGCACCTCCCTCTGGATCCTTGTCTGGTGTCCAAAAGGAATGAGGCCACACAGACTTGAAGGATGGTGAATGCAGAGGTTGTATTGAGTGGTGGAAGTAGCTCTCAGTGGGATGGGGAGCTGGAAAGTAGATAGAGTGGAAAGATAATCTTCCACTTGAGTTTGGCTGTCCCTGGCTGAACACCTCCCTGACCATGATCTCCTATGTCCAGCTGCCTCTTCTCTTGATGTTCAGATGCTTCTTCTCCTCTCTCCTCTGCTGCATCGCTCTGCTCCTTTGTCAGTGAACCCCGGGATTTTTATGGGGACAGAACAGGGGGCATGGCAGACCAAAAGGTTACATTCAAGTGGGAAACAGGGATGTGAAGTTCTCATTTAGGGCTTCAGGTCCAGGTTTGAGGGTGGAACCCTTGCCAGGGACCCTGCCCATTTCTACCTGTCTCCTGTCCATATCAATAGTAAATGATAAATAATTACTGATAAATCAATTACCTCTTTATTTCCTCTCTGTTATGTATGAAAAATTTAGTTTCCATTTCATCATACTTAGGATATGTTCCACAAATTTTAGCTCTACTTTAATGAAACACCTTATGCTAGAAACTTTAAAAGAACCATCCTTAATCTATTCTTAATAGATGAAGAAATTAAAGCTCAAACACATAAGAGTTAGTTGAGTACAAGGCTGCACAGCTACGAAGAGCTAGAACCAGGTGTGAATCTTCATATGACAATCTCTGTTCACTACCCCATGACACTTTCCAATTCATTTACGCTTCAGCTCCTCTGTGCCTAGACGTGTGATATGAGTCAACGTGAGCATCATGATCTCTTCTACATTTTCTTTATCTCTGTGAGAATTAGTTATGCATCAGGGAGCACTATGTCCTTTATCCTCCCTATCAGATAAAGATTCATGCAAGATGAAGCAAGGATAATTCTTAACCAAGTAAGTTTATTATATTCAACAAGTTGTAAGGAATAAGTGTGTAATTTCATACACATTTTGTTTTAACACCCTTCACTCAGCTGTGTTAGCGTCACTAAAAGAGTTAAACATTACTATTCACTAACTCTGTTCCGACATCTGCCCTGAAAGCCAAGGATTTTCAGCTATAAAGAGTCTTTGTTTTCATAATTTTTTATCACACGAAAGAATATTATTAATAAATCACTATTTCTCCCTGTTGGATGTACATAGGTAAACATCCTTGGGTTTAAGACGTAAGTGAGGAGGGCTTTACTCACCCTTTCAATTATGAGGAAATGTGGAACTCAGTGGTGCAGAAAGTCCATCTGCAGTCTTGCCCAGAGGGGATTCTTTTAAGTGACTTTTTTAGACCTGGATCAGACAGTAGTATCTCCACTCATTTTTAGTCACAGAGAGGCCAAATTGAGGTCCATTTTCTGAAACTAGTCACATTGTCAAAATTCTCACATTAAGAATAATAAAATCCTGTGAAGCCACAACTTTTCTGAAAGAGCGTTTCTCACCATAAATATTTAAAAAGTAGGAACCATTTTCAATATAAAAATTAGTGTATTAATGATTTCCCATAAGATAAACTAGATATCCAAATGATTGGCTCAGTTTAATTAATCAGCACATATATTTAAGAAAGGAACTTGCCATGAGTGAAAAGTTGAAACAAAAAGCATTATATAAATTCAAAAAGAGTAACGGTACTTATTATATATTTCATTTATTGGTAGCTCACTGTATGCTAAATCCTATGCTGAACTATTTATGCTTATTTACTCATTTACCTATACCTTGAATCTACAAGGCAAATGCTATTCATATATAGTATGAAATTATGCTGTTGCAGATTAAGACAGATTCGGATTAGCAAAGTGAAGCAACTTCGCGAAGGCTGAAGAGTTAGTTGGTGACACCCACAGTAGTCTGACTCCAGGGTTAAAATACTTAACCCTCATGTGTATTAAATGGCATAGACCAGTGAGTCAGTTTCCAAACTCCTGTCCTAGAACAAGTGCTAATTTCTAAACTTACCAGCAGTCTTTTGAAAAATATTCTAGTTTCATTTTGTTTTTAAATATTTTTATTTGGGAAAATTAAAATAGCATCAAACAAATATCATTGTCCCATATTAAAAATAAACATTTTGGAGGTAAAAGAAGAAAAAGATTTTCAAGTTATTTCATGTACTAGATAAATCTGAGCTGCTATTTGAATGAGGAATCCTTTTTTTGGGGGGTGCTTAAGGCTGACAGTGTTGAAGATGAGAAGAAGGTAACTATTTAAATAAATAACCAAGGATGTAGGAAATATTGAGGTGAAAAAGAACAAGTAAAAGCTGTTATAACCCTAAATGGCTTGGACATTTTATAGACAAAGAAAACTCTGGGGGAGGTAATGCTATTTTATTTGGGAAGATGATGGGTTGCCTGTGAACTTACTTCTGAATACGTTGAGTTTGTGGTGAGGGATTTAAGTGGGGAAATGTCTAGCAAGCAATATAAGGAAAACTGCAGGTTTGCTGATCAGACAAAAACTAAATTCTTCAAGGTAAGCAATGTGTCAGTCAGTCTGGTCAGTCTCCAAGGCATGTTGAAAGGAGGGGCCTGCGGTCAATCTCTCAGCCTTGACACCTGCCCCTGTGGGTCATCTTTTCCTTGGATATGTGTCATAAATGAATATTGTCACTATTGCACTGGCTTGAGGGTGGAACCCTTGCCAGGGACTTCCCCACTTTAACACTTTCTTGTGAACCTGAATGCACATGCCTTCCTTTAATTTTCCATTCAGAGTTGAGGCTAGGCTGTTTCTGAAAGGCTAAAGGCTCAGAGTAACAAAAGGGAAATTAGTAATTATAATAGATCAATGACTTTTAACCTCTTTTGGGTAGCGCTGAGAATCTGATGAATCTCTCCATATATTCAAATTTTGCACAGTCTCAAATTCCAGACCCACGGAAAAAAAAGAGACTTAAGAGATGCAACAAGGAACTTCTCGGGCTTAAGGTTTGTTTTCATCTGCAGATGATTGACCTGGGAAATATACATTCCCCACAGTGATATTTAACCTATCTCCCTTCTCCGACAAAGGGATCAAGTCTTAGTTTATGACTCCCATGGGTCAACTACATAAAATAAACATGAATTTAACCCGGGTACGAGAGATACACATGTACAGCACAAGGTGTAATTTTATTACAGAAATAACCTTCACAGAATAGGGCTTAGTGAACCCCCAATCCCAAAAACCATATCACTTAGGACATATCCAATGTAATCACCAATCCACATATCTATTTCCAGACCCTTGACTAGTGTTTTAGTTCTCTACTGAAAATTTTATTGAGGGAGTATCAGAGAAGGGATTAAATTTCGAAACACATACAGTAGAGATTTCCTGAAATTACTCCATTCCCGCATCTCTCTCCTCAAAGCTCCACACATCACAGAATTTGCTCAAATCTGTTCAAAACTTTAGTCCCTGCTCATTTGTCTTTCTCATTCTTTAATGTCCTCTTTCTTTACTTGTGTTTCCTCTTCCAGTAACACTCTTTTTTTTTCGCTTAGCGGTTCTCCCTAAGCTCTTTTCTGTGTAGAACTATTTATTTCCCTCGGAAAGACAAGTAGCTAGCAAAGCTACACACAAAACTTTCCGGAGGAGCAGACAGAGGGCTCTTTGTTTCAGCTGAATTCTACGAAGATAGAAAGTGTACATGTTTTGTTTTCAGTCATATTCTAAATGCCTCCCACCGTGCCTGACAATACTTTCCAAGTAAATATTTGTTGAAAAAATGAATTAAGAAGTTCTGATCGAACTTTAGTTAGAGTTTAGTATTAAAAACATTGAATTGACTGGGTGTAGTGGCTCACGCCTGTAATCCCAGCACTTTGAGAGGCTGAGGTGGGTGGATCATGAGGTCAGGAGATCGAGACCATCCTGGCCGACATGATGAAACCCCGTCTCTGCTAAAAATACAAAAATTAGCTGGGTGTGGTGGTGTGTGCCTGTAATCCCAGCTACATGGGAAGCAGAGGCAGAAGAATCACTTGAACCAGGGAGTCTGAGGTGGCAGCGAGCCGAGATCGTGCCCTTGCACTCCAGCCTGTTGACAGAACGAGACTGCATCTCAAAAACAACAACAAACAACAACAAAAACCATTGACTCGAAGGGAGAAGACCACAGAATGTCAGAATTATAAGGACCACATACAATATAACAAGTGAAACCTTCTCTAATATTGCTATATTGCTAAAAGTTTTTACTAACAGAAGAGATCAGGTATCCCAGAAATAGGTCTTGGGGACAGGAAGTTAAAAGATACTGAAGAAGCAGCAATTAGAAAGATAATTTAAAAGAGAGAGAAAAAGAGAGACAGACTATAAGAAAAAAAAAATGTAACATCATGAGTCTAGGAGAAAATATAATTATCAAATAAATATTCAAAGTCGACAACACATCACTGAAGAGTTCCCATATACTATAATTCTTCAGGTCACCATTTAATGAAATCAAAAGGAAGAATTTTTTATTGGCCTTCTTCAACAAAAAGTTTCTTTATCCAGTATGCTTTACAAAGAGGTAAATTAGTATCTGAAACTTCTAGTTCATCAAAGAAAAATAATGAAGAATAATCTGGCCTTGCTTATAGCCCTGAGCGCAAAATAGAATACTCAATTTTTATTTCATATGCATGTATAATTCTGGGCTATTTTTTGAAGTAATTTATTTCTAGGTTAGCCTGGAAGAGTCAATTTTCAAGAAAGAAACAAACTCTAGAAATATTCTAATTTTGAATCAATTTTTAAACAGAGAGTATAGGAAATAAATCTTACAAAGGTACAATATTCAGTTTGTTATGAGCAAATCTCATTACTACTAATAATTAACCTATATTATGAACTAATCATCTGTTAAACTTCAATTAAACTTCCAGTTTAAAAAGTATAAGGAAATTTCAACCAAACAATAACTTTTTTTTCATTATCCCATATCTTTAAATGATTATCTATGTAACATTTTGAAAACCTCCCCTTATTTCTGAAGTACTGCCCAAGCGAAAAAATGCATTAGCTATTCATTACACTTCACTTTACAAAACGACATGGCTGATATTTCAACTAATGTTATGTGGAAAGACAAAGATACCTATGAGCATGGAGTAAGACGTGAAGAGATGAAGTGTGTGTTTGTGTGTGTAAAAGGAGTAGGGAAGTGGTTAGTGGGAAGCAGGAAAGAGTTCGAGAAGCTCTTTTCCACGAGGTACCAACAGACTAAGAAGTAAAAATACATCCTTTTATTTCTCCTTTTCTTCTTTTATCTTAAACCACCTTCAGCCACACCTTTAACATTAGTAGTCCCCTACGGTTATTATCAACCACATTAGTTTCTTCAGTGACATCTAACTAGGGTATTCTCAAACAAATGTTCACAGTAGTGGTTCTTAGGTGACCAGATAGCTAAGAACCAAGATCTTTATCTCAGTTTTCTCTGAGTGATGAGAAAGGGTGAAATGGTTTGATTACTGGTTGAAGAAACTCTAAAATGTAAACTTAGGGGTTCTTCATTCGCTTCAGGGAAGACTTAGAAAAATTTCCCTAATCTTGATTACTACACAATTTTTAGACCCCTTGCAAAGCAGGGCATGTTAGTTTCACTTCTACCTGAAGTGAATGAGATCTGGTTAGTATGTGTTGACCACTCCAAGGGGTTTTCTCATCAGGCTGCACAGGGAGTCAGCTTTATTTTGTCTTATTGTCAAAAAGTGTATACATAATCTTAGCTTGCATTCCTATAAACATTCAAGGAGACTGCATAAGAGTGTGTAGATAGAGCATTGCAATCTAGTGTTACTTGATAGGAGAAAACAACTCAAACAATATGTGGGTTATCAATAATGAGTCACTGGAATCATTTTCTTGTAAAAATACTGTACTAAATAGCTGTAGGCTTTATGGGGCCTAGAAGTCTTGGGCAAATGTCTTTAAAACTGCTGTGTTAATTTTTGGGAGGAATATTTAAACCTTATATAGTTAATAGTGAAAGAAGATGGCTTTTTTTTCCTTACAGAAGAAAAAATACCAGAATCATTAAAAATAAAAATAAGACAAGAAAGAGGCATTTTATCTCTTTATATTTTCTTCATTCTTGCCTTGTATAGTTCTATGAAATACAGAAAACATTAAAAATCTTTCAGATATACTTCCCCAGATGAAAAGTACTTTTTATTAATTTTTTTTTTCTTTTTAATTTTTGAGACAGTGTCTCACTCTGTCACTTAGGCTGGAGGGCAGTGGCATGATCTCAGCTCACTGCAATCTCTGTCTCCTGGGTACAAGCAATTCTCCTGCCTCAGCCGCCCAAATAGCTGGGATTACATGTGCTCACCACCACACCAGGGTAATTTTTGTATTTGTAGTAGAGACGGGGTTTTGCCACGTTGGCCAGGCTGGTCTTGAACTCCTGACCTCAGGTGATATGCCCACCTTGGCCTCCCAAAGTGCTGGGATTACAAGTGTGAGCCATCATGCCTGGTCTAAATGTATTTTAACATAAGTACTTTTATTAGGAAAATGTTTTATTAGGAAAACCAATTACCGTAATTGGTTTACTCATAAAGTATTTGTCATCTGCCAAATGCCTGGTAAGGTTGAGATCTTGTTCTTTCTAACTCTACAAGCATGTTTTGAGGCAATACTAACACCTTACATTTTAAAAGTCACTATTTTCCAAAATTATCTAATCGTGAGCACCTCATTCCTCAGGTCTTGACTAGAGATTGGGTTTAGATCGATCTCCAGTTAAACAAAAACATTTGTCTTTTACAAAACTGGTCTAAAATTTTCTTACCATCCAGCAAGCATTGGAAAGCATTTTAAGGGAGGTGAGTGAATGAATCTTCCCAAAGTATTTTAGATTTCTGTTGTGGATAGCATGGATTGATATCCTACCTTCATTCAATGTTCTTTCTAGCACACACCTTCATATAATGCCAAAGTTACAACACTAAAAACTATATTTCCAAGACCTCCTTGTCGCTAGATTTTCAGATGTAACTTAGAGTTTGCTAGTTAGAGCACTTTGGTTAGATTTGGAAAATGGAAATGAGGAGAGATGTGGAGGCATTTGGTTGTTTGACAGCAGTGTTAGCAGAGGTTCCAGTGTCCAATCACTAGTTTCATGGGTACTGAGAAGCAGGGTGAGGAATCATTCCACTGAAGCTTCTTCTATTTGGGACCATCTTGTTCAGATGTAACATGGTTTTGAACTAGTCAGCAGCAATGGAAATTTTCCGAATATTACAGCTTCTAGAGCCGGTGGCCTCCTCATCATAGAAGAGGCACTGCCTCCCTTGGTGTGATAGTTTAATGGTATGTCCGAAAGACAGACTATTAAACTGAAAATTCAGTCTAAAATCTATTTTTTCAACATACCCATGTGATTCATAAGCTTGTATTTTTCTTTGAGAGAGCCCTTCTTGCTTAAATGATCTAGAGTAGATTCTATTCTCTGCAACAAAAATTGGACAAATATAATAAAGGCTAATTAAAACTATTAATCTATTCTATTTAACCCTTCCTCTACTGTTTCCAGCATCTTGCCCTTTGGTGCAGTGGTGTCCCTTTTTATTCAAAAATTATTGACCTAATTAGAGATTCAGTTTGGAATGGTCTTCTGGGACTGAGTGAAGAAATGTCCTGCCACTGGTAATCTGACTATTTAATCAATGTAGAAAGTTTCCAAGGTGTATAGACTTCAGTTTTGTCCCGCAATTTTAATTTTTATTTATTTTTTGAAGAGAGGTCAAAGCACATGAAAGTTAAAAAGAGGTAAAAGATGTAGAAGAGTATTTGATGAGCTAAGAAATTGTTGACATATTTTTTTCTTTTCAATAGCAGGCAGCAAAAACATACGCAGAAAGATTCAATTTTTCTAAGAAAACATATATATATATGTGTGTGTATGTTTATGTGTGTGTGTGTGTGTGTGTCTGTGTCTGTGTGTATACACACACACACAGACACAGACACACACACACACACACACACACACTTAAAGACTGGAAGATGCATCAAAATATTATTTATTATTAACAGTAGTTATCATTAGATGGTAGGATTGTAGGTGGTTTTAATTGGACCACTTTGCCCTAGTAATAATTCCTTTTTCTTCTTCTGGAAAATGCTACTAATGAAAAGTGATCCAATGCTGTAGGTTGTCTTTAGTATAGTATTCACAGATGTGTTTATTCTATAGTCAGCATAAAATGATTCAGTGGAATCATCTTGAGCTATTGTCACCAGGACAATGTTTAATGGTATTAACTAGGAAGAGACAAGGTACTGAAAAAAAAATGGGGGATTTGTTTTCAGTACAGACCTAAGCAGGAAGAGTCTTTCCACCTAAAGTCTTGAAAAATTGTTTTTTCCTCATATCAGAACCTGAATACAGAATGCTATTATCTCTGAAAACAAAAATAAAAGCCTCAGACTCCACAGATTAGTGGACTGAGCTGAAGCCTTATATAGCTTTTCTAAATGAATGAGCTTATATAGTTCAGTACTAAATAATATATTTTGAAAAAGTGAACAGTAAAAAGTTTAAACTTTGTTATGGAGCCTTGAGAGAAAACACGGCATCACAGTATAGGAACGGAAGGCCTGGAATCCACACTTTGAATGCTAACACAAGGATGAGGCTCCAGATGAAGCATGAGAAAACTCTCATGTCTCAAAGAGTGGCCAGTTAATTTGTTTTTGAGAGAGAGAGAAAACGAGACAGTGTCAGGCTTTTCTTTCTCTGATGTGGCATATACAAATCTGAGTAAAGTGTGTTTCAAATTTTTCTAACAGTCATTCTTAGCAAATTATTTAGACATTTCCATGGGGTCCAAGATGAGAATCTGTCCTAGCATTTTCCATATAAAAACAATGCATAACTTAATCCTTTTCTATTAGAGTCCAAATTCTGGTATTTAAAACTGAGAAAAATCAGGCAAGGAGCATCCTCTCCAAATGCTGTAATAAGAAGGGTTATTTTTGTCTGGGTGTGCTGTGTATTACAAATGCATTAATTCAAGAATATTATGTCTCTCGGTACTCTGTGATCAATTCAAGTGCATTTTGAGGCATTTGGCCAAGAGAAAAACAAAGGGAAAAAACAACAATGGGAATTAATACACAATGGAATTAATACACAATGGAATTAAAATATTGAGCCAAAAATTACAAGTTTCACACGCTGTATAACCAAGCTAGTCAGATGTGATTTTGTCACATAAAGTGGAGGTTGCCATACATTTTTAAAACTCAATAATATAGACTGAAAAGGTTTGAGAAGTACAACAGTATTTCATCTCACCTTTTGGGGGTCTAACTTTTTGTAAGAAAAGTGATGAAGCTCGGTAAGAAATGCAGACGGTTTCAAAACTTTGAGGGACTAGAGCTATGTAGGTATATGTGTTGCATGAGGAAGACCTTAGAATTTGGAAGTCTGGAATTTCCTGAGACTTTAGAGGTTTCTCTTCCTAGAATTGCTTTTGCTTAGAGATCCCTTTGGACCACTTAGTAGTGAAGAGCCCAGCTAGATCCCAGAAAGAAAACTAGACGTTGGCTGTCCAGAAAGGAAATTCCCTCCTTTTCCATACAGGTATATATTAAAGTCTGTGAGAGTTAAAAATGAAGCAGGGATTCAAAGCAGTCTCTTGCTTAGAAATAAAGAGAGTGCATATAATTGAAGTTTCCTTCAAATGATATTTGACAAATGCTTGAAGGAGCTAAATAGCCATAGAAGGGTGAAAAGTTGAGATACCCAAATCCCAGTTACAGGCCTATGTGAAGTGTCACTATGCACCATTACACACCAGATGGCTTTCTCCTTCTGGTGCCTTACGGTGGTTTCAGGATGTGGGCAGCGCTTCCTGATGTGATCCTATGCACCTTCTCTGCTTTCTGTGCTCTGAGTAACACCTATCTCTCCCCAACTGGGGTTGGATCAAGCCACTGCGAAAAACACTGGGAGTAGTGACAATCTGTAAGTTTGGTTTTAAAATGTAAATGACTTAAATTTTCAGAGAAATATTTTACATTAACTGAAACTAATGAAATTACAAATAATGTAAAATATAACACTAGAAGATGGAGACATCTACATTCACAATGCTTAAAACAGTAACTACACAGTGCTAGATAACTTCTAGAGTAGCAATGACAACAACAGCAACAACACTGAAGATAGCAACAATAATTATATTAATCCCCTTTAGGGACTACTCTGCTGCCCACTGTGGTAGTATGCTGTTCTTTTTCTGAACTATCTTAGAACATTTAACCCATTTCACTCACAATATAAAAATACTTGCTATTTTCAAACTATCCATTCACATTGTTCCTTCAAAATTCAATATAATTTTCCTTGATTCCTTTGGTATTTTCTTTGTATGCTAATTTAAAACATGCTAATTTTTTTATTACCAACAGAAATTCTGAGAAACAAAAAGTTCTTCCTCTAGCTCTAGTGGCCTCGTGGCCATGTCAACATTGTTTTGGTCCCCATAAGAATTTTCCAGATTACACATCTCACAAAGAGCTGATGGAATGCAACATGCTAAGTTGTAAAATCTGGATATCTCATTACCTCCCCCCATCTTATTTATCTTATGAGTACGTCTAGCTTCCCATTATTTTTCCTCTATTGACTATGTTCTGTAGCTTTCATATTTGTCCATTAGTAACTTTCTAATATATTCCTCTCATTTTTAGCTTCTATATCCCTACCTTGCAGTAAAGCTTCTCCGGGTTTTTTCTTGAGAATTCTTGCATCTTTCCTTGTATTGTCATCTCTCTTCGTCTCCTTTGCTCTCACTCACTCCTTCCAGCATATTCATGCTTTGCTGCTTCGATGTCCCCCTTCTGTTCATCTCCATTTCCTGCCTGGACTCAGCTTCACTCAGCCCCTGTGCCAGTGAGCTCTCTATGACCTTCCAAATAAAACTCTTCTGAAAATGACTTCTGTTTTAGTCCTGAGTTGTCTGGGGACTGCAGAGCTAGTTGGGACCAGTTCCAGCCTTGGCGGTGGTAAGCCCATCAAGTATTCCAACAAGGAGCAATGACAATTGAGACCGATTTTGGTAGGAACAGGGAATGCAAAGGCAGTGAGGATGCAGTATGAACACTACTGCTCAAATCACAAGAAGAGAGGCATTAAAACGGGAGAAATAGACTAGACACGATGGAGGGAGAACATGAGAGAGGCTGTCATGCCTGTGTTACCTGGCGGTTCAGATAAGGAAGAAAGACAGACAATGTGCATGCCACAAGTGTCTGGGAGCACAAGCAAATACAGATTCAGGCTGTGGAAAATGAGTAGATGGGAAGAACAATTGAGCTTAACTGGATTCTTTCTCGGGGAGGAACATACGAGTTACTGCAGCTTACCTAAAGTAGTGATCACTTGCCAACCACTGTGGTTAGCACTTTATGTACATCATCTCATTCAATCCTCAAAGCATCCCCATGAGGCAGATACTATTTGTAACTGCATTGTACAGCCAGAAGCCAAAGGTCTAAAGAGGTTGAATAACTACATTAGCAACTTGTGAATGGTAGAGATAAAACCTGAACCCAGGCTCTCTGACTCCAGAGGCCATACTGCTAGCCACTACTATACTATACCTGGTGGTAGTGAGCAGGATAGGTCAGTTTGAGACAAAATAAAAGCAGCTGAGGGGAGAGCAGTACAATCTGAGGACACTGTCACAGGGGTGGCTGGTTCTGTTTTTCTCCGGCTTTCTGATAGTTGTTGAGCATTTGCTTGAGCAAATGGCCAACCTTCAGTGACTCACAGAAAAGCACAGTGAGAAAAAGAATATTCTTTTAATAAGTTATAGAGAAGCCAGATTGATAATGTAATAAAATTTTTATTGTCCCTTTTCTCACACACCTCTGGGATCCAGAAATTGATTGATTGTGATTTTATGACTTTCTTAAATGAGATATTGTATTTTTGCAGCCTTTAATTACTTCATTAAGATGATTTTAAAACCATGCTTGTATGATTTTCAATCACACCTTCTCATCACAAAGAAAAAAAAAAAAAAGAACTGGAACTGGTTCAGTTTTCAGAAAAAGTCAGAACAGCCTACCCAGCGTGGCCTTTCAGCTGCCTGTGTGCTTGGCATTATCTTCATGGACTATAACTGAATTTGTCACCGCGTTTCCAAAACTATCTTAAGTGTGAACTATCTCCTCGTCTTTCTTCTCTTTTCATTTACAAAGAATATAATGTGGTACATTAGTATAGGAAAAAAAAAAAACTTGTCCTTGTACCAAAACGGCAAGTAGAACAAGTATCCAGAGAATGAATGATGTCAACATCTTTTGTTTTTTTCAAGCGCTGTAAGTCTGCTGTGTTTACTTTTTTCTTAGTCTTTTGAATTTGCCTTGTTGCTTTGTTGGCAAATTCTTGTTAACAAAACTGCCCAAGTGGGGAATAGAATTAACAAGAAGGGGAATTGATGGGTCTTCTTTAATTATCATCAGAAAAAGAAGTATACACATAAAGAGTGCAGAATCTGGAGTGATTCTTTTCTAAATCATTGTGCCCATAATCAGATAATGCCTTGACTTTCTGACTGAATAACATACATTTAGTCATTCAACATATATTAACTGTGCGACTCACAAGCACAAGGTACTACTATAATAATACGAAGATGAATATGTTCTAGTTTTCATGCTAAAGGAGACTGGAGCCTGGTAGGAGAGAGAAAGCCAAGGTGGCACACTTACTGGGAATGTAAGTAAAATGTCCACTAGGGTGAGTGAAGGAGAATTACAAGAAACTGCTATGAGTTCACGACATGGTATGATATGACGCAATAATACTTTGACTGGGGTGGGGTAGTGTAGTAATGCCTCACGGAAGAACTCATTTTTGAGCATGGCTTTGAAGAGAGTGGGTTGAAGTTAGAGATGTGATTATGTCTAGGTGTTGGGAATGGTGTAAAGGAAGACACTGAGGCAAGGCCTTTAGCACTGTTGAGGAGCAACAAGCCATTTAATTTTGCCTGATACTCCAGTGTGTAAGGAGGAATGAAGGCAGATAAGACTGTTGAGGTCCGATGGGGTAAGTTCATAGAATTTCTTGGACCTAGAACTAAAGAAAGATGATCCGTCCTCTAACTTGTGCAACCCCAGCGCTAAGACAGTTCACATTACAATGCAAGTGAAAACTTCCCAGTGCTCGGATTCCTCTACACTCTGGCTAGGAAGACTTCATTAATTTAAACACTTACTCCTAAAATTTTATTTTTCAAGAGCATTTTCTATTGATGAAATAAGGGTTATAGAAATTATCTTTCAGGTTTCCACCCAGGCCATTTGACTATTTAATTTCACCATCAGCTTCAGTGTCTTTTATCATATTACTAGTGGGATGAATGAGTCCAAGATTCTAAGATACACAGGAAGAGGCGGCTACCAAATAGGAAGATTGCTAACTTTATGAAGCTTATTTCAGAATATCCAAATGGCAACCTCTGGTCACTTACAAGACAAGAAAAACCTAGCTTAAAATCAAAATATATGGTTGATGACTAAGGATTAATACTTATAATCATAGGGAGTTTGAACTAGATATTACCTTAAAGACAGTCAAGTCCTGTGGTTCAGAGTCTTTATAGACTCCTGTTTTTTCAAAAGGCCTACTAGCGTAGTGAAGAGGATCATAATCTGTTTCTAATATTTCAAAGCTCTAGTATAAATTAAGCCTCTCCTGAAACATGAAAATAGCAACCATATTATCGAATAAATAACTTTTTTGTTATCTTTTCTGCTGTTTTTACTCTTTTAATATATATTCAATAAAAACATTCTTAATGAATAAAAATGAAAAAAAATTGACTGATTTTCATAAGCCAAATATTTCCAAATAAAATACATGGGAATAAGTAATAAAAAGAACTCCTTGTGTTGAACATACCAGAGTTGTATTTAATTCAATTTTCAAATTATGTAGATGGAGGAACTGAGATATAAAGAGACGGAGACTATCCATGTAACCAAATACCACTTGTTCCTCAAAAACTACTGAAATAAAAATAAATTTATTGAAATTTATTTTATGGACCAGAATATAATCAATCTTGATAAATGATCCATGTGCACTTGGAAATAATATGTTTTCTGTTGTTGGGTGGAGTGTTTTATAAATGTCAATTAAATCATGTTGATGGTTCAAGTAAAATAAATAAATAAATAAATACAGACAGACAGACACTTGCCAAAGATCATATAATTAATTAGTGATTCAGGTAGGATGAGAACCCAGATCTTATAAATGTCAAATCAACATTCTTTCTACAATAGCATGCTACTAGGTGGACTGCCTCAGAAGATCCCAGAGTGGAAGGTAGGAGAGATTTGGTCCAGGGACCACAGACAGTAAAATATAAGATCATGTCAGTTATTTATTTTTATGTTGTAGAGAATTTTACTCATCAAAAATGTAAAACAATAAAATAACATATTTAATTTACTGTTTCCAAAGTAGCTGACATGTCTGAAGAGTTTGGTTTATCGACTTTTAATATATTAGCTAATGTACTATTTACTGTTTCAACATACCCCTAAAACACATACGAGAAGGACTTTTACTCATTTTGCAAATATTAGAGCCGAGGTCTGGAAAACAGTGTTTTTCCAAAAACTGTCAGTAGTGAGGCTGGGATTAGGCCATAGGACTCTTGAACTTTATTTTCAATCTACACTCCAGTTTCTTGAAAACCAATTTTCATCAGTTTGACTGCAAGCTGTTCCTGGAAATGGCAACAAGCAGTTGAAGGAAGTAAGCAGATATGAGGGAAATATAATGCTATATAAGGATTTTTAACATGTTATACTTTCATTTTGAGGTCTTCTCTCCATCAACTTGAATAATTGAGACCTGCCTGTGATATACTCACTAATTCCCAGATGCATTGTGATCAATTTATTGGCAGTCAAATGTGTTGGAAACCATAATCTGCCATATCAGTGCTGATAATTATTAAGAGAGAAGGATAATGCATATCCCAGTTAGTACAGGCTCCATTGGAATTGACATCAGAGGCCTGTGCCCTTTACTCTGATTGTTATTCTGATCTGAATGTCAATAAGGAGAGTCTAGTTCAGGTCCATAGGTGGCCAAGAGTTCTAACTCTTGTCAATTCCAATGATGGTTTTAGATAGGAACAATACTACTTACCTCTACTGTAATAAAAATACAGATTTTCCCCTCATATTTTCTAGGCATGTCAATCAATGTCTTTCTTTAACCTTTCTGCATCAACTTATATACATCCATTTGTGGAACAGGAGGCATGCCTGTTATGGGAGACTCTAATATTGTGAGTTGGGGTGTTAAAGTCTCCCACTACTTTTGTGTGGGGGTTTAAATCCCTTAGAAGGTCTCTAAGAACTTGCTTTATGCATCTGGGTGCTCCTGTGTCGGGTGCATCTATATTTAGGGTAATTAGATCTTCTTGTTGAATTGAACCCTTTACCATTATGTAAGGTCTTTCTTTGTCTTATTTGATCTTTATTGGTTGAGCATCTGTTTTGTTTGAAAGGAGGATTGGAACCCGTGCTTTTTTCTGTTTTACATTTGCTTGGTAGATTTTTCTCTATCCCATTATTTTAAGCTTATGCGTGGACTGACATTCTTTGCAGAACAGAAAAATCTATTTAAAAATTCATATGGAACCAAAAAAAAGAGCCAGAATAACCAAGGCATATACAAAAATTAACTCAAGATGGATTAAAGACTTAAATGTAAAATCCAAAACTGTAAAAACCCTGGAAGACAACTTAGGCAAATACCACTCAGGACATAGGCACAGGCAAAGATTTCATGATGAAGACACCAAAAACAATTGCAGCAAAAGTGAAAATTGACAAATGGGATCTAATTAAAGAGCTTCTGCACAGCAAAAGAAACTATCAACAGAGAAAACAGACCACTACGGAATGGGAGAAATTTTTTGCAAACTATGCAAAAAACTATGCATCTGACAAAGGTCTAATATCCAGCATCTATAAGGAATTTACACAAATTTACCAGAAAAAAAAAAAAAACTCAGTAAAAAGAGGGCAAAGGACATGAAAAGGCCCTTCTCAAAAGAAGACACACCTGTAGTCAACAATCATGTGAAGAAAAGCTCAACGTCACTGACCAGTAGAGAAATGCAAATCAAAACCTCAATGAGACACTGTCTCACACTAGTCAGAATGCCTATTTTTAAAAAGTCAAAAAATAACAGATGCTGGTGAGGTTGTGGAGAAAAAGGAACACTTACACTGTTGGTAGAAGTGTAAATTAGTTCAACCATTGTGGAAGACTGGCAATTGCTCAAAGACATAAATACAGAACTACCATTCGACCCAGCAAATCTCATTACTGGGTATATACCCAAGGGAATATAAATTGTTCTATTATAAAGACACATACACGCATATGTTCATTGCAGCACAATTCACAACAGCAAGGACATGGAACCAACACAAATGCCCATCAATGATAGACTGGATAAGGAAAATGTGGTGCATATACACCATGGAATTCTTTTAAATATTAATTAGCAAGTGACATGCATTTGGGTCAATCAATGCTTTTCCAAATGTGCATCAAATGCTATAAAGGCATATTTTTTATCTTAATCATAGTATCAGAATAAATAAGTATTCACCAACATGAGAATGTGGTATCTGTTACTATGGTGAATGTTCAGGAGTTAGGAATTTTTAAGTGTGGATAACTATGTGCAAATTGTCCATGCTGTACTGACAAGACATACTTGATAAAATAACATATGTTTAATAATAACACTTATCTATTAATAAGCAATAGCTATGTAAGTGAGAACAAGGTGTTATGCAACATGAACTTCCAGGCAAAAGCTGCCATCCTTGCTACTAAGTGTATTTCATAGACATATCGACTGAAGGACATACTGAATCTCATTTTTCATTTAAGAACTCACCAAACTGCTCCCAAACATGTTAGGGGATAGCTATCAGAGTAAGGGTGTTATATACTGCAACTCTACTTTCATATCTACTCCCCTTTAACAACTGCTCTTTCCAAGGAAAAGTTAAGTTTTATTAGTCTAATGTGATTTTTCTTTTCTTTTTTTTCTTTCTTTCTTTTTTTTTTTTT